>NW_023458557.1:17760955-17847549 GCF_013731165.1 Rhagoletis pomonella | reverse complement strand
CTGCAGACAAGATTTCTGAAGGGATCCTGGGACTTGAGCTTCTGCTTCTTTTAAAAATTTGTCCGGAGAAGGATACGAAGTTGTCTCGTACTTTTCTCCTCGGATATCCTCGACGATAATAGCAGCAGCTTCGCGTAAAACTCTCAATCTTTCTTCTTTCGGATCGCGAGCTCTACATTCGTAGCATGCATTTGATAACAGCTTACGTCCGGTGACATTCTTAAATCAAGCAATGGGCGAAGTACTTTGCGTTTCAAAAATGACTACACTGTCATGATATTTTGATACCAAGCGTTGTTTGACAGTAGAAATTGTGGGCTTGTAATCACCTTTAATTTGTTTGATTAAATGTGTCACTGAAAATTGATACTCCTCATAATTATCATCAACATAATCATATATATCGTTCATTGCTTCATTAACTTTGTCACATTCCACTCATCCTGATTTTATTCCTGATTGTATTCTATATAATGATATACTACAAGCAGCGTGATATCGTGCACCAACTACGGTTAAATCGGGGACAGCATTAATACGCTCAACAACTTCTCGATCGAAATCATCCTCTCTATAGAATAAATGTTTGAAAACATTATCTCGAACAACGTTTGATTTAACGAGTGATATCCTTTTTCGAGACTTGGGAATAAAATTTTGTTTGCTTCGCAATAACTTCTTTATCAGTGGTTTTGCACAAATAAAACATAAATTGTGAAAATCAAAAATCGGCGTTACGGGCTGTTGCGATGATGATGATGTTGAAGGTAATAATGATGATGTTGAAGGTAATGATGACGATGCCTCGCTGACGTGGCGGCGACGCTGGGCTGCATCCACATTTTGCTCTCTCGTATAGCTACACCAGCAATTTCTGTGGATTGTCACTGAATCCAAATCTCTGAGCTTTCTTTCGTGATCATTATCACCTCTTTCGATACTCACGGACAACAGTTTTGTAACGCCCTTCTCCTTAGCAATTGAAATTTTACCACTATCTAAAGATTTTTCACATATAAAGCACTTCTCCATTCCAAACACTTTCACCTCGAGCCAGGCATAGCTGGAGTTTATTTTGAACACAAATTGTTAAAAAATCCCGAAAAACGTGACCAAAATGGTTACCAAATAGTTTATTTTAATTATTTATATAAGACACCCGAAGGACATACCCTAAATAAGAACGCATTTATATAGAGACACTACGAATATAAATTTAAGTATCAAAACGCCTATACGATTTAAGTTACTCGCACATATGTTCATTGATGGGTCAAACACTACATAATTCGAAATCAGCGCTTACTATGATACAAAAAACAATTATTAGAATTATTTTAAGAAGGTTTAAATGTTCAATTCTTCATTAACTAATGATTTTGTTTCGAAATTAAATCAGAGTGGTGGGTTAGTTCTACAACCGGATATACAAAAAATTTGGATAGAACTCCCAGCCCTATTTAGTTTAAATTTTGAAGTTAAATGTTTTGATATACGGTATGCGAAAAGATGAAAATGAACATCAAAACCCAAAACTCAACCGTAGTGCCAACTATCGGACCCAGTTTTGAATATAAACCATCCAGAAATCCACTAAAAAAAATGGGTCCAGCCGCTTAGGAAGAGCTCAGTGATATAAACACACCCACAGAAGATTACCGGCGTTTTCAAACTGATCCGCCATTTTAATTTTTCAAATCTGATTCAGATTCGTAATCAGAGACCTTAAGAACACTCGATTGTAGAGTTCTGAGCGAATCTAAACGATTAAAATTTTTTTTTCGCCATATTGGGTCCGCAATTTTGAATTTTTCCAACCTGACCTCAGATTCGTAATTAGCGGCCCCAAGCACCCCAGAGGAAAACTTTACAAACGAATCGGGTCGACTCTAATTTTTTGGCCGCCATATTGGGATCGCCATTATGAATTTTTAAAATCTTGCTCTAGGTTCGCAATCAGCAACCCCAAAAACATAAGAACCTACTGTTACTTTTTCTTTAAGATGTAAAGCAAAATCTAATTTACGGTTAGTTTAGTCGCCATATTTGAGACGCCATGTTCAATTTTTGAAAAGCCACACTGTTTTTAATGTAGGGCGTCTATGTGATCATTTTAAGACATTAATCGTTGTAATCCGTCCTATAAAATTTTGGCCGTCGTACTGTACCGGTTGACGTGATATGGAAATGAATTTTGGGAGTGTCTATTCGCACTTTGCCAGTGTCACCAGTGTACCAGTGTAACCAGTTTCACCAGTGTCACCAGTTTCACCAGTGTCGCCAGTGTCACCAGTGTCACCAGTTTCACCAGTGTCGCCAGTGTACCAGTGCCACCAGTTTCACCAGCGTCACCAGTGTCGCCAGTGCACCAGTGTCGCCAGTGTCACCAGTGCCACCAGTGTCACCAGTGCCACCAGTGTCACCAGTTTCACCAGTGTCGCAAGTGTCGCCAGCGTCACCAGTATCGACGGTGCCGCCAGTGTCACCAGTGTACCAGTGTCCCCATTGTCACTAGTTTACCAGTGTCACCAGTGTCGCCAGTTTCATCAGTGTCACCAGAGTACCAGTTTCACAAGTCTCGACAGTTCCACCAGTGTCGCCAGTGTCACCAGTATCCCCAATGTCACCAGTGTACTAGTGTCACCAGTGTCGCCAGTTTCATCAGTGTCACCAGTGTCACCAGTGTCGCCAGTTTCATCAGTGTCACCAGTGTCACCAGTGTACCAGTGTCACCAGCGTCGCCAGTGTTCCAGTGTCGCCAGTGCAGCCAGTGTCACCAGTTTCACCAGTGTGGCCATATGGTTTTACATAGAAAAGCGCCGCAGACGAAATCGGCCGATTTTTTAATCCTTTTTACTATATATTGAATTTTTTTACAGAAAAAGCGCCGCAGGCGAAAATTTGGAATAAAAAATCGCGCGATTTTTTATTCCACATTTTCACTATATATTAAATTATTGCTTTTTAGATACGAATTAAAACAATATTTTAATATATAGTACCAAATTTGGAATACAAAATCGCGCGATTGTTTATTCCAAATTTTTGCCTGCGGCGTTTTTTTCTTTGAAATTTTCACTCTATAGTAGAATATTGTATTATACCCGTATTAAAAAAAAACAATAATTTAATATAGACTATATATAAAAATATTGTTTTATATTCGTATCAAAAAACCAATAATTTTATATATAGTAAAAATTTGAAATAAAAAATCGCGCGAGTTTTTATTCCAAATTTTCGCCAGCGGCGCTTTTTCTATAAAAAAATGCAATATATAGTAAAAACGATTAAAAAATCGGCCGATTCCGTCTGCGGCGCTTTTCTATGTAAAACCTTATGGCCACACTGGTAAAACCTGTGACACTGGCGGCACTGTCGACACTGGTCACACTGGCGACACTGGTGGCACTGGCGACACTGGTACACTGGTGACACTGGCGACACTGGTGGCACTGGTACACTGGCACACTGGTGACACTGGCGACACTCGCGACACTGGTACACTGGTATACTGGTGAGAATGGCGACACTGGTGACACTGGTACACTGGCGACACTAGTGACACTGGTACACTGGTGTCACTGGCAGAGCCGAAGACTTCCGACACTGGTAGACTGGTGACACTGGCAAAGTGCGAATAGACACTCCCATGAATTTTACGCCGCTTCCCTTACATCTCTATGTTTGGCACGTTCCCGGCCTTGATCTAAGCGTCGTAAAAAAATATAGGTATAAAAGTTGTGAAGACTCAAATTCTCTACAACGTTGGAATTTCAATATGCTATGATTTTCAACAGAAATTGTCGAAAAATGGCGAAACCCGTAATAATATAAAATTTTTTCGCAGTTTTTGCTAATTATTTACAATAAAAAATGCTATTTTTAAAAAACCTTCTATATGACAAATGTGGGAAATTAAATTCTCTACAGATTTGTATTTAACCATTTTTTATGAAAAATGCAAAATAAGTTTGCAAATCGCAAAAAAAACCTAAAAAAACTTAAATTCAAGATGGCGGAATGTTGCCAAATGAAATTTAGGGGCAAGACTGTGGATCCATGATCTATGTGTCAAATAGAAGTAAACTGCATCAAAAAATCGCTGTTACAAATTTTTTTAAATTTTCCTAACAAATTTATCTAATTTTACTGGGCTAGTATTGTAATAGGAGCGCAGCAATACATACATACATACATATGTATGTTTGTACATATGTACATAGAAGAAATATTTTTGGAAATTCATACAAAAAATTGTAATTTTTTCAATTCAATTTATTTTCACTTTGTAATGTCGACACATATATCAGAACAGGTATTCACTTAAATCTAAAAAAATTTTAAGCCAAAATCATTTATTCGTTTTGTATATGTATAAATAATTCATAAGCCGTTTTGAATAAATTCAGCAGTTTTTTGCAAATACATTGAAAAAACAAGTAAGAAAGTCTAAGTTCGGGCGGAGCCCAACATTAAATACCCGGCGCAAGTATTAAATATATGTTTTCTACCTTTCCGAAAGCTACCGCTACATGATAAGCCGGGGTGTATAAATATTAAGTAAATTAGCGTCCTTCAATTTCGAAATATTGAAAATTCAAGCATTTCTGAAAATTTACCGTTATATGAAAAGCGGCTAAAATTTTAGTCCGATTTCAACAATTTTCAACGGTTTGCTTTTATGTGGCAAGCACAATAACCATACCGAGTTTGGTACAAATTGCTAGAACGGTTAGCGAAATACATATATGTGATCATAAGTGGGCGGTGCCACGCCCATTTTCCAAAATTTTATCATAAACGTAAGCGTCTTGGTAAAGAATTGTTGCAAACATCAATTTCGAATAAATTAGCTTTAATATTTAATGATTTATCGAGGATTTCGTATTTCTCTAAATTACCGTTATATGGGATGTGGGCGTGGTTATTGTCCGATTTTAAAAATTTTCGGCCGTTTGGTATGCTGTGCCAGGGCCAACAACTGTGCCAAGTTTGGAAGAAATCGGTGCAGCGGTCACCAAGATATATACATGTAACCATAAGTGGGCGTGGCTACGCCCATTTTCCAAAAAATTTTAATATTCTTATTTTCCGTCTAACAATCATCGTAAATATCAATTTTGAGTGAATTATCTTCAGTAGTTACTAAAATATCGCAGTTTTCGTATTTCTGAAAATTACCGTTATATGGGAGGTAGGCGTGGTTATTGTCCGATTTTGCCTATTCTCAATACCGTCCGTCCTATGCCCAAAAGAAGTGCACGTACCAAGTTTCGTTAAGATATCTCAATTTTATTTATTTATCTTTTCATTCTGATCATTTATGTATACATTTGTCTATATCTATCTCGATTCGTTTTGCCTGTTACAAACAACCGTTATGTGAACAAAGTTATAATACCCTTGTGTACAAGTGCGCTCGGGTATAATAAACCAGATTGGACCATAACTAACACTTTTAATTTTTGTCTATAAGCCCTTCTCCTGGGAATTCCCATATATAATATTATATTCATGAAATCATGTACATTCTTTGAAACCGTCTTTATACAGTCTATTTGAAGTACATAATGCCAAACAATTTTCTAAAGTCAAAATTGTGGGCGCTAGGGTTTACCTTCACCTAAATCATCGAAATTGTGCACTGTGCGACGGTCTTTAAGATGAAGGAAGTTAAACTAAGTTACATAAGTAGGTATTACTTTTGAAATTTTTTGTAATTTTTGTAGTGAAATTTTCCAATTTTTTGTAAATACTTCTAATCCTTACTCCTTTTTCAGCAGAATATTTTACTACTTCTCAAATAAAGGTCAAAAAGACCGGATATGAAAGAAAAAATTTATCCTGAAATTTTATTTCATATGATTAATACTTGGTATTCTAGTTTTTTGCGACAACTTTGATCACAAATTGGCATACCTAATTCGACTGCCAAACAACATTGTGACCTCCACGGCTCGGACTCCTTGGGGGTTTTGATATACTTACCAGGCGCAATCGCTCTGTACTTCAGTTGCCACACCGTGTTTTTTTTCTATTTCTTGCCTTTTGGGAGCAAATATTTTGAAATAGTAAATAAGTTCGTGGATCTTTATTAGTGTTAAACTTCTCACTTATAATTTTCGACGTTTTGCGCAGGGGTAGAATATGTTTAGAAATCTCTTGCATTTGTGTGCGTATTCAAAAAAGTGGGAATCTTTAAGTACTCCTGACCCTACCATTATATCACTCACATAAATAGCCATATAATTATTGAATACATACTTATCTTCTTAAATTTACAAACAGAGACCCAAAATAATTATTATCCTAATATTTGAGATCAAAAACGTCTCCTTGTTTTAAGGGAAATTTTTTTCGTCTTTCTTATCTTTTTTCGTCAAGTGGGATGATTATTTTCAGATGGAAATTATTTACGTCTTTTCATAATAATTATATGGAAGTTTATTTTTCTCGTCTCTCGGGACGTTTATTTCAAGACGAATATTATTTACGTCTTCTCATAATAATTATGTGGGACTTTATTTTTTTTTTCATCTCCTGGGACGGGACGTTTATTTCAAGACGGAAATGATTTACGTCTTGTCATAATAATTATGTGGGACATTAATTTTTTTTGTCTCGTGGGACGTTTATTTTAAGACGGAAATGATTTACGTCTTTTCGTAATAACTATATATGCGACTTTTATTTTTCTCGTCTCTTGTGACGTTTATTTCAAGACGACAATGATTTACGTCCCACGTTTTCTCTTAATAAAACCGGTACATGTACAGCCGATTTCACGAAATTAAACGCAAATATCTCAGAGCTCGATTATTGGAATTTGATTTGCTAACATCTGGCAACCCTTTTCAATAAACTAAAACCACGTAAAAGCAAAGCCCTTTAATTTGACACCACATTTTTGAAAATCGAACGAACGATACAGATTTGATGACATGAACAATTGTGGCATTAAATATTTAATGCGTCAAATCTCCGAACTTAATTAATAAGTTTCATTCAACAAAAGTTCCATATAATTATTAGGAAAGGACGTAAATCATTTCCGTCTTGAAATAAACGTTCGATAGAGGAAAAAAAATAAAAATCCCATATAATTATTATGAGAAGACGTAAATCATATTCGTACTGAAATAAACGTCCCGTGAGACGAAAAAAAAATCCCATATAATTATTATGAGAAAACGTAAATCATTTTCGTCTTGAAATAAACGCCCCGAGAGACGAAAAAATATAGAAATCACATATAATTATTATGAGAAGACTTAAATAATTTCCGTCTTGAAATAAACGTCCCACGAGACGAAAAAAAATCTAAGTCCCATATAATTATTATGAGATGACGAAAATAATTTACATTTTAAAATAATCGTCCCGCGGGACGAAAACAACTCTTCCATTGTTCAATAATAATTATAGAGCAATATTTAATTTTATTTCTTATAATCGTTATGGTCTCTGTTTACAAATGTATATGTTAGTTCACTTGTATGTTACGTTCTTTGACAGCTGGTTCTGCGGTTATTTATATATATATATATATATATATATTGTTTTATTAAAATTTTAATTCTATGTGGAAAATGTTTTATGGTGTGAATATTGAACAGTATGTATTTAGAAATTGTTTTAATCGTTTAGATGTGGCGACTCACATTGTCTTTTCTACATGGAAGTTGGTCGGCAATGTACTATAGGTCCTGGAGAACTATGGATGGAGACGGAAGATCCACTTGTAGCTCAGAGTATGCACAGCATGATCTCAAGGTATGTTAAAACTATAGTTTTTCCAGTAGTCGACATTAGACTGCTGTATAATTAAAAATAAATAGATCGATTTACCATGTGTTCTTCAGACTATTTTTTCCGAGAAATTTTCAGCCCGGTTTATTGCACTTGCAATAGCTCTTTTCTTGATAAGTTATCAAGATTGAAAATGCACTTGGCAAGCGTTTACAAGCCGAAAATAAATGGCTGTCAGGCGTTCATTGTAGCAAGCACTGGCGTTACTCTTGCTGCTGTGGAAGCGACGCCAACGCAACGGCGAAGTTGTATGTGGACGAGCCTTAAGCGGTTCTGGCCGAGTTCCATAACGCAAGCTAGTCGTTTTTCTTCTGTGTCTAATAACGACAATTAGAAATGCTAAGTTAAGCCAAGTCCTTCTCCACCTGGTTCTTGCATCGCAGAAGAGGCCTTCCCTGCCTCTCCTACGATCATCGTGCAAGATCCGCTTTGTATACTTCCAGAATGTTTACGCGGGGGTTTGGTAGATAACTGACGCTCTGGTGTCCCAGAGCCTTTATTTATAACAAAAACTCTTAACCTACACATACACAATTCTTACCCTAACCATAGTATATCTAAAACATGTGTGTTGCACTACACATGTAGTAGGTATGTATAACTTATCTAGAAAAACACTTAAACCGACAGTGCCAGGAAGTAATAAAAATAGTATACGGTTTCACTTGCATTTTAAGCCAATCGCATTTCATAACATTTAAGAAATGCATACGTGACTATTCCCATACACCCTGGCACTTGTAATGTCTATAATTGCCAACTAAACAACCCTTAGGTCATGTTGTGCGCATGTGCACTATGTATGTATGTGTACAATGCCGTTGCACGTGCGCACAATTGCTACTTTCTATTGTTCTACTTATCGGCCTTACAATCGTTACCACATGCTGAGGACATGCGCATCCTAAATGCGTGCCCTATGAGTGTGCGTAACTAATCTTAAGACTTGTGCAACAAGACTTAACATATTGCCCACGTTGAAAGTATTTACTTTCAAAAAAGGTGAACTATTTCTTATTCAAATAGGTGTTGTGAGGAAGTCACTCAATATTCAACCTACTGTACTTATATTTATGTACTTATTTATTCTTATCGACTATTCTATTATCTAAGGGCCAGAGCAGCGGGAAGATATCGTGTTGAGAGACCACATAGCTTCCGAAAGATGACGATCATTCCCATGATGACTCCTGCGATAATGATCCAAGTTGATATATTCGAGCTGTAGTGCATCAGGTGGTGGAAATCGATGTCTTCTGAGAAATCAACAATGGCTGGTGGCCGCGGAATGTCCGGAATCGAGTATGTCAACATAGTCCCTTTTATAGTAATGTGCTTCATGAGCGGAAACTCCTGCTCATATTAATTGGGGGCATATTGTACTGAATAACAGTGGTTGGTGCCTTGTGTGCCAAAACGCTTACTATCGCGGTTGTTAAGTGGCAGCCAGGTTGCAGTTTTACAATGCCTTGCTCAACTAAAGTATGTGCCGTATAAGAGCTGCCGCAACTGACTTCTGCCTTTGTGTCTTCAGGGACGGAGTACAGCCAGCTATTTGAGGATTTAAGCTGCAACCAAACTTCTTGCAGAGGCATTATATTCACCACACATGATAATGGTAATTGCTTCGAATTAAAGAATAGCTCTAGTTCGCACGACTGGTCCTTTCTTACATTGTAGAGTGGTCCAATTTGGGGACACAGCGTGATTCTTCTCATTTTCTGGCAATACGAATATTTAGTTTCTTTCAGGCTACTATACATTGATTTCTCCTTATTTACTACCAGATATTCATATGCGAGTTTAAAGCTCACGAAGTAGCCGTCGTGCAGAATCGGATAACTGGTCAATGCAAATAACTGTAGCTGTTGGCTTTGTATAAGTGGTATTTGAATTCGCACTAAACAGAAGCCTTGGTTTATAGTGGCTGTGACCCGTGATATTTTTGATAGCTCAAACGGGTCGGTATCTGGCAATTTTAAGTCATCATTTAAATTTGCCGTAATTGTTGCTATTTGGGTTTGGAATCTGTCGATAGGTAAAATCCTTTTCATGAAATTTCCCTTTGAGTTCCAAATCAAATCCGTAATATCTCCTTGCAGTTGCTCTATTGACTCTATTGCAATGTTAATGCTTGCTATATAGTTTTGAAAGCCTTCCATTGCTAATTCATTTTCAGCCGCTTTCTTTATTATTTGTATGGAGTCCGATATTTGGTTAAAATTATTTCGAACAACTTCATTTTGTTTCTTCAAAACCTCTTGCGTTATGTCTTCAATGGAGGATTGATTCTGGTATAGCTTAAGCAAGTATTCTTCATTTTTATGGGTCCTTCATCCATTAGACCAAACACTGAATGATACACGCTTCCAACGAATGGCAGTATAGACCTAGATGCTCTATTTCTTCCATTAAATCTCATCAGTGCATCCTTTTGGTTGACTTCTTTAATGCGATGAATGACCTGATTAACTAAGGTCTCAACTACCTTTTGAGATTCTGCGTCTCCCTTGTCCAGTAGCTTGGCGAGTTTTTGTAGAGCCGAGGGTGTTCCCATTAGAAGCTGTATTTGGTGCTGATAATCCGTCATGTTCACGTGGATGATTATTTCCCATGATGTCTTCGTCAAACCCAAACTGTCTTGCCTCTCTATTAATATCCCTGACTTGTCCCTAAATTTTTCTATAATTACTTGACAATTGGAGAGTGGTAGTACTAATAAAAAGGTTAACATCGTCATTAGAACATTTTTATTTTTATGCCTTACATTCCTATTCTTATGGGATTCCTCATTTTTACTTATATTTCTTTCCGTTTCCTTAGGAAAAGGACAAACATTGGTTATTGATCTTTTTGTCATTCCAGTGCTGGTCCTTACGTCTACCATCCTGCATTTTCCATCTTTTCCGATGATGAGGTTCTCAACCCTGCCCCTTCTCCAAGTCATTGTTGGAAGATTTTCTTCCTTAAGGAGAACTAAACTCCCTTGGGGTAAGTTATCTTGTGGCCTTTGCCACTTGACTCTTTTCTGAAGTTCGCTTAGGTACTCCAGTGACCAGCGCTTCCAAAATTCCTTTGAATTTCTTTCCACTGCTTTCCAGTGGTCCCGCACCCCGTGATAACAATGGTTTTCACTACTGTCTGCAAGTGTGGTTAAAGTCTCCCCTATAAGAAAATGACTTGGAGTTAAAACCTGGAAGTCATTCGGATCCTCCGATAATGGTGTTAGAGGTCGTGAATTCAATACTGCTTCTATCTGGGTCATGAGTGTGCACATCTCTTCAAAGGTCAATGTGCCTTCAACTACTCTGTGAAAATGCTTCTTAACCGATTTAACAGCAGCTTCCCATAACCCTCCTACGTGTGGAGATCGAGCTGGTATATTCACCCAATTAATGCTGTGTACAGCACAGAACGAGGAGACTTCTTTTCCGAGTTGCTCCTTTTGAAATAATATATAAATTTCATGTAAACTATTTGCTGCCCCAATGAAATTTGTTCCGTTGTCGGAGTATATTTTTGCAGGACAACCACGTCTTCCCACAAATCTTTTTAAGGCTCCTATAAAAGCTGCTGAGCTTAGACCTGATACCACTTCTAGGTGAACTGCCTTTGTGCTGAAACACACAAATACACACACATAGGCTTTATCTACTCGTTTGCCTCTTATTTTGTGGTGAATTTGTATAGGACCCAAGAAATCAACCCCAGTATTCAAGAAGGGCCTGATGCATCTTACTCTATCTGCTGGTAAATTACCCATGATTTGAAAAAGGGGACGAGGATTTGCCCTGAAGCATCTATAGCAATTGTTAACAATTCTTTTTGTGAGTTGCCTGCCCCTTAAAGGCCAAAACTTCTGCCTAACTATTGCGAGAAGGCCTTGCGGTCCTATATGTATATGTTTTTGATGGATTCCCTCCACCAAAATTTTAACTAAAGTGTCTTCATATGGAAGTACTGCAGGATGTTTTGCTTCTTCTGGAATATTACCTTCTTGTAGACGTCCTCCAACTCTAATGATGCCATTTTTGTCCAAAAATGGTGATAGAGTTATCAGCTTCGAGCTCTTTTCTAAATTTTTGTTACCTGAAAGGAGACTTAGTTCTTTGTTAAAATATTTAGTTTGTATATATTTCAAAATAAAACTCAAAGCTTCTTTTCGATAATATAAGTGATTCTGAATTTCGAGTTCTTTCTTAGGACGCTTTAATATAGTATCTTTAAATTTGATAAGCAAAGCAACCACATTTAATAAGAATTCAAAATTATTTTTGTGGTCAATTGAATCAATTAAAGAGCAATTCCTTACCAAAACACCTGCTGTTATAGCAGTTTTCTTTATATCTGGAAGCGATGTTAAAGGCTTTGTGACAATTTTTTTTCTGTATGACTCCATGTTAGCTAAGTGCATTGGTCCATTAAACCACAGACTATTATTAATTATTTCTTCTGGATATAACCCTCTTGTTATTAAATCAGCTGGGTTTGATTTTGTGTCAATATGTCTCCATTGCCGCCCTTTGGTTTGCACCTGAATAAAGTTTACCCTATTCGACACAAATATTTGCAATTTTGCAGGATCTAATTGTAGCCAACTAAGGACGATTGTTGAATCCGTATAATAAATATGCTTGTCTTTTAGATTAAGTGCTTTTGATACTTTTTCCATTAATTTTACTAACAGTACCGCAGCACATAGTTCTAATCGAGGTAACGTCTGAATTTTTAATGGGGCGACTTTCGATTTGGAAGCTAATAGATTTATTTTAATATTTCCCGATTTGTCTACTGATTTTACATATACCACAGCGCCATAGGCTCTCATGGATGCATCTGAGTATCCGTGTAATTCTATTTCTTTTGCATCAGGTAATAATGCGTATCTGGGAAGATTTATTTCATTCAATAGTTTCATTTGATTTCTTAAATGTACCCAGGATCGCATGGTTTCTCCTGTAACGGCTTGATCCCAGTCGATTTTTTCTTTCCATATTTGTTGTAGTATCAATTTTGCCACCAATACAACTGGACTCAAAAGACCTAAAGGATCAAATAGTTTCGCAATATCAGAAAGTATTTGGCGCTTTGTAATTTTGTAGTCAGTTTCTAAATAAGATTTTATTGAGATGTCATCTTTAGCTGGATTCCAAGCGATTCCTAGGGCTTTTATATTCTCAGCTTTATTAGATGTTATATCTAATTTAATTTCTCGATCTTCGCTAGGAATTTCGTTCAACAAACTAGGATGATTAGCACACCATTTTCTCAATTTGAATCCATATGAATTTAATATATGAATTATTTGTTGCTGCGTATTTTTTAGCTCAGTTAGATTATCACAACCTGTCATCAAATCGTCCATATAAAAGTCTGACTGAATGCATTGTGAAGCTGTTGGAAATTTATCTTTATTATCTTCTGCTGCTGTTTGTAGACATTTTACTGCTAAGTAAGGTGCACTCGCAGTGCCATAAGTAACAGTTTTTAATCTGTATGTCTTTAGGGCCTCCGATGGCTTCCACCTCCAGTAAATTAGTTGGAAGTTTTGATGTTCTTCGTTTACCCATTTTCTCAATGTCTGCTGATATTACAAATTTGTGTTTTCTGAAACGCATCAGAATATCAAATAAATCATCTTATAGCCTTGGCCCCGTATGTAATAAATTATTTAATGATATATTTGTAGTAGTTTTTGCAGATGCAGCAAAAACTACTCTCAATTTTGTAGAAGTGCTATCTGGCTTCAGTACATAATGATGAGGTAAATAACATTTGAACTGAAGTTGGTTTGGAGTGGCTAGAGCCTCCATTTGATTTAATTTTATATACTCCTTCATAAATTCATGATACTGTGACTTTACTTCATAGTTTTTCTCCAATTTCTTTTCCATAGCTAAGAACCTTCTTTTAGCAGTAATCTCTGAATTTCCTAATTGTTCAATGTCTCCTTTAAAGGGGAGGTTTACTCCGAACTTCCCATCCACTTTTCTGGTTGTGGTTTTTGTAAAAATAGTTTGACAGTCTTCCTCCTGCTTTGAAAATTTTTTGTCTTTTTCCATATCTTCCTCAATTTCCCAAAACTGTTTTATTTGGTTTTCTATTGTGGGCTCGGAAAAAGAGGCCAAACTGCAAATGTATGGGGCTCTATTAATCATTGCAGCTCCTGTAATAACCCAACCCAATTTGGTTTTGTGGGCTATTAAATTATTTTCATTCAATGAAATTTTTTCTCCTTCAAAGAGATCCCCATAGGTTAATTCGTAACCTATTAATATGTTCACTTTCTTAGGAACATTAAAATTTGGATCAGCTAATTCAATGTTATTTGGAATCTTTTTAATAATGGCTTCTTCTGCCGGCAATTTGGACATTAATTCCTGCGCTATTAGTACGTCTAGATTTGTTTCGAAATTGCTCATATGCATTCTGGACTTAATTTTTATATTTACCCGTTCTTCAATTTTTGAACGTGTTTTGCCAACACCTTCTATCGCTGCCGATTTAATTGCTTCGCCCTTAAGTCTTAATTTCTTTAGGAACGATTTTGACATCAAATTTACTTGAGAGCCGCTATCAAGAAGCGCTCTGCCTTTGATCCATTTGCCTTTGGCATCTTGGATATAAACAACCGCTGTAGCTAACAAAATGCATTTTTCTGAATTTTCGCATCCTTGCTTAATGGTACTTTTTGTCACTGCACCTTTTTCATTACTAACTTTGTGTAAGAATGTGCTATGACCTTCATTACATATACGACAATTATACCCATTGCAATTTTTACTCGAATGTCCATTTTTTAAACATTTCGAGCATAAGTTATTTTTTCTAACCTTTTCCCATTTTTCTTTAATGGTAAGGTCTTTAAATTTTGTGCATTGAAAAAGGAAATGTCGATTATTACATCCCATGATGCATTCGATTTCCTTTTTGTTTGCCAATTCTTTAATATGGTCATCCCATTTGGATGACCCATCCTTTTTTGATGATTTTTGTACTGCTTGCAGTGCATAAAACTCATGATTTAAAAATTTCACCAATGAGTCAACAATGGGTATTTCTCGTGAGTTCTGAAGTGAAGTTTCATACTTCAATCTTAAATCATTACTCATTTTTCGTACTAAAATGAAACTTAAAAGGCCTTGCAGTATACTTTCAGAACTCAATTTTGTTGCTTTTAGAGCTTGCAAATTTTCCTCAATCACTTCTTTCAATCGTTTTACACTTTCTAGATTTTCAGTCGTATAGGGTGCCCCCATTATGTTCGAAAAATGAATGGCAGTTTGCGCTCTCAAGTTGGTATATTTATTATCCAAGAGGTTCCAAGCAATTGGATAGTTTTCTGCATTTGCTGGTAGGTTCGCGATCGTCATTGCCGCTTCCCCTCTTAGCTTTGATTTCAAGCAAATCATTTTCTGTGTATCCGAGATACTGGCTGAACCTATTAATTGGGAAAACAATTCTCTAAACGTGTTCCACTGAATATAGTCTCCAGAGAATACCGGAATATCTATGTTTGGCAGTGTGTAGGGCAGATTTTCATTCTGCGTTTTTTTATCTTCAGGAGCGAAGTCCAAAGCCTCATCGAGTTTAAAACTTACGTTGAGAAATAAATCTTCTAAACAATTCTCGTCACATTCTCCTAAATAATTGCGATACATCATTTTAGCTTCTTTGGCACTTTCCAGAAGGAAGACTTTTGGAATCTTATTTCCCAAAAATTTGTCAATAGTCTTGCTAAGATCTTCTAAAACGAACTTTAATTGCCGTTCTGATTTTGAAATCATGGGAGCTGTAGCGATTGAACCTAAGGTGTGACTAGATGTAGGTGGCTGAGGTGCTGGTCGTGAGGCTATCACTCCCGCTGCTTGCAAACTATCTTTTAGTGCTTTAGCTTCCATTTCCATGGTCAAAATTAGAGTTGGGGTATTATTGAAAAATCCCCTAATTTGCTCTGCATGGTTATCTTTAAAATAAGGGTTTCTCTTTAGGGTTGAAGAGGCCTCTTTGAGGATACACTCGTTCTCCTCAAATTGCCTAGACAGATCGGTTACTACACCCCTCCAACGTTGGATCTGTCCCTCTTCAATATTTTGCCCCCTAAAATTTTTTATTTCCTCATACAGAGAAGAGATTCTGCTTGCAATGGTTTGATTTTCGTTAAGCGCAGAATCCATTGCTTTTAAAATTTTTTTATTAAGGATTTAATACACACAAAAAACTATGTAGATAAAAGACTAAGAGTATATATGTATGAATATATTAATACTTACCACTACTCTTATACTGCCAATTTTAATTTGAAACAAAAAAAATTTCACTTTTCAAAAAAACTCACTTAGGGTCACCAACTGTTTACGCGGGGGTTTGGTAGATAACTGACGCTCTGGTGTCCCAGAGCCTTTATTTATAACAAAAACTCTTAACCTACGCATACACAATTCTTACCCTAACCATAGTATATCTAAAACATGTGTGTTGCACTTAACTTATCTAGAAAAACACTTAAACCGACAGTGCCAGGAAGTAATAAAAATAGTATACGGTTTCACTTGCATTTTAAGCCAATCGCATTTCATAACATTTAAGAAATGCATACGTGACTATTCCCATACACCCTGGCACTGAATTGTAATGTCTATAATTGCCAACTAAACAACCCTTAGGTCATGTTGTGCGCATGTGCACTATGTATGTATGTGTACAATGCCGTTGCACGTGCGCACAATTGCTACTTTCTATTGTTCTACTTATCGGCCTTACAATCGTTACCACATGCTGAGGACATGCGCATCCTAAATGTGTGCCCTATGAGTGTGCGTAACTACTCTTAAGACTTGTGCAACAAGACTTAACACAGAGCTAGAGCTTTCGTGTTCATTCATACGACATGGCCGAGCCAATGAATGTTGTATTTTAATCCGCCTCAGTTTGAGTATATGTGTAGTTATCACGATTGAGAGAAATAGAGGTTGCGCCCAAGAATGATAGAATACAAGATTGCGCCGATCAGAGAGGATTTTTGAAAATAACTTTTGTGTGACGTCACACTGGTGCAATTGCGAGAGAGAAATGCCAAAACGTGAGCAAGAATGGAAGAAGAAGAGAAAATGTTGCAAGGAAAACGTAAACAAGTTGCACAAGTGTGACGTCATGCAAACAACGATTCTGTCAAATTCGTTAAGAGAGGAATAGCGGTCCGAGATCGGCGCAACCTGTGTATTCTCTCAATCGTGGGTTGCGCCCATCACGGTACCGCTATTCCTCTCTCAGTGAATTTGACAGAATCGTTGTTTGTATGACGTCACACTTGTGCAACTTGTTTACGTTTTCCTTGCAACATTTTTTCTTCTTCTTCCATTCTTGCTCACGTTCTGGCATTTCTCTCTTGCAATTGCACCAGTGTGACGTCACACAAAAGTTATTCTCAAAAATCCTCTCTGATGGGCGCAATCTTGTATTTTATCATTCTTGTGGAGTTATATAGTCAACGCGGAAAAGCCCGTATACATACGGTGACCATTCGCATCAATTTTGAGAAAGCTGTTCAGCTGAAAATTTGTTTATAGTCGGTACGTGTTATTGTCCCGATTTTTCAAATTTGCACCGATTATTTTCCGCTTTTCAGTGTTTTCTTTATTTATTTAATAGAAGTCTCCCTGTAATCTGACCCAAAAACCTTTTGAATTTTGTGAAATTATAAAAAAGTATACTGAGTTCCTTCAAAAATTCATGGATGTGAAAAATATAAGACAGAATATTTACGTATGTATATTGTGCATATACATTTTCGCGATGATTTTTCAAGTTTGTTTCTCTTTGTTTTGTTTTAAATAAAACTGTTTTAAACCTTATTATATCTTTTTATGCCGCTGTGGGGTGTAGTGGTTAGTAGTGCTCGCTTCCATTCCGCAGGGGCTGGGTTTAAGTCCGGGTCAACCAAAAAAAAAAAAAATTAACTTGTCTAATTGCGGTCCCCCGGAAGCCAAGGGCGAACCTCCGAGTGTATTTCTTCCATGAAAAAACAGCGTCTCAAAAAAATACAATTGCCGTAAGCCGGCGTAAAACTGTAGTGTGTGACAACATCAAGGGCACGCTCTAAATCGGAGAATACGCTCGACTAAACACTAACATATGTGTTAGCGCCAATCTATATTATTATTATTATTGTTATTCTAAAAAGTAAATTGTATGTTTTTATTCGATGCTTTAGAAATGTCCCGATTTTTGTCCGCAGAAATATGGTCACCGTTCGTATTCACCATTCACCAGCACAGGGGATATTTGTACGATGAGAGAGGACTTTACTTCTCAGTTGTGTCCTCAGTCCAATTTAGCACTTGTTGGCAGAAGTGATTTTCCGTTGGATTTCAAGGCTGACATTATCATTGGTGTTAATGCTGGTTCCTAAATAAACTAAGTCATATACTTTTCCGAAATTATAGCTTACTACCGGAACGATCTTATTTTGGCGGATCTTTCCCATTATTTGACGAATGGTGAATATCGGGTCTATGGGCTTACTATGTGGAACTAGTTCGTTAACAATGGGCTTCAGACTTTCACACAATTCCTTAGATATCCTAGAGACCTATATCCGATACTAAAAAGCTGATCCCACAGTAGTACGGCGGGTTACCTTTCTTGTGGATTCATCTGACCATATTTTGCATAAGAGTTGATGCATGCACCATTCAACTCTCGACGCCGTACTTGAATAGCTCAGCTGGCAGGCCTTCACCTCCGGCAGCTTTGTTTTTTTTTTCAGCTGCGTAATTGCTATTCATATATCGTAATAGTCAGGCAATGGGACATCGCTCCCGTCGTCATCAGCTGACGGTTGGAGTTCATCTCCACTAGTTTCAGTGCTGTTACCATTATATAGGCTGAAAAATATTCCCTTAATGGTTTAAGTATATTCTGCACAGCGATTACTATGTCCCCGCGGTATCGGTTGTTCTTTCGAGCTCGCTAAAATCCGACTAATTTTTTAGCAGCGGTACGTAGTGAGGGGGAAATATCGTTCCGGTGGTCGCATGTGTCGGTTGGTTGAAAGAGCTCTCTGAGAGAGTCGAGTGGTAAAAATTACGTAACCTGAAAATACTATGTATTGGGCGAAGAATTCGATTCAATTTTCTAGTGAAAGTTTTGGTTTAAATGTCTAAAAAGCTTACAAATTGGAGCGAACAAATGCGAAAAAGTGCGGCAGGTGCAGTGCGTAATTAAAAGATAGGGTGTCCTTGCAAAATCCTTGTAAGGGTTCTCAATCTAGACCGTTTAAAATCTCCTTTTCTACAATGGGAGCCTCTAGCACAGTTTTCAACACACCTTCGCTTAGGTTTGTAAGTAAGCCATAAGAGAGTAACACCTATATCTCAATTAAAAAATTAAGTAAATTATCCTGAAAATATAATTACTTTTGACGATAACGCAACGGAAGTTAAAAAATCGTACATAAAAATTATATTGCCAAAATTGAATCCCGTGGTTAAACGGGCATTTCTTGGAGTTTATTATCTCATTTGCTTCCAACTACCCTCAGTTGCTTTAATCGATTTCTCTACATTACGTTTACAAGCAAAACAGGGAATTATAGATTTTTTACTTCAAAAGGGACACCGCGACCTAGAAGATCTTTTTTTTTATCACGGCGATGGTTCTTAACCCTCACGGCCCAAGACGTTATTAGCCTCCCTTATAAATGCTAAAAGTTTCTTAGTAGACGAATTCCTAACCTTAAGGGCATCAGCCCAGAACTAAATGGCTTGATTGTAAGAGTTCTGCACAAAAACCATTTCGAACCATTACCTGAACCCCAAAATACCAGACGGGCGGTATTTAACCCAATTCCTATACGTAGAGTCTATTTTAGTTATGAGCAAACTTCTGCCGGGACGTATGTGTCCCGTTCAGATCGAAAGAGTTAATTCCAAAAACTCCAATTCTTCTTCGCTTTTCTTAAAAAGGAGTATTTTGAATATTGTAAATTCATCCTCAATTATGTTACATAAAAAAGGGTTTATGAAGTATGCAAACGTACATTTAGATAATTTAAAATCGGCAAATCTTTTGTCAAATTCTGCTTTTAAATCATGTGAAATATTTTTTTTGGAGCCATGGAAAATGATGAAATATTCTTTTTTTGAGATCATGAATAAAACGACGTAGTTTAGCTTCAAAACTTAAAATAATTTGCGATAAATCAAAAACAGTTTTATTCTCCCCTTGTAGAGAAAAATTCAAGTTTTGCAAATGTTCCATCATATCGGTAAAGAACATTAAGGGCCAAATTAACAGTGCTTAGTTAACTCAGAATCGGCAGTTACCTACAGATTTTCAGTACAAAAAATCTGGCCCTTAGTCAGAAAGCCAGTTTTCATTCTCCAATTGCGGGTAATGTCCCCATCTCAATTTGCGTATGTGTATATAAAAAACAACATAATGAATAAGAATGTCCTGCAAAGAAATGTGTATTTTAAAAAATAAAAACATCCAAAATGTTCTAAGCAAAGAGAAAGTAGAAGGAGCCGCATTTTGCTAAGCAAAGGGCCGCATTTGGCTCCGTTGTCTTATATCCTCTTATCTTATGTCCTGGACAAAAAATCCCTTCGCGTATTATACATAAACTAGTGAATCCGCATGGCGTTAAAATGTCAAAAATTTAATTTCAAAAACCTTTAAACTATGCCAAATGTTAGTCCAAGCTATAATCAATCCGAGTGCACTGTACGAAATCCGTTTCTGAAGTGAAGAGATGTCTCGCATAGTGTAAATTTTTAATACCATTAAATTTCAAATCACCCCGTACTGTTAACAAAGTTCTTACTTAAAAAAAGTAAAAACTTAAAGCACATCTACAGGCCAAGGTCTTTACTTTGACCCCTCATATTTGAAAATCGAAAGAACGGTGCAAATCGTATGACCTTCACGAAAAATGCCTTCTCGTAAAAAATATATACTTAGCTAGATTGGTATGACTTTTCGAAAAGGTGGCAAGCCTAATCAAAGATATTTTCAAACTAAAGCTTTCATACATTTCTTTGGATTGAAACTCCTATATTAATCTTTCCTAAAACTTGCGTATAAGCTAACAAAACTCGACTTTTCATACATGGGAAAACCCTTTTCAAATGTATGTACAATAGGGTGGTCCAAAAACAGTAAACTCGGAATTGTAATGCTCTCACCCCCTAGGATTGTTCTATATCGAAAAAAAGTATACCCCTATTTTTTATTTTGAAATCAAAAAATATTTAGAGGTCGCTCAAAGTGCTCAAAGTTTTCCATATTTTTATATGGGGGAAAAACAACTTTTCGTAGAAATGGTATAGAATTCTTGAAAACCAATATTTTTCGATCGGAAAACTCTGGTTCTCTTCCGGAGACTTTTTTATTGGTCCCCCCATTGAATTTTTCGGGGTTTTTGTGGGTTTTTGGCGGACCTATAAATTAAAGTTGCGATGAAAAAATGGTTAAATAAAAATTTTAGTATTATTATTGGGAATCTGCTGCAGACAAATTGAGTTCTCTCATAGAAAAATATTGATTTTTAAGAATTCTATACCATTTCTACGAAAAGTTGTTTTTTCCCCATACAAAATACATGGAAAACTTTGGGCGCTTTGAGCGACCTCTAAATATTTTTTTAATTTTTAAATAAAGAAATTGGGATAAATTTTTTTCGGTATAGAACAATCCTAGGGGGTGAGAGCATAAAAATTCCGACTTTACTTTTCCACGTGTATTTTTGGACCACCCTAATGTACAATCTTCTTAGATCTCTTTCGTATAATATTATAATGTACATATTTCAATTAACTCAGGAATCAGTTTGAATTTCATTTTTCAAACTCGTGGTAGCACTGCTAAATAAATGTTTAAAATAAATCCTTTTCAAACCCATTTCGATTGATCTCAAATCTTTGATCAGATGATTTAACTTATTAAATAATTCGAATGTAGCTTTAAAGACGTGACAACATTCTTAGATATACATATATATTTCAGAAACAAAGCCTTTTCATCCACATTATGATTGGTACCCATCTTTTAATAATTGATCTTACCCTCTTCAAACATTATAAATGTCCAGACTTAAGATTTTGACACCCTTAGTTTAATATTGTATATAAGTTAATTAAATTCGACATTTCAAACAGGTATTTTCAAGCTAAAACCTTCTTAAATTTCCTTCGTCTGACACTTTGATACATATCTTAATTAGCATTAAATTGAACTTGAAGTTTTAAAAATGATCCAACCCCATAAATATAGTTCAGAAATAAAGTCTTTCAAACACATTTCGATTGATAATATTCTTTTAATGATTCATTTAACTTATTAAATAATTTAAATTTAACTTTTTAAACGGATGGCAACCTTCTTTAAGCACTTCAAAAATATTCCTAGTATTCAAACTAAAGTGTCCTTAACAATCCTTCTTTTGACATATGTAGGTAGCTTAGTATTTCATTGTACATACCATAACCCAATTCGACTTTTCAAAAATTGTCACCTCTTTAAAATAGTTTCAAACTATTTGGTACCCATATAAATATATAAACAAATGGCAACCCTCCTCTAGTTATATAAGTTAATAAACAAAGCTGTTCAAAACCATTTAGATTGATACCCATTTTGTAATTATTGATTTATTTTTTTTAATAATTTGAATATCGCTAGCTTAGAGTGAAAAGTTGCTAAGTCCACTTTTTATGAAAACTCATATTTTGATATAGGAGGCTAAAGAAATTGAATACGCATCGTTTCGAAAATTATAAAGGTACTTGTTTTATTTTTTCCTCTTCATAAGCAATAAAAGGAAAATTTGCTAAGTCCAAAAGAAGCACCACCAATCCGATAAGGCCAAAATAATACGTCTTTTAATAAATATCGAATCCTTCTGATTCTTATGGATTTTGCTTTGCTTTAAACGCGCAAAATGTTTGATTCAAAGTCTTGCGAAATAGTTAAAGAAAATGGCTATAGGAAGATTTTTTCCTCTCCTAATATAATTTTTTAAAAGGTGGGAGCTCTTTTCAAAAAAGTGAACAGTTATTGCAAATCTGCAGTCCAAGCCTTTTAATTTGACACCTCATTTTGGAAAATCGAACGAACAATGCGGATATGATGGCGTTTATTACTAAATAATTCGAATTTAATTGTTCAACAAGTGGCAACTTTTTCGAAAAAACAAAACCAGTTTGCACATCTACAGGCCAAGCGCTTTAATTTGATTTGATTTGATGATGGACAAAAAATCCCTTCGCGTATTATATATATAGATATGTATTTTATATAAAAAGTTATGTTGTGTAAGTGAAATAAATATAATTGAATTAAAAGGAAATACATTTTACATATCCTATGTATTTGAATTTGACTAAATGTTCATATTTATTAATTTTTTTGTAACATACATACAAACCTTGTAGGCAACTGTAGCGATAAAATGTGCTGCACAGATATCCACATATCGATGGCTGAGTGGAAAATCGACTCATCTCGGCTGCCAGTTCAAAAAAGCCCTATCTCAGAAAACTTTTCAAGAACGCACTACTTCAGATTATGATTGAAAAATGCCCTATTTCAGAATTTTATTGAAAAACACCCTATCTCTCGATTTAATTGAATAACGCCCTATCTCAGAGTTCGGTTCAAAAACTCTGAGATAGAGCGTTCTTAAAAAGTTTCCTGAGAAAGAGCGTCGTTAAGCTAAATGTACACGGTAGAGAAAAGACGCCAGATTTATACACAAATCTCGGTAGAGACGTGTAAACACTCAATAAAGTTATAGGAGAGACTCACCTACAAAGTCCACGCGAGAGTTATTTAGCGAGACTTTTTCACCGTGTACACAGTCCAACGCAGCTAGATCAAAAACTCTGCGTCCACTCTCCGCTCTATTTAGCAAGCTAAATATACTTTTTGCTCTACGGAGACGAATGGTAAAGTCTTGATAATGAATTTCATTACACATTGTTAAATTTTGAAATGGCTAGGACATTAAATCGTTCATTCGATACAAGCACACCATTTTAGGTACATCTAGGACGTAGCCAAATAATGTATCGGGAATCATTCTCTTATTTTCATTGGCATTTCAATGGCGTTTCCAATAGCCTCCGTTCTTTGCAAAGGGGCATAATTATTGGTTAAAACATAAGGGGTATTCACAAATTTAGTAGGTGGTCTGTTTTGTCATAGTGCCAGGCCACTTGCTCAACTTGGTGAATACCTACATATATACTATAGTAGTTTAGCTGGAACTGATCGGAGAGACGGGAATTTTAAATATTCAAGATTGTTTGATGTGAGTCCAAAAGTACACATATCACTGAAGAGAGAGGTTGCTATGTTTAATTTTTAGGTACATTTGTCTACTTTTAGGTAAAAATATTTCCGGCAAATAAGTACAATTTAAAAACTTAATTCTTGTCCGTATTGCGAAAATGTATTTTATGACGTTAAAAAATAGGTGAATGCTGTCAAATCGACGAATGGTTAGCGCTCCAATGGTAGCGCCAACTATATTTTCTATATCGTGGCTTTGATATAAATACATATGTATATACATTAGGGTGGTCCAAAAATGCATGTGGGGAAAAAGTAAAGACGGAATTTTTATGCTCTCACCCCCTAGGATTGTTCTATACCGAAAAAAGTATACCCCTATTTTTTTTATTTTGAAATCAAAAAATATTTAGAGGTCGCTCAAAGCGCCCAAAGTTTTCCATGTATTTTATATGGGAAAAAACAACTTTTCGTAGAAATGATATAGAATAGTTAAAAATCAATGTTTTTCTACCAGAGAACTCTGTTTATCTGCAGAAGATTCCCAATACTAATACCTAATTGTTTATTTAACCATTTTTTCATCGCAACTATGATTTATAGGTCCGCCAAAAACGCACTAAAACCCCGAAAAATGCAATGGGGCGACCAATAAAAATCGTTAGTATTAAAAAATGGTTAAATAAAAATTTGGGTAATATTATTGAAAGTCTCCTGAAGAGAACCAGTGTTTTCCGATCGAAAAATATTGATTTTCAAGAATTCTATGACATTTCTACGAAAGGTTTTATTTTTTCCCATATTAAAACACATGGAAAACTTTAAGCGCTTTGAGCGGCCTCTAAATATTTTTTGATTTCAAAAAAAAAATAGGGGTATACTTTTTTTTCGATATGATCCGAATTTACTGTTTTTGGACCATCCTAATATACATACAACAAGCGTTGACAATAATTCTAGATAGAAAACTGACTCTGGACGAGAGGTAACTATTGTCTACCGTGTACACAGCTTGTAGAGCACGTGATAGAGAAAAGTTGAGATTTCTCTATTTTGTCGCGGGAACAAAAAATTTCACAAAATTAACGGTACCTAAGTCCCAGTTATTTCAAACTTTCACTTTGTTGTACTAAAATTTAATGGGCTTTAAAACTGCATGCTCAAAAAAAAATTAAAATATCTGATTAAAAAGTTTAAAAATTTTGATAACCATTTGTTACAATTCGTCGAGTTTTTTAAATGTTCTACAAAGTTTGAATTTTTGATGAAGTAGCCAAAACTGGCGAAAGTGTCTTTTCCCATTTACATTCTCGCCACCGTATATATTGTGTGTATACAGTTTTGCGATCAGTTTTCAAGTTTTTTACAACGCTTTTATTTGCAATGCTGTGTGTCCAGACACCATTCATTGCTATAAAACCTTTGCTTTGCAAAGATCCTTTAAAAGTCTAGACATCAACCTCGTCGCCTGGCATCATATAAAATGTCTAGAGGTAGATGACGCCTCGCCGCAAGTAGTTATATATTGCGCCTAAAAATAGGCACCTCATACGCTACAGCGGAAGTGGACGACACGCCATTTCTTTAAATGAAATTAATTGGTGCTCGTATGTATTCACATACATATATCCATGTGACCAATCTATTAATATCTTTGAATTTTTTTAATATCTATTGCAAAATTTTATACAGACAAGACCAAAAAGTAAAAAATAAATAAAATAAAAAAAGTGTTTAATATACCACGCTTTTATAAATGTACTAAAACCTAGAAAATAAGATTTGTCAGTCCCATAGAATTTGTTTTGATAACTTTTGATTCTAAAATTTTGGCAACAGTCATTATAAACAATTTATGAGATTGAAAATGAAAAGCGTGGGGCGTATGTACAAGACCTGAATTGATATGAAGGCTAATATATTTATGTCTGTGTATTTATGAATAACGACCGCTTAAAATCGATCTCAAATATTTACTTTCTCTGTAGAAATTTTAGGTCTATGTTATGTACTTTGACTATTGTCAATTGAATCTAATGCTTTGTATTGCATGCGCTCCACGTTTTTCGTTTTCAATCTTCATAAATTGTTTATGACTTTTGCTAAAACTTCAAAATCAAAAGTTAGCAAAACAAATTCTGCGGGACTGAGAAATATTATTTTCTACTTTTTAGTGCATTTATAAAAGCGTGGTGTATTAAAAAGTTTTTTTATTTATTTCTCTTTGTTTTGTCTTAAAGAAAAATTTGAATTTTTTTATGAGTTATTTTTAAACAATTTTTAAGTATCAACTCAGAAAATGATTGTTTTCTAGCGATCTACTTGATGAATCCGGCTGAAATTTGGTATAAGTAATAAATAATAATCAAGCTTTCGAACCAAAAAATCGATCACTATTTTTTTAAATTGCAACAATTTATTAAAAAAAAAATTAAAATAAAAAAGTGTTCCCAATATATTCCAGAACTTTTATACCAAAATTCAGATTCCTTGTTTTCTGATGAGTAATTAAAAAATAATAATTTGGAAACTTTCATACGGTCAGAAGTTATGCTACTTTTTCTCCTGATGTTCAATTTTTTGAAAAAACCTTAGGTAAAGTCTCCCTTGCCCAAATGATTAACATGGGCTAAGAAATAGTTTTTCGCATTTTCTGACCAACGTGTAATTTTGAGTTATGTCACCTTTGAAGATCGTGTACGATATGCAAATAAGTGAGTTTCGTTATATAAATAAATATATGCATACATCTGGTTAGTGCAGGTTAAGAACAAATTTTTTTTTTATTAGCTTCGGTTTTCATAACATTTTCTGTAGCTTGTTTTTTTTTATTCGGAAAATATTTTACATAAAAGTAAAAGGTATGTATATACATATTTATTTATATAACGTAACTCACTTATTTGCATATAGTACGCGATCTTCAAAGGTGACATAACTTAAAATTACTCGTTTGTCAGAAAACGCGAAAAACTATTTCTTAACCCATGTTAATCATTTGGGCAAGGGAGACTTTACCTAAAGTTTTTTTTCAAAAAATTATAACAAAAGCTTGCTCCAGCTTGTGCTGAAAGATAAATAAAAGCTATGCGTACATTTTTGGCGCATAATTTCAAAATCGATGAAGTTTAAATTGCCAAATTTTGAAGTGTGTCACTTTTGAAGATCGTGTGCGATATGTACTATTCACGATTTCACATGCCACATTCGTATATAACGGTATTATGCTGTAAGAAGCGCGCAATTAGGTGCTGCCACGTGGTCGTGTATGCGGAACATCAGGAGAAAATGTAGCATAACTTCTGACCGTATGAAAGTTTCCATTTTTTTTTTTTAATTACTAATCAGAAAACAAGGAATCTGAATTTTGGTATAAAAGTTCTGGAATATATTGGGAACACTTTTTTATTTTAATTTTTTTAAGTAAGTTGTTGCTATTTAAAAAAATAGTGATCGATTTTTTGGTTCGAAAGCCTGATTATTATTTATTACTCATACCAAATTTCAGCCGGATTCATCAAGTAGATCGCTAGAAAATAATATTTTTCTTAGTTGATACTTAAAAATTGTTTAAACAATAACTCATAAAAAAATAAAATTTTCCAAAAAAAATTAGAATCTTCATATGTATCATAAATTCTACAAAAAGATTTAAAAAATTATAAATATCTCGACCAGTGATAATTAAGTGGCCTCCTTCAGGAATTTTGACTCATATAAGAGTAATGCCCGGTTTCACCAATAAATTTTAGAATTTATCAATCTTAAAATTTAAAGTAGACAGATTTCCTAAAAAATTTTATTGTTTTAAATTATAACAGTCTGATAAATTTACTATTGATTAGTGAAACCGTGTCTAACAATTGTTGACAACGCTTTTCAACGACGCCCAAACTGCCTAATTTCGACACTATTCTCAATTTCAATGAAATTGAGATGGTCGTCTACTGGTGTGAAACAAAACGAGATCATGTATGTGTGTATTTCAGTAACCTATTTTATAACATAAAACCATGAATAATATGTTTACAAACAAAGGAACTTTTTTTAATTCTACACAATTAATTTAATTTTCATTGAACCATTTTTTAACTTAAAGGCTGTAAAAATTATTTAAACAAAAGAGCTTATTTTCTTAAATTGAAAATTAAAAAACTATGTACTTACGTTTTACCACAAACTTGCTCGGCGTCCAGTTAACAGTGATGTGAACAATATACTACATACAACTATCGATAGTGTTTATTTCGTTAGTGTGCAGTAGTGTATATTTCGATAGTGGCGGCAAAATGAAACCATCGCTGCCATCGATATCCCTACCGATAGTTTTCCATCACTAACACCTAGTAAACAAAATTTACCGTGAATTCACAATGTATCATGAAAGAGGTCGAGTTTTTTCTCTTTTTGCTGCTACATCCACATTTTTGGTAAAATTGTGTCAAGATACGCCACTGTACCACAATTCTTTCGATATACCACATTCTGTATACTTGGAAATTTTAATTTTTGTGAATAAAAATGGTCACCTTTTTCTACCTGAAACAAGTAAATACATGGCATTTATTAAAAACGAAAGCTTTGCTAAGCAGCGAAAGCATACAAGAAATAGAGACAGTAAAACTGAGAGGAAGAGAAAATTATCTGAAAAATCTATTGAACGTAAAACTAGTAATAAGAGGAACTTATGCCAATTTGACTTTCTTATGATCAAGTTTTGGCGCCCTTTTGGTTGGAAATATTTCCCATCATGGGCGTCGCTAAGTAGGGGCGGAGAGGGTTTGATGCCGCCTCCCCTCCTTACCTTTGAAGTTTACCTTATATGTAGGTATCTAATCCTAAGAAATGACAGCTGAAAGCAAAATTCTTTACCCGGTAGTACAATGTGCTTTACAATTGCACTTAGCTCTGCCGTGTACAACATGCACAATTGAGAAGGGTGCACTAAAAAGGGTAAAAACTTGGCTGCGCTCCACAGTGAGCGAAACTCGAATTAGCGGTAATCATCTATATATAATAAATCAAATTAAATTGCAAGCTCCACAGGTTATTCAAAAAAGTAAGAGGAGTGCTGTTATTAGCATCAGACATTTTTATTTTAACTGATTACTGCATTTGAAATTAGTTGTTTGGGAGCTAAACAAAATTTTTATATTCACAGCATACATAATTAAGTAGTTTAGCTTCAAAACTTAAAATAACTTGCGACAAATCAAAAACAGTTTTATTCTCCCCTTGTAGAGACAAATTAAAGTTTTGCAAATATTCCATCATATCGGTAAAGTACATTAAGTCCGAAAGCCAATTTTCATTCTTCGATTGCGGGTAATGTTCCGATCTCAATTTGAGTATGTGTATATAAAAAGAATAAAACAAAAAAACAACACAATGGAAAAGAATGCCCAGCAAAGAGACATGTATTTTAAAAAGTAAAAAGAGCCAATATGCTCTAAGCAAGGAGAAAGTAAAAAGATCCGCACTTTGCTAAGCAAAGAGCCGCATCAAGAGCCACGTTTGCCCACCGTTGGTATATAGATTTTAAATTAGATAATTGTTTAATAAATTTTACTATAGTAGGAGCTTGCGAAATTCGGAAAATCTCTTCCCGTATAAACAATGTAAATAATAATGCTGAATATGTCGCATGTGTTCCTTTTGTTGACATGCATAAATTTGATGCATGATTTGATTTGAATTTATTCGGCAATGTCTTCATACATATATCACTTTCAAACACTTTCTTCTTCTTTATTGGCGCTGTAACCGCCTAAGCGATTTTGACCGAGTCCAAAACAGCACGCCAGTCATTTCTCTTCTGTGCTAACTGACGCCAATTGGAAATGTCAAGTGAAGCCAAGTCCTTCTCCACCTGGTCTTTCCAACGCAGAGGAGGCCTTCCTCTTCGTCTGTTACCAGCATCGCTGAATATTTTCAGAGCAGGAGCGTTTCTGTCCATTCGAACGACATGGCCAAGCCAGCGGAGCCGCTGAATTTTAATTCGCTGCACTATGTCTATATCGTTGTAAAGCTCATACAGCTCATCGTTAAATCGTCTGCGATATTCGCCATCACCAACGCGTAAAGGTCCGTAAATCTTTCGCAGAATCTTTCTCTCGAAAACTCCAAGAGCCGCCTCATCAGATGCTTTCATTGTCCATGCCTCCCCGCCATACACCAGCACAGGCATGATGAGTGACTTATAGAGTGTGATCTTTGTACGACGAGAGAGGACTTTACTTCTCAATTGCTTACTCAGCCGAAAGTAGCACTTGTTGGCAAGAGTGATTCTCCGTTGGATTTCAAGGCTGACATTATTATTGGTATTAATGCTGGTTCCCAAATAAACGAAGTCGTCTACTTGTTCAAACTTGTAACTGTCAACAGTGACGCCAAGACGCGTATGCTCTGACTGTTTGTGTGATGACAGGAGATACTTCGTTTTGTCCTCGTTCACCACCAGTCCCATTCGCTTTGGTTCTCTATCCAATCCCGAGAAGACAGAACAGACGTAGCCCTTGTTTTTACCGATAATATCTATGTCATCGGCATACGCCAGCAATTGTACGCTCTTGTAAAGTATTGTGCCTGGGCGGTTCAGTTCTGCGGCTCTTGTTATCTTCTCCAACATCAGATTAAAGAAATCACACGAAAGGTAGTCTCCTTGTCTGAAACCTCGTTTGGTATCAAACGGCTCGGAGAGGTCCTTCCCTATTCTGACGGAGTTGGTGGTATTGCTCAACGTCATTTTACACAGCCGTATTAGCTTCGCGGGGATACCAAATTCAGACATCGCGGCATAAAGGCAACTTCTCTTCGTACTGTCGAAAGCGGCTTTGAAATCGACAAATAGATGGTGTGTGTCTATCCTATTCCCACGGGCCAAGATTTGGCGTATTGTAAATACCTGATCTATGGTGGATTTTCCAGGCCAAAAGCCACACTGATAAGGTCCAATCAGCTCGTTGACGGTGGGCTTCAGTCTTTCGCACAATACACTCGATAAGACCTTATAACCTATGCTTAGAAGGCTGATTCCGCGGTAGTTGGCGCGTATGGCGGGGTCGCCTTTCTTGAAGATTGGGCAGAGCACACTTAAATTCCAGTCATCGGGCATGAGTTCATCTGACCATATTCTGCATATGAGCTCATCAGCTCCTCGCCGCCGTACTTGAATAGCTCGGCTGGCAGGCCGTCAGCTTCAGCAGCTTTGTTGTTTTTCAGCCGCTTAATCGGTATTCGTACCTTGTCATAGTAAGGCGGTGGGACAGCTACTCCATCATGATCGACTGGGGACTCGAGTTCGTCTTCTTCACTACTTTCAGCGCTGATGCCATTCAGTAGCTTGAAAAAGTGTTCCCTCCACAATTTAAGTATATTCTGGACATCGGTCACTAGGTCGCCATTGTTGTTTTTACAGGAGTTCGCCCCGGTCTTAAAACCTAACCCTCTGGTAGAATTTTCGGGCGTTCTTCCTGTCGGCCAGCATCTCAAGCTCTTCGCACTCTCGTATTTCGGCCTCTCTCTTCTTATTGCGGCAAATACGTCTCACTTCCTTCAGTCCCCTATAACGGTCCCACATGGCTCGCGTTGCGCCCGATCGCAGAGTGGCCCTGTAGGCGGTATCTTTTTTCTCTGCGGCTTCTTGACATTCCTCATCGTACCAGTTGTTCTTTCGGGCTCGCTGAACTCCAACTACTTCTTCGGCGGCGGTACTTAATGATCGGTAAATGTGGTTACACTGCTCGCGTATGTCGGGTTGTTGAAGAGTGCTCCCAGAGAGCAGGTGTGTGAGTCGAGTGGCGAATAAATTGGCCGTCTGTTGTGATTGCAGCTTTTCGACGTTAAGCTTTTCTTGCATTGTTGGGCGCACATATTTTTCTGCACAGAGGCGGGTGCGTATTGGCGTATTGGCTACAACAAGATAGTGGTCCGAGTCGATATTTGGCCCTCGGAGTGTACGTACGTCTAAAACTCTTGAAGAATGCCTTCCGTCTATCACAACATGATCGTTTTGGTTTCTCGTTTTTCGATCTGGAGACAGCCATGTAGCTTGGTGGATGTTCTTATGCTGGAACCTAGTACTACATATTACCATGTTTCGGGCCCCGGCGAAATCGATCAGCCGCAGTCCGTTATCGGATGTTTCGCCGTGGTGGCTGAATTTTCCGACAGTGGCGCCAAAGATTCCTTCCTTGCCCACCTTGGCATTAAAATCGCCAAGCACGATTTTGACATCGTGTCGGGGGCAGCGCTCATATGTACGTTCCAAGCGCTCATAGAAGAGATCCATGCACGCCTCATCCTTCTCTTCCGTCGGGGCATGGGCGCAGATTAGTGAGACGTTGAAGAATCTGGCTTTGATGCGGATTGTGGCTAGACGTTCGTCCACCGGGGTGGACGCCAGTACTCGGCGACGGAATCTCTCCTACCACGAATCCTACAGAGAATTTGCGCTCCTTTACGTGGCAACTGTAGTAAATGTCGCAAGGCTTCACGCTTACTTTTCCTTGTCCCGTCCATCGCATTTCTTGGATGGCGGTGATGTCAGCCTTTGTCTTCCCGAAGACATCAACCAGCCGGGCAGAGGCACCTTCCCCATTAAGGGTCCGGATATTCCAGGTGCATACCCTTAAATCATAGTCCTTTATACGTTTGCCGTCGTCGTCATTAGAAAATGGGGGTCTCATCCGAGGCTGTTTTTTATTTTTCATTGGGCGGGGTTTTAACGTGGCGGGACCCAAACCCAGCGCACGCGAAGTTTTACGCCTTCTCACTTTAGCTCGCTCCCAAACGGGTGTTTGGTTGCTACCCAGAGGATACGTGGATATAAATATCCGGACGTTGTGAGCTGCGATTTGAACCGTACGCACAAGAACAATTGTGATGTTCGTGTTCGCAAGCTGACGTGTGTGATTTAGCGCTGCAGTATTTATAGAATTTTCCGTGGTTTTTCACAGCCAATATTGCCATAAAGTTTCACACAGTAAATAAGTAAAGGTTTTAACAAATCGACTCAATAAACTCTAAAATATCAATTAAGGATTTGTGTAAAAATGAGTATTAATAGTGTGACAACAAGAACTAAATCATCCCGCCAAGCAGCTGCATCTCCGCTTCAAATAGCGAACATGCAGAACAAGTCCGCAAAGTGTGATAGTCCACCAACACCGAGCTGGCTCGCACGGCTAGAAACGAAGATAGAAGCGCAAAAGGAGAGCATCATCTGTAAGCTAACATCTCGTTTGTCTCAATCCGAGGAACGTGTTATGCAGAGGATTGGTGAGTTGACGGCGGGCTTAGCAAACTTAAACAATTCTGTAAAACACATTGAAGCCAGAGTTGAAAGAGCAGAGAAAGAATGCGCAAAAGTACAACAACTGCGCAATGATGTCGAAGTACTAAGTGCATAAGTCGACGAATGTCAGAATGCTTTAGTGTCGTCAGATCTTATCATAAGAGGTATCCCCCACACAAAAAACGAGAGCTTGACTGAATGTTTTGCTCAGCTCTGTCGCACAGTTCAGATAAAGACTCCACCTGTTCGTGCAATTTTCCGTGCTCGCAATAATAATAATGACAACAGCAAAGCCGTGCCTATCATCGCTAAGCTTGGCTCTGCTGGTGACCGTTGTGCGTTATTTAGTGCAGTTGCGAAGTTCTGCAAAACGGAAAAACGACCGCTTACTCTTCGCGACATTGGTCAGAGTGCAGATGACAAAATATATTTGCACGAATGCCTGACAAAGCGAAATCGCGAAGTCATGCAGTTTGGCACTGAGCTAAGAAGACAAAAGCGGCTTACTTCTGTGTTCTCCGTCCGTGGGCATGTTTATGTTCGTGTGCAAACAAAAGGCGAGGCAGTAAATGTGACAAGCGTAGATAACATAGAGCGAATTGCAGCAGTCAACAAATGAAATTTTATAGCATCGAATAACACAGCAGTTAGAAAATATGATTATTAAGCAAACTATGCTTGTTAAGCATACCTTCGAAACTATCTCTCTTTGTTTCTTATTTCTCTTTTCTATCTCTTGCAGCTTGACTGACAGTATGTTGACTATTTACAATTTGCTTTTCCAGCTTATTCTCGGTACGCTCTTAAAGTGCAGTGTTCCATGCCTTTTGACTTTCATTTTCATTTTATATGAGTCTTAATAGCTTCTGCGGTTCCAAAGGCGATAATTTTAACATGATACGAATTTTGGGTAAACAAAAACTTGGGCTGAAAATATGCCATATTAATGCTCAAAGTTTGCCCAAAAAAATTGACGAATTCAGGTACCTTTTTGAACATTCGGGCGTTGATATTATATGCGTTTCTGAGACATGGTTTTCCTATTGGCACAATAATGAGTCGGTTTCTGTTAATGGATATGTGTTATTTAGGTCAGATAGAGTTGAGCGCGGTGGTGGGGTTGCCATGTTTGTAAAATCTAGTATTTCATGCAAGCTTCATTGTAAATCAGAGGGTAGCAACCCCATCGAGTATATATTCTTACAAATAACAACAAAATCAAATAAAATCCTCTTAGGTTGTGTTTACAGGCCAAATAAATACATTAATTTTGTTGACTTTGTTGATTATTTGGAAGAACTTACCTTGTCTTTTAACAATATCGTAATAGCCGGTGATTTTAATTCTGATCTACTCAGCGATGACACTTTCGCATTGGCAATGAGGAATTTGGGGTTGTTTTCCGTGAACTGATCGATTCCCACTCATTTTACAAATACCAATAGCTCGCTACTTGATGTCTTTTTTGTAAATAATAAGAACAAAGTACTTTTATATGATCAACTCGATCTTTCAAGCTTTTCTAAGCACGATCTTATTTACCTCATTTTTGATTTCGAGTTGACAAGCATATACACAATGGTTTCAGTAAATGACCAAATTGACTTTATTCAAGCTAATATTAAAAGCCTTTTTAATCAATTTGTGCCGCTTGTTACGAAAACTATTTCGGATAAATGCCGTCCTTGGTTTAATAGCCATATAAAAACGTTAATTTCAAAACGAGATCGAGCATACCGAAAGTGGAAGCGCCATAGGACAGATGTCCTTTACAGCGACTTTAAAACTCTTCGAACAGAGACAATTAAAGCAATAAAAACCCAAAAAATTATGTATTACGACCAAAGATTCAGTGCAGCAATTGGGTCAAAGCAAAAATGGCAGCGAATTCGCGAAATAGGGATTGGAAAAGAAAAGGCACAAGTCCTTGATTCTGTAAATGTAAATGATTTAAATAAGCAGTTCCTTGACTCCTCGAATACTTTTGAAAATATTGCATATGAGCGCTATAACTGTAATCCGTATAGGTCGCTGTCAAACTTCAGCTTTAATTGTGTTGATGAGTGTGACGTTGTCCAGTCAGTACTGTCTATAAAATCCAACGCCGCTGGTTTGGATGACATTCATCCGAAGTTTTTCAAATGTTTGCTCCCGAAACTTCTTCCATATATTACCTACGCAATAAATAACATTCTTACATCAGCTGTCTTCCCCAACTGCTGGAAAAAAGCCAAAATAATACCCATTCTGAAATCAAATGGTGACTATAGACCTATTGTGATTCTCCCATATCTATCTAAAGTCTTAGAACGCATAATGCATCAGCAGATTGACTCGTTTATATCTAAAAATTCCCTGGTCAGCGCTTACCAATCTGGCTTCAGGCATAAGAAAAGCTGTACCCTTTCGCTTCTTACCGTTTCAGATGACATTAGAATAAATATGGACAATAATCGCCTAACCTTGCTTACTCTTCTTGACCACTCCAAAGCTTTTGATACAGTAAATCACAAACTACTGTGTCTCAAATTAAAGAATTTATTTCAGTTCTCATCTTCGGCTGTAAACCTAATTAGTTCATATCTTTTCGGCCGATCGCAAGCAGTCAACATAGGCAATGCAATGTCAAGTTCTCTTTCCATATCTAAAGGAGTTCCTCAAGGGTCGATTCTCGGCCCCTTACTGTTTGTTTTGTACATCAACGATCTGCCGAAGGTATTAAAGCACAATAAAATTCAAATGTACGCTGATGATGTGCAATTGTATTTGAGCTGCCCACTTCACTCATTGAACCTATGCATACAGAACCTCAATAGTGATTTAGACCTCGTTCACGAGTGGGCAAGTAACAATGGTTTGGTCTTAAATCCTAACAAATCCCAATGTATTGCTATTTTTAAAAAACATTTTGACCTCAACGTTTATGATACAGTTTCGTTGAACAGAACTGTGATACCATATGTTGATGTAGCTAAGAACCTGGGCGTACTATTTAACAGAACACTAACGTGGGATAATCATGTCTATAGCACAATTGGTAGAGTATATGCTATGCTAAGGTATTTATGGTCAACACAACACCTAACGCCGATGCCCACTAGAATGTTAATCGCGAAATCTTACTTGCTACCAACGCTGTTGCTAACAGCGATAGTCAATGCAATAAAAAACTCAACGTGCTTTACAATAACATCGCCAGGTATATAGTTATATTGCAAAAAACGGTATGACCACATTTCTCAATGGGCTCGCAAGATAACTTCAATATCACTCGACGATATGCTGAAGCTCAAGTGCCTTACAATGCTTCAGAAAATCTTATTCTCAGAGGAGCATCCGCATCTCAAAAATCGTCTTCAAATTACTCAATCGTCACGATTACAACAGCTTTTGCACCTGAAATTCAATTCTGTCATATCTGAGCGTCAGTTTTTCGTCTATACTATTCGCCTATGGAACAAATTACCCCTTAAACTCAGGGCTATTAAGGACACATTGCACTTTAAAATAGCATTACTTAGACACTATGCTGACTAAATGAAAATTTGTAACTATTTAACTCGCGTCAGTCACCCCAACTCTAACCGCTAAATTACTGTATTTTTCTTTATTCTCTTCAATCTTACACTTTATGAATAATTTTATAAGTTTTAGATGTTAAGTTAAAATTTTATACATTTTAATATCGTATTATATTGTAATATTCTCAGTATCTAACACTGAAATATAACCTGTGGTTGTTGTGTTAGACTACTTTAAATAAATAAATAAATAAATAAATAAATAAATCGCTTCTGGCCACTCCCAGGTGAATGGCAGTCAAAAATTTTCCACTTCTGCGCACGGAACCATCCTCAGTTCAGGCCTTTAGTATCTATATATAATTGCTCAGTCGTACGACTTAGTTAGGCCGGTCTGTAGCAGCCACAGAATTGAGCTATATATCAAACTAAAGTGCAAGCATGGTTGTCACAATTGGTAACTTTCTATCAAAAGTGGTAACTTTTAAACGGTTTGGTAACTTGGTAACTTTTATTTCATTTTGGTAACTTTTGCAACTTAATATCAATTTGCTTTACTAGAAAGAAATGAATTATGTTTTGCATGTGCGTAATTATAAAAGCCCTTCGATTTTCAGTGGCAGCACTACTGACACTTCTACAAAATTACTTCGATAAAATTAGAGTTATCTCATATTCGAATACTGGAAATATTTCAATTACAGTGGCAGCACCAAGGGCTGCACTTCTAAAACAACTTTCGAATTTTTGCTATAAATTTTGAGTTCTACTATCTCACATTTTAATAGGGGCCATCTGGCAATTTTCGGTAAGGTCCATAAATCCTTTTGATTATTCCGGCACAAAAAAAATGTCGCGTGCTTTTTACTAGACCCACCTACCGACATGTATTTCGATCCACTGAATTCAAATATGAGGTCCGTTTGACACGTACACTAAATTATGAAAAAGCGAAAAAATAGCAAAAATTTTTAAATTTTCGCAATTTACTCGAAATTTTGTACGAGTCAAACGGACAGTAAAAGCACCCGCAACTTTTTTTGTGTGCCGGTGCCATTATTTCGTGAGTCGCAAATATCGGCGCATTCCGAACGAAAAATGACACTGAAATTGGCACAACGTCGAAACCGGTTTGTCTCCAAACCAAATTTGACAAGGGATGATGCAAAATCGCTCCACATTACATCATACCCCTACCCTGTCGGAAACACCAACAACCAATAATTGTAAGAAAAATATTTTCTAATAAAAAAAATTATTATAATTGTCAACAGCATTTCCAATCTTGATAATTTACCAAGAAAATAGATTTAAACTTCTGTGCTAGCTCTGGGAGTTCTTGATAAATAATAAAAAATTTACAAATTATAAAAATATTGAATTTATTAAGTCACAGAAACGGGCTGTAAGTATATACGCATTTTTTATGAAATATAGCAGTTTTATTCAGTATATTTTTTTCTCAATGAAGAAGTGAAGATTTTGGTAGTGAAGATTTGGTAACTATATACATGGGGAATATAAGCAACACTTTCAACAAAAAAAAATTGCAAAAATCAACCAAAAGCCCTAGGTACTTCAAACTTGCACTTTATGTAAGATTCCCTATTAATTAGTCTGTAACCACCGGATACACCCTGTGGTGTATGAACTTGATATGTTGGTTGGTTGGTAACCTTATTCACATACATTGTCAAATCCTTTTATTATTGTCATTCACATATATACATTGTCAAATCTATTTTCACCTTTTGTTCTTTCTTCTGGATTTTTCTGCTGTTCTGAATAAACGTGTTCGCAAAGGTGTAAGCTGATCTTTTTACTAAACATAATTTATGGTGCCTCCTGTGAGGACTAGAACATTGTTAACCCAAATTGTTTTGACGGTTTATGCCAAAGAGGACACAATTGTAATCGGATTGTGGGGCATTGCATCGATATTTGTAGATTTGCTGACGCACACGGTTTACGTCACAATTATCACATTGCTTCAGCACAATGACGGAAATAAATCTAAGGAAGTTTCACGCCTCAGCAATTTCTCGCCTTATGGATCAGGTCTGAAAGGCAGGAACAGGTGAATTGGACTCCGCGAAGACTGAGCAAATGCTGAAGTCCGCTAGTGGTCGTTATGACCGCATGTGGCAGAATCACGAAACATTAATTCGCTCGGCCAAAGACGATGAGCTTGAGGTACATGCATCTTGGTGGCATTCCACTGAAGAAATGTATGACGAGTTATGTGCAAATCTTCTGCGTCTACGTAGAGTGCAAGTTAATCCTGGAGACTCCGTCATCCAGCGTAAGGGAGATTCGCCTATTGAAACTCGAGCCATTAAATATTCCAACCTTTAACGGAGCGCTGCACAATTGGTTGGCCTTTAAGGACGCCCTTGAAACGTTACTGCATAACAGGGATTTACCGCCAGCATATAAACTCGGTAAATTGCGTCAAGCTGTGCCATCAGCATCGGTTCCTCTGGTAGGTGGTCTGTATTCGGGAGGTTACGAGGAATTATGGCGAGCAATAAAGGAGCGGTATGATAACCCCAAGCAGTTAGCAGAAGTACATGTCGCTCGCTTCCTCAACCTCGCACCAGTGTCGGAGGGCTCTGCAAAGACGCTGCTGAATATCGTCGATGTAGTGAGCGAGTACCTGCGTGCATTGACTATTATGAAATTGCCAGTGACTGAGTGGGACGCATTGACAGTACCCATTATATTCTCGAAACTTCCATCTGCAACACAGCGTGAGTGGTGCATGCACCGTTCTCCGACTGAGATAAGCAGCTTAACAGATTTATTGAAATTTCTGGAGAAGAGAGCGCACAGTCTTTCCACAGAGCTTGTACGTGTGCGTCCCGGCTCTGAACAAAGGGTAGGACGTCAGCAAGGGCGATCGTCATCAGCGCGTGCTGTTAAATGCAATTTAGCGTCCGAGAATTCTAAGTGTCCATACTGCCAGGGTGCTCACAAGATCATACGTTGTCCAAAAATATTATATTGGTCTGTGCTGTAATTGTTTAGGACAAGGCAGTGGCGTAGCCAGGATTTGGCGAAGGGGGGGGGATTAAAAAAATTTGCATCGATAACTTAAAGTTGTGATACACAATGGCTAGAGGCGTCGCACTATAGGCAAAGCACGAGTTTTTTGCAAAATCGTAGATCTTCGCTTAGAAAAGAGATAATGGAATGAAAATTATCGTGAAGATAAATGATCATATAATATAGGAAAACTATAGAGAAGTTACAACAACAATAACTTAACCCTCAAAATGCCGCTCAAAATGTCACTTTTTTTTTAATTTTGGATTTTGGCTCCCATTCCACTAGAAAACACTATATTTAATACACCATTAGCACTGTTTCTGAAAGATTTCTCTTTATTTTATCTTAAGACTCGATTCTTGGGACATTGGATGCTGTACCCGAGTGGCCAGATTGGAAAAAGAAAAGCTACCTTTAAACTCTAATAACTCGTAAACTATCAGCTTTCACAAAAAAAAATATATAACAAATATGGTTATACTGGTCGATATCTTTACGAAAGTGCAGCATTTAACCCTTTAATGCAGAGTCTGTCATATACGAAACGCTTTTTAACCCTTTCAAGGCAGAGGCAAAATGGTTCTCAATATGTTTTCAACGTACTTTTTATTTATTTTTATTTTTAATATTTTTATTTATTTTATTTTTTTTTATTTTTTTATTTTTATTATTATTTTACTATGGAAAAATTTTCTACGATTAATATTTACGTCAACATGAGAAAAGGCACGTTCAAAAGCATATTGAGAACCTTTTTCCTCTGCCTTGAAAGGGTTAAAAAGCGTTTCATATATGACAGTCTCTGCATTAAAGGGTTAAAAGCTGCATTCCATTATCTCTTTTCTAAGCGAAGATCTACGATTTTGAAAAAAAAACTCGTGTTTTGCCTATACATAGTGCGTCGCCTGTGGGCATTCTTTCATATATTTATGTACTAGAACGCTCTCACCCGCTTCGCTGAGTGTATGTCATTTGGACGTGCTACATTGAATAAAATTTATTTGAAGAAAACTCAATTCAAATACAGAAGGTTTAAAAATTGTTTAACCATCTTTAAAATGTTTTCAAACTAAAACTTTCTTAAAGTTCTCACTTTTCCTACTTTTTCAATTAACTTATCACCTGAACTCAATTTGAGATTTTAAACATATGGAAACCCCTTACATGATCAAACTTGGTATGGAGATATATGAAATCAAACGCATACTCATGGAGAAAAATTGGGGTTATTGGAAAAGGAAGCGGAGCATCTCCCATACATACTGAATTTTTCATACTGCATATCTCTGCAAGTGTTCATGGTAGAGTACTGTAACTTGCTATGGAGATACATATGTGATATCAATCGCATACTCTTGGAAAAAGGGGCGTGGCACCTCCCATGCAAGCCGAATTTTTCGTACTACATATCTCTGAAAGTGTTCATGGTAGAATGCCGGAACTTGGTACGGCGATATATGAAATCAACCTTATGGAGAAAAATGGGCTATGGCTCTATAATTCTTCTGTAGGTGAGTTTTTCAGTGAAATCCTCCTGAATGCACGGACGGATTTTCACAAAGTTTTTTGTGTGCTTTTGAGTGGCTCTCTGGATATTTGGATAGTGTACTTTCACAATTTCACCCGCCAGTTGGAGCTGGAGTTAAGTTATTACTAAAAATCTTATTTATGACACACTTTGGCTAATATTCATAATATGTATTGGTAACGGTAAAGGAAATACTATTGCCAAAAAGGGCTGCCAGGTGGTGCTGGAGTCATGAATAATCGCCAAGTTAGAAAAGGTGCCGTGAATGTCAGATTAAATCGACCTGTTGCACCATTGAGTATATCGAACTCTTGTGTGTTGCGATTGGCCTAAAGGATGTGATTTGCCAGTATTATTATGCGTTAAAGCTTCATTCGGAGACACCAAGGTTGAGTTTTGCAGGGGTTAAACTCAAATCACCACCGAAAAGTCAACCGCCACAACCATTGCGCGCCTTTTACTGTACAAATAATTGAATTTAATTTTTAAAAAGGTGGCGACCCTTTCGAAAAACTTAAAATCTATTCAAAACTTTCAAAATAAAGATTTATTAACAATATTCCGTTAGACAACCATATTTTAATACTTCAGATATCTTGCGTATAATTAATCCAAATTTGACTTTTCAAACAGGTGGCAACCCTTTTCAAAATATATTCAAACTACAGTTTTGTAAGCCTCTTGACATGCATTTTTTTAATAGAATTTTCAAATAAATAACTCCCTTAATTTAAGTTGAATTGGTTTTTTTTTTTAAGGTGGCAGCCCTCATCTATGAGTAGATAATAATTTTATATATCTCCATACCAAGTTTCAGAAATCTATCAAAAATATTTCCTGAGAAATGCAGTATGAAAAATTCCGTTTGCATGGGAGGTGCCACGCCCCCTTGTCTAATCGAGATTAAATTTATCCTATATTTTAAGTTGGGGTAAATGACAGCAATGTACAACATTTCATGATGATCGGTTGAGTAGTTAAAGCGTGAAAGCGTAGCAAACAAACAAACTCACTTTCGGATTTATAATATTAATAAGGATGTGCCATTTCTACCGTTATATATTTTTTGTCTACTCGGTTATTCCCCGGGGAATTCGTGCTTTATTTAAATTTAAAAAATTAAATTACTACACCATTTTAATTAATTAGTGTGTAGTCCAGTTTTGTTTGGTAGAAGTTTCGTTAGTATATACTTTTTACACTTTGAATATATCTGCATATTTATATATTTACGCGTATCTATTTACATTTATTTATGTACAAGTCTACAAAATCTTATTACTTATAAAGCGATTTTTAATCTCCGTTGCTTAACACACATTTTTTCAATTACTTCTTGTATTGTAATCGGCACATCATTATGTACCGCTAACATCGTTAAACTATTCAGCCGCTCCTTAATTGTATAAAGAGAAGGGACAAATGAGATAGCATATTCAACAATTGAGTAGTCCACTTGCAAAGTGCGCTATGTAAATTTGTTTTAGATTTTTAACTTTTGGTGGGTTTCATGTCCACTAACAGCAGAGTGAAAAATTTTTCTATATTCTGAAAAAAATACCATGAAATGTTAACTACTCTTGCAAAAGTCGCTATAATACTTATTTAGACACTTTCAAATGTCTCCTCTTCGTATGAACTTAGAAAACTGCAAGAAAACGTGGTAGTTTCGGTGCCTAGAAGCAAAGAAGAAGCAAACCAATCTTCCTAGAGGAGAGAATGCGAAAAGCTAAAAAAAGCTAGCTATGTAAAAGTTCCTGTTTCAAAACTTGCAATATTAAATTTTTAAGTATAAAATTTGCAAATCTACCATACTGCAATTAAATTTTTTTAATGGTATTAGGCTCTTATTTATCCAAATTTTCTGGTAATAAAAAAAGATACAGTTCGGATGTTACTTGTTGTCGTAGATGTTTTTTTTTTAATTTATGGTTTACTTTTATAAAATCACATAACGCTGTTTGCAACTGGACTACTCATATATTCATTAAAAGATAATTTGCCATCCGTCTGAAATAAAAAAAATTTTAAATCAGACGTATAAAATAGTATTGTGTTATTAATTCAAAAGTAAATAATTGTAGTTCAATGACGAAGGGGGGGGGCGGATCTATCCCCCCATATCCCCCCCTGGCTACGCCGCTGGGACAAGGGAATTTGTCCAACCAATGCTCTTCAGGTGGATGCCATAAGTTCGGACGCAAACACAACACAATTTTCTGCCGTGATTCTCCAAACACTGCAGCAGCTGCGGCGCCTTCTCATGTACGCGCACAAAGGGTGTGGTACAAATTACGATTGAATCAATACATTCTGACTGCGCAATGGCAATTCAAGCATTAGTTATCACGTCGATTACCTCGGTCATTCCGGCAGCGCAGATCGATGTGAAACGGTATAACCACTTGGCTGGTCTGCACATGGCAGATCCAAATCTTGGTACACCAGGCGTCATCGACCTATTATTAGGGGCCGATTTTTGGGGTCTCATCTTGGAAGGAGACATCATTCGTGGTGGGCAGAACGAACCTCATGCTCAACTTACGCGGTTCGGTTGCGTCATCTTTGGTCCAACATCCGCAGCCAACCAAGACACACCTAGCTTGCAGGCATATCGTGCCCAGATTTTGGAAGATAGTCGTTTAGATGCGATTTTGAGTATTTTCTGGAAGCTGGAAGAGGAGCCTGCGTGCGCTGAGACTGTTGATGACGAGAGCGAGCTGATATTTTCGAAGACACACACGCGTACTCCGGAGGGCCGCTACATGGTACGCCTCCCTCATATTATAATGCCGTACGACAGTTTCATTGTTTGGAGCGCCGGCTGGCGGTCGATAAAGACATGCGTGATAAATATATAGAGTTCATGAGGGAGTACATCGAAGTGGGTCACATGGAACCCGTGGATAACCCAGGTGATCACTCCCGTACATACTACATTCCGCATCATGCGGTGACAGAGAAATTCCGCGTCGTTTTTAGCGCATCTGCGCGAACTTCGAATGGCGTCTCGCTTAACGAAATACAATTGGTTGGACCCAATCTTCAAGACCCTTTGATTAACATTATACTTCGCTTTCGGAGATACCCCGTCGCTCTTACGGCGGATGTGGAAAAGATGTTTCGTCAAGTTTTGGTAGCTCCAGAAGACCGAGATCTACAACGAATTCTTTGGCGAGAAGCACCGGCCGAGGACATAAGAGTATATCGTCTTAAAACTGTGGCATATGGAATGGCATGCAGCCCGTACAACGCGGTTCGCTCATTAAATCAGTACGCGATAGACAACTACAAACGGGTGAGTGATCATAATCAGGCCATAACCGCACGTAACACCATACTGTCTTCATTTTACGTGAACGATTTTCTCACAAGCTGTGCTGATACTCAGGAAGCAATTACTTTGGCGAATGCGGTGGATACGATCCTATCATCTGGGTGCTTCAAACTACGTAAGTAGAATTCGAACAAGTCAATGGTTCTTCAGCATTTCATGGACTCCCCATTACCTGCGGAGCGAGACATCGACGCCCCTATAGCAACCGTGCTGGGTCTACGTTGGTATCCAGTTACAGTCTATTTGCTCTTTAAGATCGCGGTAAACCAACATAGCGGTCTGCTGACTAAGCGACAGGTGTTAAGCGAAGTAGACCAACTATTCGACCCAACGGGGTTTTTGGCACCGGTAGTGATTTTCGGCAAAATTTTCATCCAGACGCTTTGGTCGGCGGGTATTTCTTGGGATGAACCCCTCCCCAGCGACCTATATGAAGCTTGGATTAAATTTCGCCGTAGTCTTCCTACACTCAATAGCGTACGTGTACCTCGATGGCTGGGTATGAATGCAACCGAACATACAACACTCTGTGGATTTTACGATGCCAGTCAGAGGGCCTACGCTGAAGTGTTACATACGCATACCATTAAGGCTGATGGCCTTTCGCGCGTATCTCTCCTCACCGCACGGACTAAAGTTGCACCGTTAAGGGGTGCTACAATACCCAGACTTGAACTGTGTGCAGCACTTTTATTGGCAAAAACGATTTCCGACGCTAGGGTAGCGTTAAACTTAGTAGACTCCACCTTCCACCTCTGGTCGGACTCAACAATTGCCCTCTGCTGGATGCGCAAGCAACCCTCGAACCTCAAACCCTATGTTGCTAACTGGGTCCGCCAAATACAGGAACTCACCGCCATCGATCATTGGCACTACGTACGGTCGACACAGAATCCGGCTGATTGCGCAAGCTGTGGTTTAACCTCGTCAGAGGTTTTTTATCCAGACCCGGTATTAAGGGACGATGAGCGCACCACTGAACAAAGTGAGGAGAAGGTTCAAATATCTACCTTTATTATTTCGCTACCGCTCCAGCTAGCACAACGGTTTAGCTCACTGAAGAAACTCGTGCGAACTACAGCTTTAATTCGGCGTTGGTTACCAAAGCAACGGCCGCTCCGACAAGGTGTAGTGACCACCCCGGAGATGGACGCTGCCTTACAAGCGCTAATACGTATCGATCAATCCACAGCTTTCTCAAGGGATATAAGCTGTGTACGTGAGAGAATAACGCTGCCCAACTCTAGTCCATTGGTACCATTCAATCCCTATTTGGATGATTATGATATCGTTAGAGTCGGCGGCCGCATTAAAAATTCGGCATTGTTAGAAACGCAACGTCGCCCAATAATATTGCCGAAGGTAAGCGATTTGGTTGGACTTCTTATACAGCAAATTCACATGGAAACACTTTACGGCGGTGCTCAGTTAATGCTGCAGACTCTCCGTTACAGATATTGGATTTTGCATGCACGGCAAGCAGTCAAAAGCTTAATACATAAATGTGTTATTTGTAGAAGGCATCGTGGCATTACCTTCACTCAACAAATGGCTTCACTGCCCCGACAAAGAGTCACAGGTACGCGGCCGTTCATTGCATCTGGCGTTGATTACTGTGGTCCTTTCACGCTTCGGATTGGGACGAAGCGATCCCGTTGCACAGTAAAAACATATTTGGCAATTTTCGTCTGTATGGCAACCAAGGCCGTGCATATCGAGGTGGTAGACGATCTCTCATCAATTGCCTTCATAGATGCATTCACACGCTTCATTAGTAGGCGTGGTCCCTGCCTTGATCTGTATACTGACGAGTGCTACAACGTTTGTTGGTGCTAACCGTTTTTTTGAAGGAAGACCTGGCTGCCTGGCAGAATCAGCAAAATCAACAATCCCTCGGGAACCTAGGGACTCGCTGGCATTTTATTACACCCAGTGCCCCTCATCAAGGTGGGCTGTTGGAGGCGGCAGTAAAATCCGCGAAACGGCATCTGGTGCGGCTTATTGGTGCTCAGGCGATGTGGTATACACAGTTGCAAACTCTAGCGGCCCGCATTGAGGCGTGCCTGAATTCGCGCCCACTCATTCCGCTGTATGATGACCATGAGGACAAATATGCTCTAACCCCAGGGGACTTTCTCATTGGAGCCCCGCTCCTGGCAATACCAGAACCGGAGCTGGGGGAAGTTCCAGTTAATCGTTTGAAACATTGGCAGTGGCTTCGACGCATTCATCAAAAGTTCTGGCGCAGGTGGAGTGATGAGTATTTGTCAACACTGCAAACTAGGAGCAAGTGGCGACAACGGGCGGAAAACGTTCAAGTTGGTGACATTGTATTGGTCAAGCATGAGAACCTACCCCCTACCCACTGGAGGAGACTTGGGCGCATCACGGAGGTTCATGTTGGCAGCGATGGCTTGGAGCGTAACGTAACGTTGAATACGGCGCATAGGCCGTGCAGCCGGGCAGTGCAAAAACTTTGCCTTTTGCTACACCCTGATGATATCGAAGCTGTAGCTTCGACCAGGCAGGATGTGTAAGACTCCCTATTAATTAGTCTGTAACCACCGGATACACCCTGTGGTGTATGAACTTGATATGTTGGTTGGTTGGTAACCTTATTCACATACATTGTCAAATCCTTTTTTTATTATTGTCATTCACATACATACATTGTCAAATCTATTTTCACCTTTTGTTCTTTCTTCTGGATTTTTCTGCTGAATAAACGTGTTCGCAAAGGTGTAAGCTGATCGTTTTACTTAACACACTTTATTTTACTAAAATTGAATGAGCAACAAAACTGCATACTCAATATCTTTCTAAGAAACCTAATTAAAAACATCGAAATTTTTAGGAAAATTTGTTGTATTTTTTCAAATATTGCACACAGTTTGAAATTTTGAAACTTGGATTTACACGGTTTTTTTAAAAGAACAAATTACATTTTTATGAAAAACTAATTAAGATTAAATAATAATAAAATAAATAGTTAAAAATTGTCAGTATGTGGGTGTTGCATAGTTATGATCTGGACTATTTTTAGTAAAGAATGAGCTGATCTATTAAATAATTTAAAAAAATATTAAGTCATTGTTATGGTGAACTGAAAAAAAAATAAAAAAAAACCAAATAGACAATCATAAACAATATTTAGATGACTAGTTTTGTATTAAACTTTTAACAAATTTGTAATCATTATAAGTATAATCTCTGAACAAACAATTTTCATATATGAAGGCTTAAGAAATATTTCGTTTGCCACGTTGGTCATTTTTAATTTTAAGTAAATGACTTTAGATTTATATTCAATGACCCAGAAAACCCCCTGATACCCAGTTTCATAGAAATCTACCGATTTTTTTTTTTTAATTTTCGTCTGCCGTTGTGAATATTTCGTAAGTTACTTTATAAATAATATTCGCAATCAGCGACCCAGGAAACCCACAGATACCCAGTTTCAAAGAAATCTACCGATTCTCTAAATTTTTCGTCCGCCATATTGGATCCGCCATTTTGACTTTTTGGTAAATGACTTCACATTCGTAATCAGCAACCCAGAAAACTAGATAAGAAGTGGTGTAAAAATCCATCAAAGAGTATTTGCGTCGTTTCGTCCAGCTAGATTTGCGATGGAAACGACTGTGCTCTGCCCTTCATCTTTGATCCGTCTGTGTACCAGTGTACATATCACGGATATAGTTCTGGTAAACCATTCGACCAGATATGCATCTCGGTCTGGAATTTTGACCAAAAATTTCCTTCCAAAGCAGAATCCTAGACTTGGTATTTTGCTCAAAATACCGTTGTGTTGTGTTTTGTTTTTAAAGGACTGTCAGAATTTTGCATTTGCAAATGCCTCGAAGTTGCTGCTTGGACCAAAATGTGGACCCTACGGCCGCGGTTGGACACGTTCTCATTGCTCCTGTCATAGACAGCCATCCTTTGAAGTTTGTTCCGACGTGATACGAATTAATAGTTGCTTATACATGAATCACTCATAAAAATTATAAAAGTACAGTTCATGGTCTACCTGAAGCATTAGTCTCATTATCTAATAACGGTGCTGTAGCAGTAAGTATAACTAAATATAAATTTTAAATAAGGATAAATATCAGTAAAATGGGCTGTTTTATATCTTTTTTATTTTGCATAAGGTAATCGTAAGAGGCACTCACCCCTTTCATTTATTTTGGTGCTGCCCCTCAGATCGTGATGGGCACTCGCATCGCGGCCTATAATAAATTGCCGGTTCGTGCGTCGAAAAAACTCGGCGAGCTGCTGGACTTCCGTTACTGGTATGGTGGGGATGTCACCAGGAAAGTAGGCTGATGCGATGAAGACTTCTTCTGCACCACCTACCGTTGACACTTCGACTACAGCAGCAGCGATATCCCTGGAAATATAATATATATTAACCCACCTGACTGATTCAGTCGTTTTACTTGGCCCCCAGTATACCAGTGTTCCTGGAGTATACCAATAGCAAAGCTCCGTTCGCTGGATCATCTGCATAGGGTTGCCCTTTGGCATGATGCACTCTTTTAGTGCTGATTGCTTCCGTTGAAGCGATTGCTGGACGAGACTCTTCTCTTTGTCCCGTCAGGAGCCCTTGTCTCTTTCAGGTTTATGAAGATCAGGTCGACTACCGGCCTGCACCTTCTTCGTGGCATCCTGTTGCCTGCTAGTGTTAGCTGGGGGACGTTGGTGATTCGTCTCTGAGGTCGAGGCAACCTCCGATGACGCAGTCCCAGCTCGGTTGTCACTACGCAGGATGTTCGCCCTGGCCCGAGTGGGTGTTAACCGTCTTGTTTCACCGCCGTCACTGCGGCAGCTTCCGAGAACGGGATGACCTCGTGCCAGCTCCCAGCCTGCCCAGCTTGGTGGAGGATGAGCAGGAGTCCAGATCGGATTCTCGCTTGTGTGTACGGTTGCCAGACGTACTGATTTTATCAGTACAGTACTGATATTTCAACTCTTGTACTGATTTTATTCATTTCTTCAATCAGTAAGCTAATGTCCTGATTTTTCAAAATTTGTACTGATTTGTACTGAATTTTCTATTCAAAGAAAATACTTTAGTATTTTCTTAAGGTTTTTACATAACGTTGGAACTTCCTTAAACTGTACTGTAAAAAATAAGATGAAAATAACTTAATTATAGTTGACATGTTATAGATAAAATTTGATATGCCCAAGAAATTATTACAACAAAAAGATCAATCGTTTTATGAGCATATCGCCGGGTCGTTACGTACCAGTTGCGATAATATGATGGAGCTTAAATTATTTAAAAAGAAGGCTTAAAATTTTGGTGAGTTTTGTTAGTTATCTCGAAAATAACTTTCAGTTTAATAACAATAAATTCCAATATTCGAATGGCTTTTGCCTATAACTTACAACTCCTTTTTCTCAATTTACTGACTTTGTAAAAGAGTTTTGCATACAAGACATGGAGTTAGATACTCTTTTTAGCGAATTCTTAGTCTTTCGCAGTTTTTGCGTAGTTGAAAAATTATTTAAGCCATGAGGAAATATAGATGAGCTCCTTGAAAAGTGGTACTTTTTCACAGTATGAGAGGATCTTAGGAATAAAGTTTGTTTCCTGACGCAAAGAGAGAAACCGGCTTCTAATTAAAATTTTTGAAAGTGAACTTCAAATTAAAAGTACTTTTAAAATGAAATGTATAGAATTATTTGACTATTTAAACACTGAAAGTGGGAATGATCTCATTATTGCTATTCGCAAAGTCACAAATATAAAATAATTTATTGGCTCCTGTGTATAATGATGTGTACACTCATGTTAAAATGAATAACACTTTTATTTTTAATGAACTATATTTTATTTATATACCAAAATATGGTTAAAAACAAGAACTCAGGCGTTTTAAATTATTTTCTGTTACATTCATAATTTTGCTTTGAATGAAAATGTACTGAAAAGTACTGATTTTTTTAGCATGAAAAAGTCTAATGTACTGATTTCGCGCATAAAAAATCTGGCAACCCTACATACACTCCGTTTCACTTGAATAGGTACACCTTTTTTTCCTTAGGTTTGAGCTTATATCTGGATTTTTGGTCATCGGCAAAGTTTATTTTTAATCTCATGTTGAAGAATAAAACGGTTTCAAAGAAAAGTGTTGAAAATGGAGAAAACCCCTCTATTATTTTGGATTTTATTCCACGTTTTATCAAACTACAAGAAAATTATGCTTATTATTTTGATTCACTTGAATAGGCACAGTGGCTTTAACACAAGTAAAGGACTAGATTGAACCAACAAAAACATACCATTCACACTTTTGGTATTGCATACTTCATGCTTAATTGCAATGTATAAAAAAACCCTATAATAATAGTTTGGCGCTTACACATATGTTAGTGTTTGGCCAAGCTTCTCCTCCGATTTATGGCGTGCGCCTTGATGTTGTCACGCAAAGAGGAGGAGAGGACAAATAAATGAGAGCACTAAAACTCAAAAGAGTGCAAAAACAATAAATATAAAGAAAAGTAAACAAAACGATGATCAAAGTGACAGCATGGAGAGTGTTGATGGAGTAGAGAACAGTCGATCAATAGCAGTCTTGCTGCAGTCACTCTGGGCGCAAATACACGTACTAAAGTCTATAATATCACGGCTTAACTCAGAAAAGGCAACTCTTCAAGAAGAAAATTCCCGATTAAAAAAAAATAGCACCACACCTGTATTACCCTATGACACGGAAATGAAACAAAATAACATACACGAAGCGAACTTTCCTTCGCAGCCTAATGTATCGAAAGAAACTTATTCAGCTGGCACCTGTGCTCAGTTAACCACAAGGCAGTTCAGCCACACTCAACCCGCAAGGGGAAAAAGTAAATTAAAAGATAACCCATCTACACTTGTATGTTATAACATAAATCAAAAAGAGATAGCTAATAAATTAAAGTTACTACTGAATCATAAAAATTTCGCATTTAATATTGTCAACAAAAATGTAACGGACATAAATACATGTTTTATAGACGACTACGGTAAAATTAAAGCTTTTTTGATAAAAGAGAAGTGTAAGTTCTACACTTTCACTCCTAATGGAGAAAAACCACACTCCATTGTAAAAAAAAATTATCTAATGTATATGAGTATGATGAAATTATTACTTATTTAAATGAACTCAACTTAGATATTAAGATTATAAAACTTTCAAAATTTAAAAATGACAACTGGTTGATTCAATTGGATTACAGCTCGAACTTATCAGAGTTTTATAACATAAGATATATACTTAATTGTAAGGTAGACTTTGAGAAATTGAAACCAATGTAACCATCACAGTGTAAAAACTGTCAACGATACACACATGTGGCAAGAAATTGTCATATGCCATATCGCTGTGTCAATTGCGTTGCGAAACACGGCCCAGGTGAATGCAAAATTCCTTTGAAGGAAAATAATAACAAAAAACACGTATTAACTGACCCTGAAACTGGGCAGCTAGTTAAAATATAGGTATCCCAGTTTACTGCGTCAATTGTAAAAGCGAAGGTCACACTGCAAACTATAGAAAATGCCCTAAGAGGCTTGAATTAGTTAAACACATTAATGAACGCAATGGCTTAGAAAACAAAGCTAGACCCTCGCTAAACAAAGTAACTTTTGCAAACACTCCGGCCCCAGGTGGGTTATCTCCCTCTTATGCTGCAATTACAAATGGCAGTACAAACAATTCTTCAAAAACCAAAAACACAACCCCGAAAACTACTAAAATATACACCAATTATAAACTCTCCAAAACAGTACCTGAATCAAAACTATACCAAACTATAGACAAGGAATGCATAAGATTATTTGGAAGTAATTTAACCGGCAGCATGAAAAGGATAGCTTCCTTCACAAATACCTACAAGCAATTAAAAAATGATGATGAAAAATCAATAGCCCTTTTCAGTTTACTCACCGAACTAAGAATTAATCATGGACAATAAATCTATTAAATGCATATTTTTAAATGTAAATTCATTAATTTCTCGACATAAAATGCATTACTTTAATTTTTTTCTAAAAGATCATAAGCCCGACATAATCTTAATAGCAGAACGGCTTAGTCAAAAACACAAAATCAATTTTCACGGCTACAACTTCATTAGCCAAGTTAATAAAGCAAAGGAGGTGACAGCAACAGCTATCTGTATACGGGAAAACTACAAATATATACTTATTGATATAGGCGACACCATTCATCTAGAAAAAGTAGCTCTTAAAATCTTCACTACAAATGGTGAGGAAATTTCATTTGTCGCCGTCTACAATCGACCAACAGACTTACTGAAAACTAGTGACCTTAATTTGATATTAAACTCTCTCAATACAAGCAAGATAATTATCGGGGGAGACCTAAACGCTAGACATCCCAATTGGGGGGATCCATATACTAATTCTATTGGCAGGGTTTTGAATAATTGGCTTCAACAGTGTCCAACGCTGAAATTAATACCAACACAATTTCCTACTAGGGTATCTAAATGTACAGCGTCTTTTTTTAGATATATTTTAAGTAGCTCCATTCGTTGGAATTGATTTCGCCGTTTCGAACGGATATCACAATTGTCTGCGAACACACCCATTTGAATCAGATCATAGCGCAGTAGAATTAAATATAATGTCAGATCACAATATCCTCAATCGGCAATTAACTGAACGGTTTAATTACGACAAAATTGATGTCCAAAGATTTAATGGTGTGCTTTTAAACAAACTTAGTGAGAATTATCTGCCAATCAACCGCAATGCCACAGAAAAAGAAATTGATAATTGTATCTTAAGCTTAAACTCTGCCCTGAATGCAGCTATGACCTCCGGAGCCATGCCAAAGGTAAAAGTTCGTAATCGCGGTCTCATAAGTTTGCCTCAGAATATCCTTGATCTCATATCGGAAAAGAAGCGTTTGCGTCGGGCGATTTATCGATCCGTCGATCCAAAACACAAAAACATACTCATGGCTATAGTGCGTAACTTAACTAAAATTTTTCAGTAACGTATTCAACTACACGAAGACAACTATTGGTCGAATTACTTTGCAAAAATAAGAATGAATAACAAAACCTATAAAAAAATTAAAGGGTTATGCGGCTTAAATACTAAGCCACAAATACCAGATTTAACAATTAATTGTGATAGCGATATGGACTTTGACATCCCTAGAGTTGTAAACAGTAACACTGCCCTAATACACGAAAATTTTCATAAAATCAATATTATTGCTTATGTATTTGAGAAAATACACAAACAAAATCTTAACTTAGGTGACCCAGAGTTTTCTTCATACATCAATCTATAGTAATTATATAAAGAGAAGTCGCGAACGGCTGGTCCGATTTTCATGAAATTTTGTATACAAATAGCTTTCGGTAACCACCATGTTTTAGGCTAAAAAATTTTTACTTTTTTCCGGTAGGTGGACCAGGGACCGGTCTATTCGAAAAAATCTTATTATAGTCCGATTTGCATAAAATTTAGTACGTAAGTAGCTTTTTAGCATATATTAGCATATATGATCAATTTTTTCCGGGAAGTGGTCCAGGGACCGATCTATTCGAAAAAATCGAATTTACGGTTCGATTTGCTTAAAATTCGGTGCGCGGGTAGCTTTTTAGCATGTATTAGAATATGTGACCAATTTTTTCCGAGAAGTGGACCAGGGACCGATCTATTCCAAAAAATCGCATTTATGGTCCGATTTGCTTAAAATTCGGTACGTATGTAAGTCGTTTTTTAGCATATATTAGGATACATGGTCCAGTTTTTCCGAGAAGTGGACCAGGGACTGATCTATTCGAAAAAATCGTATTTACGGTCCGATTTGCTTAAAATTCGGTACCCAGGTAGCTTTTTAGCATATATTAGCATATATGGTCCATGTTGTCCGAGAAGTGGACCAGAGACCGATATGTTCGAAGAAATCGTATTTATGGTCCGATTTGCTTAAAATTCGGTACGTAGGTAGCTTTTTGCCTGGATAAGCTTATAGATTCCTGTTTTCCAATTTTCATGCAATTTCGAATATAAATAGCTTTAAGTAACGACCATATCAAGGGGCGAATTCGTCATTAGGCAAGATTTTTTTGCGCCAATCAGAAACAACGGATACTGTCAAAATATAATTATAATATATAATACATCTCAACTAATATATATTTAGAACCGTTTGTTAGTTTTCGCAAGGCTCGAGAGCGGCTGAACCGAGTTTTTTGAAACTGCCACCTGCCGCACGTGTCCCAAGGATGGTTTTTTGGCTGAAAAAAATCTATATGTAAAGGGGGCGTGGCACTTCCCATACAAACCGAATTTCTCATGCTACATATCTCTGAAAGTGTGCATGGTATGGAGATATACGAAATCAATCGCATACCCTTGGAGAAATTTTTTGCTATTGTAAAAAGGGGTGTGACATCTCCCATACAAACCGAATTTTTCATACTGCTTATCTCTGGAAATTTTTTGGTAGAGTTCTAGAGTTTTGTATGGAGATGTACAAAATAAATCGCATACTCTTGGAGAAAAATTGGAACTATTAGAAAAGGGGGCGTGGCATCTTCCATACAAACCGAATTTTTCATACTGCCTATTTTGGAAGTGTTCATGGTAGAGTTCTGGAACTTGGTATGGAGATGTACGAAATCAATCGCATACTCATGAAAAAAGAGGGCATCTCTTGGAAAGGGGGGGCGTGGCACCTCCCATATAAATCGAATTTTTATACTTCATATCTCTGAAAGTATTCATGGTACAGTACTGGAACTTCGTATGGAGATATGTATATAGTTGAAATCAAGCCCATACTCATGGAGAAAATTTGGCCTAATTGAAAAGGGGTGTGAGGCCTACAAACGTACCGACCTTTAGCTATCTTTGAATGAATTTTTTTATTCTTCTGTATGTGTGTTTGTGAGTGATCTCCTCCTAAATGGTTGTACGGATTTTAACGAAACTTTTTGTGTATTTGAGTGGGTCTCTGGATGGTTTAGTTTCACAATTTAATCCGACAGTTGGCGCTGTAGTTGAGTTATTACTAAAAATCTTATTTATGATCCGATTTGGCTAATGTTTTAAATATGTATGCAATACTATTGCAAAAACGTGCTGACAAGTGGTGCTGAAGTCGAGCTATTACTAAAAATAGCCAAGTGAGAAAAGGGGCCGTGAAGGTCAGATTAAATCGACCTGTTGCACCATTGAGTATATCGAACGCTCCTGCGTTGCAATTGGCCCAATGGATGTGATTATCCAATATTATTATGCGTTCAAACTTTTAAGGTATTTCGTCTGAAATAAGTATATGTATATTGCATTTCTGTAGAACAATGATTCGCACCCATTTTGAAATTGCCACTACTATACTGTAAAGCTTCTAGGACATTCACTATAGAACCGGGTCATTGTTGCCGCCAGGGAGTGAAAAGGAAAAAATTTATTTCGCTTTGCGAATAACCGTGCTATGTAATGCCGCACAACTGGAGAATTTCAAGAACGGATATAACACTTTCCTTAGGTTATTTAAAGCGGCAAATGACCACCAAACCTTAATCTTAGCAGACAAATGTGCCAATGAAAATCGTAAACGTGAATTGTTGGTGAAAATGTTGTACCAAAAAGTTTCAATAAAATACATAAAAATTTTGGGCCGGACGAAGTTCGCCGGTTCTGCTAGTAACTCAATAAATGAACTATGTGACAGTAATTATCCAATCGTAGCATTTGACAATAATTTACCTGCCAATGGAGAGTTTGACTCTAGGGATACAATGCAAGAAGTAGGTGACGACCACAATATATTCACAAATGCGGAAGAAATCGGTTATTTTCTACGTGCTAAAAATAATAAAAAAAAGTTCGGTGAGGATGGCGTTTCAAATTTTCTCCTTAAAAAAACGTACCCTTTTTTCTGGACGTTCATCGCGATTCTTATCAACCATTCCTACAATATAGGCTATTTTCAAGAAGAATGGAAAACAGCAAAGGTAATATGTGTATGTGTAATATGTGTAATATGCCAAATTCTGAGTTAAAGTCTCCATACAGCTACCGCTGGAAGAATTCTTATTAAAAAAAATTAAAGCACATTTTGATGAACATAAAGTTTTAAAAGATTACCAGTTCGGCTTTCGTCCTTCTCATTCAGCAGGACATGCTTTGACAATACCATCTGATTTTGTATGTACTAATTTAAACAGATGCCAAGCAACTATTTTCGTTAGTCTGGATCTCGAAAAAGCCTTTGATACTGCTTGGATAGAAGGTATCATATATAAAATGTATCGGAAATTTAACTTCAATAAAAACCTATGTAAAATGCTTTACAGTTATCTAAAATAGGGATGCACAGCAGAGGTGCACGCAGTCGACGTCGCGGGCAAACTGCGAGCACGCGAGCGTGCTAGGCGAGGTGAAGTGAGCTGTACGGAGATGGCATCGTATACATATTAACCACTACACACTTATTTTCAAGTAAAAATGCGTGTATGTATGTATACTTTTGCGACAACTGAGCCAGTGTGGCATCAGGCCACCAGAAAAAGCCAATTTTTCCAAAACAAAAGCGCCAAGTTTTTATTATCATGTTTAATAATTTTTTTTTGATTCAGTAAAAAGTGTATATACATATCCATTTCCTCGCGTTTTTATTAATTAATTAATTTCAATACATTTATAACAACGGAAAACATATTTAATTTACCTATTCCTCACATTTTATTCAGTAAATGAATTCCATCTTAATGTAGAATATTAGTGTATAGTGTATACATACATACATATGTACCTATGCATTCGGTGTGCTTAAATTAAAAAAGCATCAATAAATACCGCACCAAACATTGAATTCCAATTATTTTGGCTTTTTGGTTTCTTAAAAGCACTTAAATTTAGTGCAAAATGCACGACCTTGGCAACAGTGAGCTGAGCACATCAATGCTCAAACAGTGATGCCAGACCAAGTATTGAGTAAATGCGCTATGTATATTTTTTTTTTAAAGCAAAAGTTCTTATTGGCGAGGGTATTGATTTTTGGTTCTTACATAGAACACTGATAAGATTCACAAACTTATCTTAGGACTTAATTAAAATAATCAACATTATTTGTAGACGAATATATTTGTGTTCGTATGAAATAGTAGCTTATGTCGGGAGGCTGGCTTTAGTAAAATGTACCATTTCCTAAATTCTTTAAACCACAAGGAATTTTTTTATGAAACTTTATACGAATATTGACTTGCTAGCATCGCCATTAACATTACCGTCTTTTACGTTTATTTTCCAAGAGTTCTTCAACGACTCGGCGCCAGTGAGTCTTTCGCAATCGTATGCTGCGAATAGTTCATTATACTAAAGCCAGTCTTCCGACATAAGCTACTATTCTATACGAACACAGATAGGCTTGTAAAATGCCCAATGCCCAATACCCAAATCACTCGCATGAGTTATTATCGGTAAAAAATTGGGTACGCTCAAATCTGGCATCACTGCAGCAAGTACAGCGGCAGTGAAACAGCGTTGATATTTTAAGTACAATTGTACTTTTTTCAGTACAATTAATTTTAAAATATACAAAAGAACAATTTGCCGATTTTAAGTACAATTTCAACATCAAAAATACTTTTTGTACCAAACGCTCAAATCTCTTCTAGCACTTTTATTCTTAATCCGTTTACATTTAAGTAACTGGATATACCTATATTTCATATTTGCTACAAAACGAAATTATGAATTGTAATTTTTAATGTAAACGTGATTGTGAACAGTAATATTAGTGATGTGCGTTATGGTGATTGCGATTTCTTATCACCGGCGGGTGAAATATCCCTCATCGCTATTTATTTTGAAAAAATCTTCGGAAATGCAATTTACCTAATGGCGATCCTGCAGAAATAAAAGTAATTGAGCAATTCGGGGGTTGAAAGTAAAAAAATGTATGTAAATTCCATGCGTTGAAATTATAAATTTCCCTTGAGGATTTCCATTTTATCGATAGTGATCTCATTTTATGTTCATTGATATGAACTGGCCTATATAGTGTATTAATGTTTTATCATCATTTTCTTCATCTTTGACAAAATTACACGGTCACCCGGTATTTATTTTATTTTTTTAAATAATCTTAATTATTTTTTTTTATAAAATTGTAGCTCATTATCAAACAAAAACCTTGCAAATAAATCGAAACTTGAAAGAATGGAAAAAATCTACAAAGTTTCATCAAATTTTCACAGTTTTTTCTCAGAATTTGTAGACCTGTTTTGGGTTAACATTGTTGTAGCAAGGTGCAAGTTTGAAGTGTCTAGAAAATACCATTGATTTTTTGAATTTTTCTGTTTGCGGTGTTGCGCACTTTCTTCCATATAACGAACATTCGCATTTTATGTTATATGGATGAATGCGTGTGTAGCGTTGTTGTTTTTTATTCCAATATTTCAAATTAAGCTTTATTTTATAGTTTTTCTTAGACAATGATAAATGATGTACACATATTTCAGTATGGAAAAAAAGTGCAACACCTTCAACGAAAAAAGTTCATTTAAACATCTCGGACTCGCCCACCACTAAAAATGATTATTTAAATCTAAAGTATATATTAAATGATATTTAATATTTGCTTTAGAGATGAAAATTTTACAAATTTGTTTAAACAAAAATGTTAAGCGCATATGCAGAATGTGGAAGCGAGATTCTTCTGCTTGCGATTCTATGTTTATATCATTTATCAGTTTAAGCACATACGATTAAATGTAAAAAAATATTTTTAATTGCGGATCCGAAAGAAATATTTATTAGTTGCATTGCGTTACGCAAAAATAGTGCCGAAAATCAATCGATTGTGCTGAAGGTGCCGGCTGCTTCCGAAAGGGCCGAAAATGGCACAATGCACACTCATTTTCCATCACTGTCACACATACAATCTCACTATTCTGTTGACTTCGTTTTCCCCTTCCGATAACCCTTTGCTTCCGCGCTTGCCCAGCACCGCTGTGCAAAGCTTTGCACGCGCAGTCGCCCGCGACACATATGTGCTGATTTGGGCATCCCTAATCTAAAAGATCGATCATTTTATGTCGCAAATGGCGAGGAAAACTCCATGATAAGAAATGTAAGTGCAGGATATACGCCGATGACATTTTAGTGCTAGGGTCGCAGGCACGCATAGCCAAAGCTAATGAGAAAATTATCTAAATGACTTAAGTGAATACTTTCATAAATGGAAACTAAAAGTCAAAACCTGTAAAAGCGAATGCACGATTATTAAAGGATGGCGGAAAAATCTTTTTCCAAGTGCCCGAAAATTCTCACCTCAAATTAAAATAAATGGAAAAATCGTAAGAGCTAAAGACCAAGTAAGATACTTGGGAGTGGTCTTAGATGATAGATTTACTTTTAAAAAGCATTTAGACTATACCCTAGCAAAAGCAAAGAAAATGTTTTTCAGTTATGCAAACTTGGTAAGAAGACCGGCGGGTCTAAATACCAATATTAAACTTAACATATATAAACAAATAATTAGGCCCATTATATCATACGCCCATCCCTTTTGGTTCAACATCTCCTCAAGCCAAACTGTGCCTTAGACGGTTCCAAGCCCGGTTTGAGAAAACAGGAGGGAAGACAGGGGTTTTGGTATTTCCAGGGTACGGGCTTGATAACCCCGTCTACCCTAGTTAAAGGCTACCAGTCCTGAGTCGGTGGAAGCTCAACTGGCAGAAGAGTCTACGGCTTTCGAAAGTCATACCAAAGACTTTAAAATGGTGCCACGGGGAACAGATGCCCCCGGAGTGTGTTCGTCGGCGAGACTAGGGATGTTGCGATACAAGTAAATACAAGTAGGTACTCGATACTTTCATCTTGAAACCAAGTACTTTTGGCATCGATACTTTCACCAAATACAATAAGAAGGTATCGGATGTAAGTACTTGGTATCGGCAAAAAGTGCTCATACATAAACTCCCATCGCTTGTAAAGCAAATGTACGAATGCCAAAATATAAGTGAGAGCACAATATTCGATCAACTCAAAGCCATTTGAGCAACAGAGCAAACAAAATTTACAGTTGCTATTGTGGTTTGCCATACCTCATTTCATTTGAATTTCATTTTCTTGGTGGTGTTGCTTCAACTGAAAGTTAAGCTTGTAGAAACAGTTCGTAAAAAAATCTTTAATACAAATGTATTTGTCTTTTTATTTGTTTGCTTGACGATCGTTAAATCGTTTGCATAGAGAGACATCATTTTGGACATGTTTTAATTGGATCTTCACGGTCAACCTAAAATTTTTGAGTAAAAGTAGCAAGCTAGCTGGCGGAAAATGAGTAAATAAAAATACATACTCGATACTTTTTGGTTGGTATCGGCTTGGTATCGATGCCTTTTCAGAAAAATACTTTCAAGTATAAGTATCGATACTAAAGGTTATTTCCACATCTCTAGGCGAGACGAGCAAAACTGGCGACACAAGCAAGGTTTGCAAGACTGGTAAGACAAGCACTAGCATGGAAAACACGACTAGAAAAAAGGGTGAAAATGAAGTTGAATGAAATTTGGAGAATGTTGTTTTTAAACCGTGGAAAATGCTGAAAATGATGGAAAAGATGTTGCGCAAGTTGAGCAATTCGATCCGTTGCGAAAGCTGAGCGAGTGGTGTCACCTCTCCTGGTTTTTAGAGGAGGGCAGTGTTGCCAGTTTGCGAGATTTCGCTATTTTTTCGGGATTTTATGAATAAAAAGGGCGAATGGGATTTTCTGTCGAAAAACGGAATTTTTTGCATACCATACCTAGCAAGAAAATTTAGTAATTGATAAATAAGAAAAAGCTACTCTCTGTGGTAAATTAACGCCGTTCATATGAACCCTATCAGCGGAACTTCATTCACTTTTTAATAGCAAGTCTATGAGTTATACAGAAAGTAATTTGGGAAAAATAAAGTAATAGAAGTTAGAAAAACGTGTGCGGAACTCGAAGAGTTGTGTATTTTTGAAACATTAGGAAAATTTCCAACCGTTTACTCTTTTTTCAAATGTTTTGAGTTTCTAGATTTTGAAAAGTATTTTGAGTGATTCTATTCATTGATAATGCAAATAGTAAAACTTTCCCATGGCAAACGTTTGGGAGGTAGTCGTTAACAAATGGGCAGTAAATAATTCAGTGGTTACTGACATCAAAACGAAAAAGAGAAATAGATTAAGCGAAAAAGCATTAAATATGTATAGTCAAATCTAATTTACTTAACAAACAATTTAATTGTGCGGCTTAGGGCCAGTTTTTCAGTGCACGGCTGTGGTTAAACCATATATGTAATACTCCTATATTGGCAGTAAGAGCTAGTACCGTCCGAAAACACTACAGTACAGATATATCAATAAACACGTACGAAAGAAAAGGAACATATACGTTTATAAATAAACATGTACACAACACATATACAAAAACGGCACTCAAGTACACAATACATTGACAAAAACGGTACTAGACTGTCTCGCTTTGATTTCGGAATGCTTACACATTGAGAATTTAGCTTACTGCCAATATAGAAGTATTACATATATAGGTTAAACATAGTTTAAACGTCCGAGCTGGCTGGTTTAAGCTAAGATTAGCCAATTAAATGTCAGCCAACTGATCAAATTAAACGCGAAAACGAATGAAAAGGCTGTTTGTATAAATTATTTTTGTCCTTAGAAATTTAAAAATTGAAAAAATAAAATATGTAGGTATATTAAGGCGGGTCAATTTGTATGGGAGATTTATATTGCATAAACATACGTGTAATTCTAATCAACTTTACCGAAGAAACCATGGCTCTAAAATCAATTTGGAATTTTCCAAAATGCGAAAATAGGTTTCTTAACACTTTGCTGTAGTGTCGCAAAGAATTGCTTAAATTTTGTACAAAACATACTGTAGGGGTTTTTGGTATAAGGAATCGATTTCTGCAATTCTCTTTTTCTTAAAAGTCAAAAGAATTGGTCTGCCCTAATGTATATAAATCCTATGTAATATTGCATATCTATGTACATACTTGTGTTTTTAATCCGAAAGCATTTTATGTATAATAGATAAATACAGCGCGGGATTTCTGTGATAACTTTAATATAAAACGGGATTTAGGTTGTATTTAGACAGGATTTTTTTAACCCAGGTACTGGCAACACTGGAGAAGGGTGCCCACGAGCGAGGTGAGTAAAACGTGTGAGATGAGCAAGACGGAGCATGATGATGAATGTGTGCAAGGTGAGCAACTCGATCCGTTGGGAAAGCTGAACGAGTGGTGTCACCTCTCCTGGTTGTTAGAGGAGGGTGCCCGCGAGTGAGGCGAGTTAGACGTGTGAGATGAGCAAGATGGAGCATGATAGTATGAAGTGTGCATTGTTGAAATGGAGATGAATGTGGAGAGCAGTAGTCGTGTAAGTTGTTCTAGTGTGAGTTGAGTCAGTTATGTAAGTTCCTCAAGCCAAATGGAGAGGCTACGCATATTTTGAGCGGTATATGTTAAGATTATGTAGTGGAATCAATCGTAAACCTTACTCTGAAGGTACCTTCAGGAAAAGATTTTCGAATCAATATTTGTGCCAAGAATGCAAGATCACAAGACTGTTTCCTAATCAATTCTTCTGAACGTTTCATTTATAGAATGCAATATATGGATAACGAGCTGATAAAAAACTAAGGCATTTGCACTTTTACCATTAATATTTGTTGCAACGATTACGCCACACTCTTTTTGCTCTGGTCTTAAGTCTTTAAACCTCTATTTATTCTGGCACATAAAATATGCCAATATCGTACTTCTTTTCCAAGTATTTGTGAAATTTTCCGTTTAGTGGCTGATTCTCCTACGAAATTCAATTAAAGGTAGTCGTTTATGAGTTTCAGAAAAAGTTAATTGAGAACGAGATCGTTTTTCTTTTGATGCTATTTTGAAGTTTAAGTATTTTTTAAAGCATTTGAACCTTTATACGCGTGAGTTTTTTCAAATTTAAGCATGGGAAAAGGAAAAACGCTCACAACCGCGGAACTTGCTCAGATCCTTGCTTACAAGGACACAGGCATGTCCAATCGGCAAATCGCGGCTAAATTGGGTCGGTCTGCTACAGCAATAGATAACGCGATTAAGTTAAAAAAGAATTATAATACTAATCGGTCGAATAAAAATAATCAAAAATGCTCTCCTCGGCAAAAATCCGCTATTATTCGCGCTGGGCTGGAAAGAAACGCAACGGCTTCCAAAATTGTATCAGACCTTAACTTACCAGTATTTAAACGTCGTGTGCAACAAATTTTAGCCAGCAGCGATCGCTTAGTTTGGAGAAAAATGAAATCCAAACCGGCATTGAATGAATCCCACAAAACAGCTAGATTAGCCTTTGCAAAACAGCACATGTCATGGACCGAGGAGTGGAAAAATGTTATATTTTCTGACGAGAAAAAATTTAACCTCGATGGACCTGACGGTTTTAATTACTATTGGCATGATTTGAGGGGCTCTGAGCGCTTTTCCACCAAACGAAACTTTGGAGGAGGTACTTTGATGGTTTGGGCTGGTTTCAGCCACTACAAAAGGACTCCAATCTGCAAAATTTCAGGACGTATGAACTCGGTGGACTACATAAATCTTTTGGACGAAGTTTTGATTAACTTTATGGAAGATCTACCGGACACAAATGCGACATTTCAGCAAGATAATGCTGCAATACACGCATCACGTGCCACCCGTAGTTGGCTTCGAGAGAAGGAAATTCCTGTTTTAGAGTGGCCATCACGATCTCCAGACCTAAATCCGATTGAGAACATGTGGCGCAATCTTTCTCGTCGAGTATACGCTGGAGGACGAAAGTTTCAGTCGATAGAACAGCTGCGTAGCAATGTAACTGAAGAGTGGTACAAAATTCCGCATTCGGAGTTCCAAAAAGTGATATTTTCGATGCCGAACCGCATTTTTGAAGTTATAAATAAATCTGGAGGATGGACTCATTATTAGCATAAGCATTTTCTGACATTTTTTTTAGTTTTTTAAACCATTTTTAATAATGCCTTTGATTGAATTTCGCAGCTGGAGTTTAGAATTTCGCTTTTAAATTGCATTGTGAGCTCGTAATTGGATATGTAAGCAACTTTTTTTAGTTGTTAACTGTAAATGAAATAAGTTGTCTAAACTAATAAAAAAAAAACATTCTCGCGGTTTAAATTCACGGTTTTTGAAGAGAAATTAGTCGCCTTTAATTGAATTTCGCGGAGTGTATATATAAAAATATAAATGGAAAATGACCTTATGTATCAAAACAACAAACTCGTATACTATCATAAACGCTACAATACTTATAGTACTAATCAACAAAACCTTGTGTACAACATTGAACAATTTGTGGTCAACACATCAAACTAACCAAAATAAGTACACACCACTATAAAGGAAGATACATATATTTACTTCTAAGACCGTATAAGATTATTTCTTTTTTAGCCTTTTTTTGGAAAACATTAATTTTAAATTTCGCATAAAGCCATTATACTAGTTTACAAATATTAAGTCATTGTATTTTACACAAATCTAACACATACAAAATTTTAAACTCCTAGATAAATACTAAGGTATGCTAGGATGACACTATTATGTAACTTTAATTTAATGCTTTGTAAAACTTATGTAAATCTGGGCTCTGGGCAAATAATATTTGAATTTGAATTTGACATAACGGCTGTTGGGTCATCTGTTCCTTGCGAGAAGCTTTTCTCCAAAACAGGTACAACTATATCGAAATCTCGAAACCGCCTTTCAGGTAAACACTTGGAAAAGTTTATTTTTTTGGGAAATATATCAAAAAAGGGGTTCTTTTCTTAAACTTATGTTATATGAAAAAACTTTATCTATTAATCTTGTAAAAATGTATTCTATTTTTTTGATATCAAATACTATACAAAAATAATTGTTGTCTTAAATTTTTGTATGATGATATTTTTTGTGAAAAAAAACACAATACTGAGTAGGTATCGATACCTTGTTTGATACAAGTACAAATACTGTACCTCGTTTTTGTAACTCTTCTCTACCGATTATTTCTCTACTGGTAGAGAATATACGTCATTCTCTACTACTCATTAGCAGTAGAGAATAGGGCGGCGAATGCATATCTCAATTCGCCTTGGTAGAGAATTGTTACAGAAACGAGCTGCTGATTTGAGTAATACCTTGATGGTATCGATTTATCCCTATTAACAACTGCCAATCGTCATATGGATTGTCTGACACGCAAACTTTTCAAAACATCATATTCCAAATATTTTCCATTAAGTTTAGGACCTGTGAATAGGATGAACTCTAAAAAAATTACGACCTTACTTCGTTATCCTCGTTTTTACAGCTCCTGTAGTGCGAATCAGTGTAGTGTGTAATTTTACTAGCACATTCAAGAACAAGGTGCGAAAATATGCGACAAATGTAAACAAAATTTCCTTAATACTTGTTGTATGAATTATACGTAATTTTGGAAACTTGATATATTATCTCAAGTGCTCTGGACTACGAAAGCGCAGGTCAGATCACCATACTCCCTTCTTGGCCATGGAGGGAGAACAAACAACTCTCGTCCTTTCAAAAATCGTGACAATTATTATTAAATCCGTTGTAACCATCAAAATTAAACATTTCGCCAGAGAAAACTGCCATTTTCTAGTTGTCCTTTCAGGCATGCGAGTTGACCAAGATTGCAGTCGTGAGTAAAATTGATGCCCTTTTTGACATTTTCTGAATGCAAATATATAGTAATCTGTAGCACGTTTGCCACTTACTTATTTTTTTGTGTACCAAAATGTACCAAAATATGTTGCTCTTGAAAGTCCTCAGACCCTCTCGACTAAAATTCAGAAATCGTTCCGAGATTTCTCTAGAGCAAAGGTGTTAAACACGCAGCCCACGGGCCGCATGCGGCCCAACTCGATTTTTTGTGCGGCCCGTCCCACCAGAAATTATCACCATCAATAAATTTGTAAAAAAATTGATTCGTGATTCTTAACGGTGTATAGTAAAATTGATGCCCTTTTTGACATTTTCTGAATGCAAGTGTATACAGTATTCCGTAGCACGTTTGTCACTTACTTATTTTTTTGTGTACCAAAAAGAGTACCAAAATATGTTGCTCTTGAAAGTATTCAAACCCTCTCGACTAAAATTCAGAAATCATTCCGAGATTTCTCTAGAACAAGGGTGTTAAAGCACGCGGCCCAACTCGATTTTTTGTGCGGCCTGTGCCAAACAGCATGTATAAATAATTCCAGAAATTATTACCATCAATAAATTTGTAAAAAGTTTTATTTTTTTTAAGTAAGTACATAGATAATTTACGACTCTTGAAATTTTTAGAGCTTTTTTTTATTTAGTAATTTTTAAATTTAGAGATAACTGTGAAAGAAGCAATATGTACATAGTTGTAAGTGTTTAGTAAATAGGAACACGATGCAAATGGAATTAATAGAGATACAGAGCGATTCAGGTCTGAATACTATATTTAGTGAAACTGGCATGCCAGGTTTTTACAAATGGTTGCCCGCTCGATTTGCAAATACCCAAAAATTGGCGTTTTTTGGAAGTACCTATCGCTGTGAGCAACTATTCTCATTTATGAAAGGAAATAAATCTGCTGCCAGATCTACAATTACTAACGCTCACCTTGGATCGGTTTTGAAAGTAATCACCACAAACAAATTTTCTCCCGAAATAGGTAAAATAGTGGCACAGAAAAGATGTAAAATTTCTGGAAGGAAGCATTAATTTTTTCCTTTTTGCGTTATTTAATATTATTTTTCAAATAAAAATGTTTCCAGGAACGGCTGAGGGCTGAGTGGAAGATCGACCTATGTCAACAGCCAGTTCGAAAACGCCCTATCTCAGAAAATTTTTCAACAACGCCCTATTTTAGAACTTGATTGAACAACGCCCTATCTCAGAATTCGCTTACAAGACGCCCTATTTAAGCTTCTCAGCACATTTTCAATGTATTTTCATTTGAGATAGGGCGCCTTTGAACCGAATTCTTAGATAGAGCGTTCCTCAATCAAATTTGAAGTAGGGCGTTCTTGAAAAGTTTTCTGAGATAGGGCATTTTTGAACTGGCTGCGGTGATAGGTCGATCTTCCACTCAGTCATCGATATGTATATGATTTATTCTACGTATGGCTCACAACATGCTTTAATCCTTTCCTTTTGGCCCGTAATCTTGTTTGAGTTTGACACGTTTGCTCTGGAGAATGTTATAGTGTTCTTAGATTGCTTTTTTCCCTTTGGAGCTCAGGAAAGCTGTGGACCACATGTGATGCGTTGAGACTTTCGTTTTTCGAGAGCGTCAGCTCTTACGATGCCACTAAAATCCTCATGCCCTGATACCCACCTGGTGCTTGCTTAATTTGGTCAGTAGAAATTATCAGTTGTCAATAAGCCTAGATGTAGTTTTGAAAACATTTCCAGAATTTCCATCCTCGAGCATGCATCCACCAACAGTGGCGGATACATCGCCCCCATCGAAGCTCTTGCGAAGTTTCAATTTTCTCCTTCCAAATTTTCGTGGAAAATCCTACTTCCTGGGAGTTAATTTCTTTCTCGGGAGAAACAAATTCCCAAAGAACAAACTCCCTGGGAGTATTCAGATTTGGGCTGTGTGAATGTATGTATGTATGTCAAATCGAAGTTTCTGATACTACGTTTTGTCTATTTCCGCGGTGCACGTATGTAGGAAATTTCACTTTCAACTGTGTAACCAGACATTTGTATGCGCATAAAAATATTAATGACTTGAAAAATATAATATATGTCGGAGATATGATGTGTGTATATGCCAAGCAATGATGTATTGCTTGAGCGAAACAAAGGTGGTACACTTGTTTAGGAAAACACTTGTTTAGAAAAACACTTGTTTAAGAAAACACTTGCTGAAAGAATAAAACTTGGTAGGCTACGCGAAGCCAAATATAAAAAGTAGGCTTTTGATTAGAATGAAGGAAAATGAGTTTTGATGATACAGTTGGTTTTTTGAAACAAAAGGTGAACGTTGGTTGAAAAGAGTGTAGCCACTAGCGAATCGCTGCATATACGCGTAAACGATAAACGAAAGTTATGGAGAACCCGACATCAGAAGTGGAGCATGTGCCCAATGTCTTACTTAATAGTGAATGTGAGAGTGAAAAATGGAAAATGTTGTACGAACAACAAAACAAACAATTCTTGGAGTTGATAAAAACGCTTAAAGCCCCAAATAGTGACAGGATACAGTTACCTAAGTTTGATCCTGATGGTGCAGATTCAAACGCACATGCCTGGATATCTACGGCCGATATAGTCATGGAAGGACACACATTACAAGGTTATGCATTGATGTTATCGCTCACTCAAGCCTTGAAGGGACCAGCTGCTACATGGTTATCTCAAGTAGCGTTTCCACAAATGTCTTGGAACGATTTCAAGGAGCTATTCATCGCTAGATTTAGTTTTTCTGAGAAACCGGCTGCATTTATGATTCAAATACAGAGCAGCAAACCAAAGGATGGCGAATGTTTGGCGTCGTATGCAGCAGCGCTAGTCACTTCACTGAGTCTAAAACTAGAAAAATTAACAACTGAACAAATTGCTGTTTCAACTGTGTTAGCACATATTGCCCAATTCGAGCCACGTATTCACCGTCTTGCATTTACCACCAATATTTCCACAAGGAATCAGTTGACACGGGAATTGAAAGCAATGCCACTATTAAAGAGGAAATTTACGCCAATTAGAAATGAACATGAAGAAGGAGGCGGTAAGCGACAAAAGGTTGTCTATGATTATATCAAATGCTACAATTGCGGTAAGATTGGCCGCAAGGCTTCAGCATGTCGACTCAACTTTAAAACATCAGCCCAGCAGAATTCTTCAAGCAACAAGCCTTTAGATAAGAAGTTATTAACTCCGACTGCAACAAATGTTATCTGCTGTCGCTGTCGCGAATCTGGTCAATATGCGTCACAATGCCCTACTATATCAAAAGGAAAAGAACTGAGTAGTAAATCTAGTGGGTCCTCATGTCGACGCGTAGATGTATGCATATTGAAGACTCCTTCAGGTAGTTTGCGTCAGTCAGGTCAGCTTTATAAATTTTATTATGACTCTGGAGCAGAATGCTCATTAATGAAAGAGTCAATTAGTTCCAAATTTTGTGGCAAACGAATCAATAATGTCGTCACAATGACTGGCATTGGTCAAACGAGTGTAAAGAGCTCCTTACAAATTTTAACGTTTGTAGAAATTGATAACGTAAAATTACAAATTCTATTTCATATTTTACCTGATAATTTTTTGAAATACAATATTATGATTGGTTGTGAAATTTTGGCACAAAGTATATGTGTGGAAATGACTTTAAAAACTTTACAGTTTTGCAAAATAGATAATGCTGAAGTAAATGTTTGCGAAATTAAAAACGTTGACTTAGACTTTGATGACATTGGTACTGACATTCCAGTTGAGCACAAAACGAAGTTGATAGAAATCTTGAATAAATTTAGAGACAAATTCACAGAAAGCACTCCCTGTAGTTCTTCAAATAAGAAACCATGAAAATTCGTCTGAAAGATCCAAACAAGACAGTTTGCAGACGACCTTACAGGATGAGCCCTGAAGAGCGTAGAATCGTTCGAAATAAAGTTGACGAATTGTTAAAAACAAATGTAATTCGACCTAGTTGTTCTCCATTTTCAAGTCCTATTTTGCTGGTCAAGAAAAAAGATGGATCGGACCGAATGTGTGTTGATTATCGGGAATTGAATGATAACACAGTTCCGGACAAATTTCCATTACCTTTAATATCCGATCAGATTAATCGACTGCATGGCTGTCACTATTTTACTACTTTAGATATGGCAAGTGGATATCACCAAATACCAGTTCATTCTGAATCAATTGAAAAGACTGCCTTCGTGGCACCTGAGGGTCATTTTGAGTACCTTGTTATGCCATTTGGATTACGCAATGCTCCCGCAGTATTCCAACGTAGTGTAATGAAAGTTCTTGGAGAGCTTGTTAATACTTATGTTGTAGTATACATGGATGATATCTTGGTTTTAGGAAATGAAGACATAAGCGAAAGTTTAGAAAGGATAGAAAATGTCTTAAATACGCTGGTCAAGGCTGGTTTTTCTCTTAACAGTAAGAAGTGCTGCTTTATGAAGAAAAAAGTTGAGTATTTGGGATATGAAGTAAGTAAAGGGGAAATTAGGCCAAATCCGAGAAAAATTGAAGCATTAGTAGCTTTACCTTCTCCACAATCTATTACTCAGTTGCGACAATTTATAGGATTGGCCTCATATTTCCGACAGTTTATCCCAAAATTTTCACAAATAATGGCGCCATTGTACAGTTTAACTAGTATTACTAAGACACATCTTGATTGGAAATCTTCCCATGAATCTATAAGAAAAAAGGTGATCTCTGTTCTTACAAATACTCCTGTTCTAACCATATTTGACCCAAATTTTCCCATTGAGTTGCACACTGATGCAAGCTCGATAGGGTATGGTGCAGTCCTCATGCAAAAAAACGATGACAAGCTTCATGTGGTTGCATATTTCAGTAAAAGTACGACTGCCGAAGAATCGAGATACCATTCTTATGAGTTAGAAACTCTTGCAGTTGTTAATGCAATAAAACATTTCAGGCATTATCTGCACGGGCGAAAGTTTACTGTAGTAACAGACTGCAATTCGCTTAAGTCTTCTCGCACTAAGTTAGATTTGACTCCTTGAGTACATAGGTGGTGGGCTTTTCTACAAGCGTCTGACTTTTACATTATTCATAGAAACGGAAATCGAATGTGTCATGTAGATTTCTTTTCGAGAAATCCACTGCCTCCTAAGCCCGTATCGAATCCTCCGAAGATACAACAAAAAGAGGTAAACTTTGCAGAATTTACCAACGACTGGTTGTTGGCTGAACAGCAACGCGATCCTGAGATTGTGAAATTGGTAACCGACCTTAAGGAAGAAAAAGTTAACAATGATTTATGTAAAACTTATGAGTTTCGTTTTGGGATATTGCACCGTAAAATACAACGCTACGGTAAGACCAGATGTTTACCCATACTTCCTAGAGCACTGAGGTGGTCTTTGGTAATGTTAGGTTAGGTTGAAGTGGCTGCTAGGCCCAGAGGGCGCCAGCACACTTAGGCCCGATCAGGGCCCATTGTGATACCAGATGGATCCAAAGAAAACCCCTATTCCTTAAACCAGTTTGTGGAGTCTGCAAACCTTAGCAACTGCCGTATTCCAAACTTAGCAGTCGCGCTTAGATCGTCTAGAAGACCTATACCTAGGAATTTATTGATTCAGGCTCTTCTTCGTCGTGGCAGCTCCTGCAGTAGTCGTTGTGACTAACCCCGAGGCGTTCTGCGTGCCTTCCTATCAGAATATGTCCTGTGAGCAGACCAATGGCCAGTGACATATCGCCTTTATTGAGAGTGAGAATTTCTCTCGATCTCCGTACATCCCATTTTGGCCATGTAAGCTTCGTTGTATTACAGTTTTCAGTGCGCTCCCATCTGGAGGCCGCTTCTTCAAGGAAGTTCTCCCTTCGTAAGAGCTTGCAGGAAGCGAGTGGCATACCCACCCTCTTCCAAGCTGGTGAAAGTGGAGAGCAAGTACCCGCCCTTGCAAGCTCGTCTGCCTTCTCATTTCCTGGTATGTCACTGTGCCCCGGTACCCATACCAGGTGCAAAGCGAACTGCTCTGCCATCACGTTAAGTGATTTGCGGCAGTTGGCAACTGTTTCCGAATTTATAGTGACAGAGTCAAGCGCCATAAGGGCCGCCTGACTGTCTGAGTATATATATATTTCCGTAGTGGCGATAACAGCTAGTTTTAGGCTGTCAACGGCTTCTTGTATGGCTGCCAATTCGGCTTGAAAGACACTACAGTGGTCAGGTAGTCGGAATGATCTTTTTTATTCCCAATTTCTCCGAGTAGACGCCTCCTCCTACCCTATTTTCTAGTTTGGAGCCGTCCGTGTAGAATCTTATGGCATCTCTAGACCCCGGAACTCCTTCGAGCCATGATTCCCTGCTAGGTAGCGTTACGCTATAACCTTTAGTGAAAGTGAGCCTTGGTACACAGTAGTCCTTTGTACTCGGTAGTTGTCGGTTTCTCAGAATTGTAGTGTGACCACAGCAAGCCGCTTTCCAGCTTTTAAGCCCCTGTAGTCTTAGGGCTGCAAACGCAGCGTATTGTCGTCCCATAATATCTATGGGTATGATGTTGAGGATCGTATTCATTGCCATAGTAGGTGTTGTGCGGAGAGCACCACTAATGCAGATCAGGGCCGTTCTCTCTACTTTTTGTAATTTAATAATGTTTACTTTCTTCTCCAGCACTGGCCACCATACCACTACCCCGTACAGAAGTATGGGCCTCACCACGACGGTGTATATCCAGTGCACTAGCTTCGGGGTTAAACCCCATTTTTGGCCGATTGCTCTCCTGCAGCTGTATAGGGCAACCGTGGCCTTCCGCACCCGCTCTTCGGTGTTTTGAATCCAGCTTAATTTTTTATCTAGGACTATCCCCAGGTATTTAGCGCATTCGCTTAATTTTAGTGTGGTCTGTGCCAGCCTTGGTGTTATCAATGGGGGGATTTAGTACCTTCTTGTGAACAGTACAAGTTCTGTCTTGCTTGGGTTTACCCCTAACCCGTTATTTTTTGCCCAACTCTCGACTTCCTTCAGTTTTACCTGCATAATGTCACATAGAGTCTGTGGAAATTTCCCACTTACTGTTAGTGCAAGATCATCCGCATACGCAATAACCTTACAGCCACCCCCTCCATGCCACACAGCAGTGAGTTTACCGCTGCGACCCATAATAGAGGGGATAGGACTCCCCCTTGCGGGGTGCCCCTCTCTACGAACCTGGTCAACGATACCCCCGCCAGCTCCGCCCGGACCACCCTGCATCTCAGCATTTGGTTTACGAGCGCAACTAAGCGCGAGTCGATGCCCAGGCCCGCCAGTGCTACCGTTATCGCGCCCGGCATGATGTTGTTAAAGGCGCCCTCTATATCCAGGAAGGCTGCTAGCGTATATTCTTTGATGTCTAGTGATCTCTCTATATACGACACTATTTCATGTAGCGCCGTTTCTGTAGATCTACCTTTCGTATAAGCATGTCTGTCACCAACCGACTCTCTGATACGGACCTCCACCAGTCTCTCCATAACCTTCAGTTGAAATGACGACAAGGTGATGGGCCTGAAATCCTTTGGGTTATTGTGAGACACCTTCCCTGCCTTGGGGATGAACACCACTCTTGATTCCCTCCACTTTCTATGGATATGGTTAAGAGCTAATACTCCCTTAATTATAGCGTGTAGCCACGCTGAGCTTAGCTGAAGTGTTTGCTGCAGCTGTATGGGGGCAATGCCATCCGGACCTGCTGATTTATAGGGCTTAAATGTCCGAATAGACCAGATTACCTTTTCCCTAGTGAGGAAATCTCCAGTGACCGAAAGATCTCCAGTTAGATGTGGCTGTACCGGCATGCTATCCGTGGCACCCGGGAAGTGTGTGCAAAGAAGCAGATCCAGTGATTCCTCCTCGGTCTCTGTCCAGGAGCCGTCAGGTCTTTGCAAGCATCCTGGGGCTTTCTGGGCAGTACCTGAGAGTATCTTTCTGAGCCTGCCTGCCTCTGAGACAGACTCCACTCCATTGCAGAAGTCTTTTCATGAGGTTCTTTTCGACCTTCTTAGGAGCTTCTTGTACTCCCGTAACGTTGTCTTGTAGGTCTCCCAATGTCCCTCACTACCAGACCCAGTAGCCTGATTGAAGGTTTTCCTGCAGTTCTTGCGTGAAATCCTGATTTCTTCATTCCACCAGGGTGGCTTTTTCCTACCCCGGTGCTGCTTTTTGGGGCATGCAATGTCTATTGCCTTACTGCAGGCCCCCGTAAAATGGTCGACAAGATATTCCAGCTCCTCTAGGTTTGCTGGAGTAGCCGGCTCTCTATCTTGTGGCAAAAGCCTATCCAGCCCTTTCCGATACCTATGCCAGTTGGCATTTCGCCAGTTTCTAGTTAGAGGAGCCTTGGGCGTTTCCCCTAATACCTCGAATTGGATATATCGGTGGTCGGAAAAGGAGTGCTCCTCAAGCACCTTCCACTTCCCGACCAGACATTCCGCATTCTCAGAGATAAGGGTAACGTCCAGAACTTCCCTTCGGGATTTTGTAATAAAAGTGGGATCATTCCCCCTGTTTGCAATAACAAGCTTAGAACTAAGTATGAAATTAAAAAGTGACTCACCCCGTTCGTTATCATCGGAGCTGCCCCAGGTGTGATGGTGAGCATTCGCGTCACCTCCCAAAATTAGCGCCTCTCTCGTGCTGGCCACTAGGTCTTTAATGCAGATAGTTGGCACCTCCTTGTCGTGCGCTAGGTACATGGATGCCATCTTAATTGGTCGTCCGTTTGCACTTAGACTGACCGCTGTTGTGTCCTCGTCGCTAAATTGTGGAAGAAAGAGACACTTTAGTGTGATACTTATGCACGTCCTTGGTTTCCCCGTTGAGGCTCCACTTACCAGTCTGTAGCCCGGCGCTTTCAGCCCACAAATGTTTTGTCCCACCACCCAAGGTTCTTGGATTAGGACGATGTCGGCTGCCCCTTTAGCTGTTAGATGGAGCAGCAGTGCAGCTGAAACTGCTTTACAGTGGTGAAGGTTAATCTGCAGTACCTTCACATTCTTGGCCGTTATCGCCCACGTCGCCTATTAGGGTGGAGTTGACCGCGTCTTCCGACATCTCGATCAACTCCTCCTCCGTATAAAGCCGAAGCATGCGTCCGACCCCCAGCGAAGACGTCGATGAGGCATAACCCCCGGTCAGGTCGTCCATCGGATCAACCTGCTCGGATTCTTCCTCCATCTCCACGTCGCTGTTGGCCTCTTCCGGCTCTACCTCCGCGATCAGGTTCTTCGCTGCGTTTACGTCGTTGCTGTAGACCTTAATTTTGGCCATGTCACAGCCGTAACGTATGACCCCGCTCTTTTGCTCCAACAACTCTATGGAGTCCTTATTTAGAAGCAGGACAACCTGCATCGTCGCTTTACCGCTTTCGTTAATTTTTACCACCTTCCAATTATCGGTAGGTAGCTCCGGGTTATAGAGCCTTATGGTTTGCAGGATCCTTTCTGGCTCCGCTGGCCTGCAAGGCAACCATGCTCTCGCTCTCGGTCGCACCGGTAGGTCCTTGGTAAACACAACACATAAATCATTGATGCATCTGGGATGGGAAAAAACGCTTGAAAAATTGTATGAAATATATTGGTTTGAAAATATGACAAAATTTACAAAAAAAATTATTGACAGTTGCATTACATGCAAGATTTCTAAATCACACTCGGGAAAGTTACAAGCTGAGCTTCACCCTATACCAAAAGTTCCTATACCTTGGCATACAGTACATATAGATGCCACAGGCAAGCTTAGTGGGAAAAATGATAAGAAAGAGTATGTGTTTGTATTGGTTGATGCATTCACGAAGTTTGTGACTTTGTACCACACTTCGCACATCGATACTGCCAGTAGTATTCGTGCCGTGAAATATTCTGTTTCATTATTTGGTGCTCCTGTTCGTATCATAGCGAATCAGGGAAGATGTTTTGCTAGTTCCGAGTTCCGTGAATTTTGTAAAATGCATGGAATTAACCTTCATTTAATAGCAACAGGTAGTTCAAGGTCCAATGGACAAGTTGAACGCGTAATGAGTACGTTAAAGAATATGCTTACGGCTGTTGAAACTAGTAAGGAGAGTTCATGGCAAGATGCACTCCTTGACGTACAGTTAGCTTTGAATTGTCACAAAATCTAGTCCTCTTGAGTTGATGATTGGTAAAGTAGCTAGACCCCTTGACCTTAATTTATTTGATGGGACTGAGCAAAACGTTGATATTGACGCATTGAGACAAGCGGCCAAAGCCAATATTGAAAAGAGTGCTAAATATAACAAAACTAAATTTGATCAAAGTAAAGCTAAAATTTACAAGTTTGCTCTTGGTGACTTCGTTTTGCTTCAGAATGAGGAACGAAATCAAACAAAACTAGACCCTAAATATAAAGGACCATTTAAAATTATTGAAATTTTAGATGGTGACTGATATGTAATTTCGAATACTAGCTCCAAAAGAACTTATAAATATGCTCATGACCGGTTACGCAAAATGCCTGAAGGTGAAGTTGATTTATATGTGGTTAATGCTGAGTAAAGAATGTTTTTTTATACTAAATTTTAGCCTAATAATTTACCTTTTTTTAAGTTGAGTCTGAATGCATGTTGTCACATTGTTATTGAACAAATTGAATATTACAAGTGTAATATAAGCATCAACACTGGATGGAAGTTGTTAATAGATGTGGAGTTGAAAACGAGTTCTCTAACGCTGGCTTAGTGTTGGGATGGAAGCATTTAAGGTATGATTTGTAAAATGTTCTAACGCTGGTTAAGTTTTAGAACGATGTTGATTAAAAGCTGGATGGAAGCGATTAGAGAATGTGAAGAGTACCACACGAGGACGTGTGGTAGGCCAGGATGGCCGTGGAAAGTAGTATGTACGTTGAAGAGGACACATGTATTCAGTTTTGAGTTAAATTGATTTAATGAATCCATACTTTCAATGCATAAACTTAGTTTCATATCATTTTTGTGACCATAAAATTAAATAAACCTGTTTGTGAATTAATAAAAAAAAAATAAAATTATTATTATAATAATAAAAATGGTAATATCGGATGAATTGCTTTGTTGGGTCAGGATTGGTCGAGTACGTGAATCACACGAGGACGTGTGACTTGTCAGAATGGCCGTGTCGGAGATATGATGTGTGTATATGCCAAGCAATGATGTATTGCTTGAGCGAAAAAAAGGTGGTACACTTGTTTAGGAAAACACTTGTTTAGAAAAACACTTGTTTAAGAAAACACTTGCTGAAAGAATAAAACTTGGTAGGCTACGCGAAGCCAAATATAAAAAGTAGGCTTTTGATTAGAATGAAGGAAAATGAGTTTTGATGATACAGTTGGTTTTTTGAAACAAAAGGTGAACGTTGGTTGAAAAGAGTGTAGCCACTAGCGAATCGCTGCATATACGCGTCAACGATAAACGAAAGTTATGGAGAACCCGACATATAAATTAAAAAGTTGAATTAAAAATTAAAAGTTTACTTCTCCAAGCGCCCTCGCTTGACTTGAATCGTGCTAGCGCAGCAGTCAGTGGCAATGTGAATATTCTTCGAAATTATAGAGAAAATGCTGACACACATTTTTCTGATCGATCCCGCGAAAGATTGCCAAAAGAGACATTAAACATTTTTGATTTGAACTTATTACTTCCATCTAAAATTGGGGAATATAATTCGCCTGAAGAAAAAAATAATGCTATCGAACGCGTAAAATCGCTTGGAAAGCGAACTTTTCTTAGAAAAAGACGGTATTTATTTGGAAGGAGAGTATAAAGTGTGGTTGGAACGATGGACAAATAAGGAAAGCGAAAAGCCATTCCCAAAATCAGCAGCAGAAGTTCTTGGTAAATACGACGAATATGCTTTTCCATTGATTAACAAACTTCTTCGCATTCTGGTCACACTTCCAGCTAATAATGCTACTTCCGAAAGAAGTTTTTCAACCCTTCGCCGGTTAAGAACCTGGTTGCGTAGTGCCATGAATGAAGAAAAACTGATAGGTCTAGCACTTTTACACGTAACACTTAGATATTGAAATTTACACTGAAAGGATAACAGAAGGATTCGCAAAAGGAAAGCGAAAAATAAAATTTGCAATTTAAATTATTACAATAAAAATTCTGAATAAATTGTTAAATTACTTAATTACATCCTTGATTTTACCAACATTGTAAGCAAGAAATAACTATTTATATGTATACAGTGAAAATTGAATTTGCAATTTAAATTATTACAATAAAAATTCTGAATTAGTTGTTAAATTACTTAATTACATCCTTCATTTTACCAACATTGTAAGCAAGAAATAACTGTGATGTAATGTGGAACGATTTTCCGTCATCCCTTGTCAAATTTGGTTTGGAGACAAACCGGTTTCGGCGTTGTGCCATATTCAGTGTAATTTTTCGTTCTGAATAGTTTCTGTTTGTCTGTCTATTTATAGCCGTGTTAAATCGTCGTTGGTTCATAGTTAGGCACGTCTCAGCGGATTATATTCTTTCGTTCAACCAGTAATTTCAGTTCTGTGTGTACATTCTCAGGTAGAAATTAGCTGCTCACCTCTTTTTTGATTAATTGTTGCATGGATTCGCAGGTAGGTAAAAATCAGTTATTTTCTTTCTCTTTGTATCTATAGTTTGGACCTGCATTTCATTGTTTATGGTAGGTGCAGGGTATCTGTTTTGTTTTGCGTATAGTAGCCTGAGTGGTTCGAATAATATATCAGATGCGGTGTTTATTTGGTCATTTATTTTTTTTTCCGACGAACGTCTTTTGTTTGTATATCTCCATATTCTCTAATACGTTTAGGCGTTGTCCTTTGTGCTGTACATGGAGCAATTTGGCTGTCTTTCCTATTTTCATTGGCGTACAATGGTTTTCTGCCATATGGTTTGCGAAGTTCGATTCCGGTGTGGTAGAAGGCTTTAGTATTTTTTGTTGTAGTCCCTTATATGTTCACGACATCTTGTTTTTATCTTGCGCCCTGTTTGTCCTATGTAACTATGTTGACATTCGCAAGTCAACTTATATACACCTTGCTTGTCTAGTGGGTCTTCCTCGTTTCCACTATTTCGTAGTATCCTCCCCACATTGTCCTTCGTTCTAAATGCTGTATTAATGTTATACTTTTGGAATACCTTAGCCAATTTATATGACGTTTTGCCCGTATAAGTCAAGACTGCCCAAGCCTTTTCATTATTTTCCTTCTTATTTGATTTCTTCGTTTTTGTTTCTCTTCTTATCTTGCTTACTACGCCCCTTCTGTATCCGTTATTTTCCCCGATTGCGCATATCGTATTAAGTTCTTTGCTGTAAGCTTCTTTTTCCAATTGGGTTCGTTCAAGCCTGGATATTAGATGTCTAAGGGCTGCATTTTTGTGCTGTTGCGGGTGGTTTGAACTATTGTGTATTATCGTGTCTGTGGCCGTGGGCTTTCTACAACCAAAATGAGAACAAGAAATAACTATTTATATGTATACAGTGAAACCCGCTTAAGTACCCCCCCTCGCTTAAGTACCTAACCCGCTTAAGTAACCATCATTTTTGGGCAATGTGAATTTTTGAATGTAATCTGAAGAAAATACCTCCCTTATGTACCTCCCCGCTTATCTACCCAACCCGCCTAAGTACCTCAATTTTTCGTACCCCATTTACCATTTTACCTATGATTTTCCTCTTTTAAGTGCTCTTTTAAAATTCCTTAAAATATTTAAATATATATTTTGAATCTCAGCGGCAGCGTTACACACATTCGGCAAAAAAAAAAATTATAAAAAATCAACGGTAGTTATTAGCCACTTGAAACTTAGACATTGTTACACTAAAATTGAACGGGCTATAAAACTGTATACTCAAAAAATACATCTGAGAACAAAAATTTTAAATTTTCATGAATTTTTTTCTTTAAGTGTTCTATAAAATCTTAAGCTTAGGTTTACATGGTATTTTTTAGGGAATGAACTGTATTTTAATTGAAAAATCTTAAATAAATATGTATAATTCATTAAATGCTTATGTTTTATTCAAGGATTTACATATTTATGTAAGTTAACAAAAAGATGTAACTACATCAATAATTATGTTCGCTTAAGTACCCGCATCGAGGTACTTCAGCGGGTTCTTTTAAGTACCCAACCCGCCTAAGTACCTCAAAAAGCTGACATTTTTCGTGAGGTACTTAAGCGGGGTTTACTGTATATTGCATTAATTAACCCAAGTATTACTTTACATCTTGTGTGTGTAATAGTTTTATAAGACCTTGCATCAAATTCACAAAATGAAAAGTAATATTGTATCACAAAACACTTTACTTCACACTTCATAAAAAATACTCGAACCTATATTTCCATAAAAATAAATTAGGGTTAGATGCCTGTAATTTAACGTTATTTGACAAGTTGAGCGTCGAATAAATCCCTTCAATAAAAACACAGTGAAGCGAAGGTGTACATACAAGTACATAAGCAAACTGCTACTTGCATAGGGTGTTCCGTTCGATTTTATATACTTGCTGAAATATTTAAATGTATGCAAATATACCGCTGCTGGTGTCGCGATGTTTCGATCCGTTGGACACATAATATACATAAATATAGATTAAGTACATAAGTACCGCTCCAGGAACACGCGATTTTTTGTTCCGCTAGTTTAACTGCCCTAAACAATCATACATTCTTGCTTGTGGGTGCGCGCATTTTAAGATTTGTATTATGCCAACGAAAGAAGCTTCTCGGCTGTCACCTGAGGATATGGTGATTTATTACAAGCGTAAGACGCAATCAATTTTTATACAAGCGCAAGCGATTGAACGGTCAATTGAAGACAAAAAAGTGAATTCCTTCTCCGAATTGGATTTAAAGGTACGCTTGGAGTGCCTCGAACATATTTCGAACACGTTTAACTTGGCCCATGACAGCCTCGAAGAACTAGATTTTGATGAAATCGGAGGAAACCTGCGTACAACCTTCGAAGAGTTACTGCTTTCAGTTTGGTGTCGTATATGGCATGAGATTCGTAAGCGTCAATCTCAAATGCCATCTTGTTCTACCATGCGCCATGACCCGAGTTTGCCTACATTCAGCGGAAGTTACACGGAATACACTGATTTTTTCTCCATGTTTACGAGTATCATAGATAAGGATCCTGATCTCACGAATGTTGAGAAGCTGAAGCATTTACGTTCATCTCTAAAGGGCCCAGCGCTAGATGCAATCCATTAATTGGAGATGACTGGCAACAACTATGCTGTGGCTTTAGATTTGCTTGACAAACGATTTAACAATAAGCGTCTTATTTTCCATTCACACATTACTGGGATTATGGGCATTAAAAGTATGGACACTTCGCACTGCAAACCTTTGCGCATTACAGACTATTGGAAATTCAGAGCAAATAGCAGGGTGCATAATTGAGCACACTCTTCTGCAAAAGGTTGACAGTGCTACGCAGACCAAGTGGTAGGAAGCTGCGCAGTTGGATCTCATATCCTCATGGGAGCAGTTTACAACTTTCCTGGAGAAGCGTTGTCAAAACGAGAACGTAGAACATTCTATGGCAGCATATACGCGTGGCTCAGGTGGGAAAAAACAGTAGAATCACTAACCATAGTACAGTCTTTTTTACAAATTTGTCGCCACAACTCCGTCTCAAGGAGGCCAAGAAACTTGCCTTGTGCTTAAACTGCCTAAGAAGAGGCCATCAACTTCGAACGTGCAATGCTGGCTGCTACATATTGATTCCACTAAATCACAAAACGCTCCCTCTGCAGAGCAGGGTACCTCGCCTTCACAAGTAACATCACAAGGCTCTTCGCAAACCGTCTCAACTTCAGTCGCACATCACTATTAGGCTGCAATCTCCCAAACACCGTCAGCTGCCACAGCTGCCCAGAATCTCAGTCCTGATGTTGTGCTTCTGGCCACTGCTGTAATCAATGTAAAGAACTACGCTGGTACATGGGTACCATGTCGTGCACTGGTCGACTCGGGATAACAGTTGCATATTCAGGGCACAGAATCCGAATGGCTACGAACGTAAACTCGAAATTCGTAGAGAGCCTTCATTGGATCTGTTCGTAATGAAGATTCGTACAGTTACTCTACGACGAGATAATGCTGTCGGAACAAAATTTAAAATCACTCAATCTTAAAAATAATGGGAAAAAGTTGCATTATTGGTAAAATAAAATATTTATTATACTACAAATTTGTTCTATTTTGATATAATTCCATATATTTGTGTAAACGTAGACGGAAAATATCGATGTCATACGTAGATATGTGCATTAGACTGCATCACCAAAAAAAGTTGCGTTTATTCCGCCGGTATTACAAAATTTGTTATATTTTAAGACGTCCACCAAAATATTTCGGAAGAATATTAAGATTTAAGCGGGCGGGACCGATTTGAAAATACCTCCAAAAATGGAGTCTTTTTATGAATAAAAATAGTTTCTTAAATAACTTTTTGAAAAAAGTCCCCTCAGGTGGCAAAACAGATATCACAAGTCAAAATCGGAAGATTTTAGGTTCAGTCATTCAAGTTTTTCTTATACCAACCTTTGAAAAAAGTTAAAAAACAGCATCAAAAATCTCATTATTACGTTTCCGTTCAAAATTTTTTTTTGTTTAATTTTATTATATAAATTTTTTAAGCTTATACCGTTTTGTTATTTGAGGGGATTTTTTCAAAAAACATCTTTAAGACACTATTTTTATTCATAAAAAACTCTATTTTTTGGGTTATTTTCAAATCGCTATTTTTAAAAGCTAGCTTAAATCTTAATATTTTTCCGAAATATTTTGGTGGACGTCTTAAAATACAATAGAGTTTATAATTCCAATGGAAAACAGTACCGATTTTTTTGGTATGGGGAGTGATGCAGTCTAATGTACATGCACGCGTTCATCTGCTAGACGCTATCTAATGAATTAATATTTATTATGAATCGAGGAAATAATAGTTTAACAACAATTTATTAGAAAATAAACCTAATTACTTTAATATCATAAAAATTAATTTGAAAAAATATTTTTCTCTTTAAAAGAACAAAATCTAAACTAACAAAAATTTGTATTAAAAAAATAAATCAAAATAAAAAAAAGCTCTGCTGCCCGACGACCCGGACTCGAACTCGGATCTCTCAATAGGCAGCCTAGTGCTTTGCTCACTCGGCCATTGCGAGTGATGGGGCACCGTGAGCAAAATAGCATACATAAATGTCTATTGTTTCCTTTGCGCTAACTGATTTCGAATCAGCATTCGAAGCTGGAAACGATATTTTCGAGTTCACTCGGATTCAGTGATAGTAATTTTTTCGTATTCTTTGCAGGCATTCGAATACGTAGATTTTCTACGATAGATTCTGTGATAGCCCTGATTGTGACACCCCGTCTCGCTCATCAATTGCAGTTGCGCAAAACCATGTCTTCCACATGTGTATCGGGCCTTGGTGATGCCAACTTCGCCTCTGATGGTTTTACCATCAACATTGCTATTCAGTTTCGAAATTCGGAGTACTCCACTTGCATTACAGCTTTGGTTGCTCCTAACATTACGGACAATCAACCGAGTCTTATTTTGAATACTTCTCATTGGAATATACCCTCAAATATTCGTTTGGCTGATCGGGATTTTTTCAAGCCGCGACGAATAGATATGCTTATTGGAGCCAGTCTCTTCTATGATCTTCTATGTATTGGTCAAATAAAGTTAGCTCATGGCCTACCTCAATGGCCTACGGCAATCATTAACTCAAGACCTTTGTTTCCTCCTTCAGAGAATGCGGCTGATATTGAACCGGATGTCACCAAGGTTAACTTTAATCGTTTGGATCAATGGCAGCGCATAACGTACTACCAGCAGATATTTTGGGACCGTTGGCGAGAGGAGTACTTGGTTCCTGCAGCAGCGTTCCAAGTGGCGCACACAGGAATCCTCGATCTGCGTCAACTACGTCGCTTTACTGAAAGACGAGAACCTGCTTCCTCTCAAGTGGCCGCTAGTAAGTCACCGAACTGATATATGGATCAGATGGAGTGGCACGTGTCGTTGTATTAAAGACTGCAACCGCAGCCATCCGAAGGGCTATCCGAAAGCTATGTCCACTCCCAAAGAAGGATGATGTTGAAAGCCCGAGTCTTCCAACGGGGGGAGGATGTTTGATCATGTAGGAAGCGCAAGCAGCGCAGTCAGCACTACCAAAATAAGCTCTGCACTTGCTCATTCATCTACTCATATTTATGTACATAGAATCTTTTGTGAATTGCTTTACGCAGCAATCAAAGCTAACTACAAACCAAAACTACTTGCTAACTCTGTTTAATTTTAGTTCTTATTACTCGCTTTATTCGTCATTTCGCTTTGTGCTGACCCTTCGCCTTATGCGTAGGCTCTAGCAAGTATATACCTGTGCTCTAGTGCACGGCAGGAGCATTCGCATTTTTGATCGCATAGCAGAACGCACGGGCTATTTCGAGCTCGACTGCATTCATCTTCTGCACAAATATATTGTATTTTGAATCTGAACTTGATCGGTTTTTTTTGCATTAAATAGCCAACGACAAGGCTCGTTGATTACACAGTTACCTTATAGGGCTTGTTGAAGGATGATTTTGGTAATATTTTGTCTGTGAGTGCTCACGAAATTCTAGATTCATTGTGCTAACTAAGACGCTGAGACACACTGCGCCTCGGAAGCCTCATTGTCAACTTGTATGACTAGAGGTGATATGCCTGCCAGTGGTTTTGTCGGACAGGTGCGCATGGCCAGTATAATGGCTGCACCGACTCATCAGTGTAACTTTCCCAGCTTAGTGCCGGAACCAGTTTGCTTGACTTTTGGCCACTAGGCCAGTGCTGAATACGTGATAATCGGTTTTATCACTGCGATTAGTGTTTGGCGGATATCTACCATGTTTAACCTTTACTTCTCTGACAATTCTGTTGTTGACATCTATGCTGTTGTGGCTTCGAGTCTTTCTTCAGGGTTATCCATAGATAATTCGCTTCTGGCGATAGCTCAATTTTCGAAATTCCCTATGAGGGTTAGGTTATATTGACTTTACTTCTTTCTTTAGGTGAAGGGAGCAATGGTTTAGTGGATTTATTAACATATCCTTTTCAGAGCACTGTTTTGATTCAGTTTTAAGCCATCGTCGCTGGGTGTACATATGTATATGAGCCATTCTTACCATTACATATCTTTTCCCTAAGTGTGAAGAACAATCGGTTTTATAAAGACTTTATAAGACTCTACTCGTAGACTGTGGTTATAAGGGTTCTATATGGCTCTTAATAAAGGACATGTATTCTAAAAGAGGTTTATAAGGCTCTGCGTGTAGGTATATTTTAATAGGACTCCTTTTTTATCCTAATTTCTCTTCCATTTCAGGATAAGTGCAAATCGTCTACAAATTTGAAGTTTTAGCTCTCTATAATTTTTTTCATTTAAAGTCAGCAACAAGCAAATTTATGCACTTCTATAAATTCTAATTCTTATAGAAATTGCGAATTTCGAAGTAGGGTTTGTCTTCATAAAGATCATGAATACCATGCAGTCATACCATTTCGTATTTCGCTAGACAAGAAAAATGCTTTGTTTTTGAAGTTAAGTATATACCTTTGACTTACCCAAAAACAGATTCGTAATCAGCAACCCCAAAAACCTCCTGGAAACGAGTTTCAACCCTTGAAAATGCTTAAAACGTTCAGTATCAACGTTTTAATTTTAGTATTTTTTTTTTATTTCATTGCCATATTGGATCCGCCATTTTGAATTTAAAAAAATTGACTTCAGATTCGTAATCGGCGACCTCAAAAACTTCCGAGTGCCGGGTTTCAAACAAATCCAATAATTTAAAAAAAAAATTGATCGCCATTTTGGATCCGCCATTTTGAATTTTAAAAAACTGACTTCGGATTCCTAATTAGCAACGCCAAAACCCCCTGGTAACTAGTTCCAACCCATGACAACGCGTAAATCGTTCAGTATCAACGTTTTA
>NW_023458557.1:17739514-17760945 GCF_013731165.1 Rhagoletis pomonella | reverse complement strand
TATCTTTGGTGCAAAAGGGATGATCTTTCAATTTTTATTGTTCAATATGTTAGCAACATACATGCGCTCGCGAACGTACGAATAATTAAAGTCGCTTTTGGCTGCAAATTGAAAAATGCAAGAAACTGCGAAATGGATCAGAATATTTTAGAGCGATTAATTTTATATTAATGTGGAATAAAGTAACTTCCTCCTAATTATTTGCTCGTTGAAATATCTCTATTAATTTTTTATTTTTGAGCTTAAGTACCGGTTGCGAACGTACTGGCCGCGACCGTACAATTTTCCATTATTTTTTCTACCTTTGATTAACATGAAATGGTATTATAAATTTGGTTCGATGTTCTAAGTACCCACATAAATGGTTTCCAAAATGATCAGAACGTCGAGCTGAGTCGATTTAGCCAAGTCCATCTCTGTGTCTGTTTGGACGCAATTTAGTCCCTCAGTTTTCGAGATATCCGACTGAAATTTGGTAAGCGAGTGTTTTTGTAATGTATAAATTAATCATTTGTCGGAACCGTCAAAATCGGACCACTATAAGTTATAGCTCCCATATAACTGATTGTTCATTTTAGTTCTCGGTCCTGGTAGACCATTCTCTGGAAATGTTCATATGGTCTTTCGTTGTGTCTCACTTTAATTTATTTTAAGTACTAACAAAGTTATAACTTTAAGTACTTATTTTTTTTTTAAATAATAGGTTATTTCTGGTCTCGGGGTTTCTTCGGCCGGGGCCCATCAGGGTCCGTGGAATTTTGCCAGCTCCGTCGACGTATAGTTACGCCTCTGGATTTGAGTGTTTTGTATGTTCTTTCTCTATTCAAAGAAAAAATACTCTTTAAAATCTATGCACGTAGATATTTGAGAGTTTTGTATAAATTTGCTCGATTCAAAAAGGAATTTGCAGTGTCAAGCTCTCCAAGTACTCTATTTTGGATTTTAATACATAAATTGAGTTTTATAAGTGTTATACCCTTACTGTTTGTTTCAAAAGTGACCTACCAACCTAATGTTTGAACTGCAGTTGCAGAGCGCAACAACAACAAAAAAAAGTATCCAACCAAATAAACAAATATATGCACAAAAAGGAAGTGACAAAAATATTAGCAACCGGCTGACTCATGGAGATGGCCGGGTTGCTGGAGAAGAAGACAATACAATTAAGCGAGCGAATTTAGGAGATGGGACAACAATAATTATATGGGGGAACGGCACCAACTATTAATAGCCCTACAAGAAAAGGACCCAATACAATACAAAGAAAAACCAATACACATAAGAAACGATGTAAAAATTTCCCTACAATTTTAATGCTGTAAGACAGACCTTAAGTTAACATCAATCGAGGCCATATGTTGAAATCAATTAGTCAGATTTTTCAGAAATCTCTTCAATTCTCACGTAAAATATGATGCCATAAGGCTGCAGATCTCCCAGTCTGATGGCCAGTCATATGACCGGCAGATGTCTTGTAGGGAGGTAACCAAATATCACTATTAGGGTGAGCCAAAAATTATTAGACGAAATAGAAGATATTAAGCCACAATAATGCAAAAACAAAACCTTGTTTGTTGGTGCACCCGAGGTGAGGTCCAACCAAAAGGTGAGGAATCCACTCGCACTACCGCCCGAGTTGCCGGGGATGTCATATCTTTAACCCGCAAAGTAGCTGGGATCTGGGTACGGGACAGCATTGCCATTTTATAATTTTCGAGCGGGATGAAATGTGCCCAAAAGTGGAGTATTTTTGGGTTTTCCGTAGTGTCAAAATAAATACGTTGGTCATAGTATATAAAAATAATTTGTATTATGAACATACATTTTCGTTTCATCGGATAAAAATCGTTTTCCATTACCTATAACAATTAAGAAAAACTAAACTAACTAGCTTTTGAAGGGCATTTTCCATTATAAATTTTATTGTAGACTTACTTTTTAGCATTCAGAAGCTTACTAATTTTTTGTTTTCACACAATTCGCGCGCAAATGCTGAACGGGTGATGAACATTTTAACTCACATGAAAGGACAATTTGAAAGCAAGTTGCCCATTCAAGTAGCAAAATAAGAGTACGTTATTGAGCAATTATTGAGTGTATTGAAAATTTCAAGGGGGAAAATTTACTTCATAGCGTCGCACATGTAACAAGCACCGACTTCCCTGAAACTTAACATGTGCTCTAATTTTTCTTAGAAATAGGTAACTATGAAATATGGTAAAGATTCTATAACTGCCACACCCTCCACTCTTGTGTGCGGAAACATTAAATTTCATCAGATTGCGATGAAATTTACTTTGTACTCCCTCTTTTATTAGAAAACCAAATTATAAAATATGGGGAAGATTAGATCACTATAACGTCAACAAATGTGGGCCCAGTAATTAACTGTGATGGAATTTTGGTTAGTTAGGCGTAATTTTTTGTAACTCATTTACAAAAGATTACGCCTAATTAGCCAAAATTCGATCACAGTTAATTACGTTTAAATGCTGATTTGTACGTAAAGCAAGAACACAACTCGTGTAATGTAAAGGAGTAAATTTCAGCTCATATAACGATATACGACTTGGATCGGCGTGCTGCCAAGTTTAATTACCGCACTATCTGGAAGGAGATTGGAAGGCGTTTATTCAAACGTCAAAATAACTACATAAAGGAGGTGGAGGCGGGATGAATCCGAGGGGTTTTTGTGGTACTACTTATGTCGCAAAGCCGAATTCGAGCACCCAAAGAAGAAGCGTCAGGCATACGCTAACGTACTTGAGGATATGATATCCTTGGGCATAACGGTATGTAATTATTTTACTTATTAATTCCATAAGAAACTTAATTATTGCATTTTCAGGATTCAGGGAGAAAACAGCTGTGTTTGGGGGGGGGGGGGGGGGGGGTGCGAAGTTGCTGCAAGCGTATAAGGCAGAACGCGACAACAACAACCGCACTGGTTCTTCTCCGTGTTTCACCCCGTACATGGAGTTAATGGACGAGATATTTGGGACTAGCCCTATAATATCTAACTCCCATACCCTACAATTAGGGGATGGACCTGTGCAAATGTTGGAGGATAATTCGTCCATACCAGCATCATCACCGCCGCTGTCACAGTTGTCGCCACTCCCTTCAACATCATCGCCGCCATCTCAGTTTTCACTCTTCTCAACATCATCCTCTATATCTCCAACTCCTGCTAAAAGGAAATGTTCAGCGCGCGAGCTTTACTACGGCTAGAAATTACAATTAAAGAAAAGAGCGTACGAAGATAAAAAAGAACGAGACGAAAAGTTCGCAGCCGCGCAGGAACTCCTCCGTCAAAAATTGTAATGGGATAGAGAAGTGGAACTAAAAAAAATTAATTTATTAGAAATTATTATAAAGAAAATGTAATGGTATCAGTTCTTCAACGGCTCGACGCCAGTGAGCCATTCGCAATCGTATGGTGCGAATGCCGCATTATACTAAAGCCAGCCTTTCGACATAAGCTACTATTCCATACGAACACAGCATGAATTATGTAAGAATACAAAGACAAATTATTTATCAGAAGCTTTGCCTCTTAAACACTGAAAAAAAGTAATAAAAACTCTCAAAAAAGCAAAATCGCTACAGCGAAAAAATGGTTTGAAAAACCACATAAATTAAAATCCGCATAAAAAAACGCATAGAAAGAGGGTATATGTGTCTCGGTAACCGATTTATCAATTTATACCAAACTCAGTACAACTATTGACCTTGCCATAAAAAAGCTATATTTTTCGAAATCGGACTAAAATTACGCCCACTTTCCATTAAAAAAAACGCGTAAAAAACGTTAAAATCGTAATGTGCCTTGTTTTTAAACGTTGCACCACGTTGGATTTTGTATTCTAGCAGCTGAGGGAACGTATACTGAAAATTTCAGACACGTGCTCATGATTTAAGAAAAATTTGTTTTTCACCTAAAAAATCTAAGTTTGTGAGAATTGCCCATTGCAAAAAAAATTATGCTTTATTTTATACAGGTATGTTGTTCATATATGTATGTAATACTAGCTCCAATTGTTTAATCTTTGGATAGATCATAATAATTTTATTGAAAAAGTAGAATGGAAGCGTGCAAGTCAGATACCAACAGCTTTTGCTACTGCTGTGGTAAATATGTACCAAAAAGTACATGTCCTTAAAAATTCACTAATTACATCATCATCTGGCCCATTTCAGCAGGTATCCACTGAGTCCAATGAGCACGGCGAGCGCTACCATCAAATGGTTTCTCCATTTGAAATGAGGTAGTAAATACTTGCAACACAAAAATATTTTGACTTATTCTAATTAAAAAAAACAATACAGATATAGAGGAAAAAAGCACCGGATGCAATTCTTGCAGAAATTTGTTGGTGGAGTAAGCACGTGTTTGAGGATCGTGATCATGAAGAATTTCAAGATGACGCCGTAGAGTAAGCATTGGAATTACAGGTGGACATCATGTGTGACTCAGATTCTGATAACAGCGATGATTCCGATGCTGATTTTACACTTGCCGAACCATCAGGCCCGAAAAGAGCAAGAGTTATATATATGAACGCAATATAAAATAAAGCATAAAAAGTTGGTGCATAACTGATATTAGTGACTCCCACTATGATATTAAAAATTATAAACTTTTCCGGTCTGACAGAAATGGAAAAAAGGGTGGGGGGTAGCGTATATTGTAAAAAATACTTGAATACGAAGCTGATTCCTCAATCAATCGATGGTAATACTGAATACTTGCTTGTTGAGCTGTCTAACTCTGTATGTAAAGTACTTTTGTCATGTGTTTACAATCCTAATAAATGTTGTAGAGTTTGTGATTATTTTAATGTTCTGTCCCCTCTAGCTGTTGATTATGAAAATATTATTGTTTGTGGAGACTTCAATGTTAATTTGCTTAGTCAAGATTCCTACAGTTCTCGATTAAGAGATGTCGTTGCTACTGTTGGATTATCGTTTGTTAATACATCTATACCTACAAGGTATGGAAATAACAGTTGTCCAAGTCTGCTTGATTATTTTATTGTGTCTGACCTTCAAAGTGTGCTAAAATTTGATCAGCTGTCCTTTATATCAGACCATGATCTCATTTTCTGTCCTTTTGATTTTAATCTTAATTCTGACCGTACTAACTTAGTAAACAGCCATATCTCATTTGACTACCGTTTTCTAAACGTTGACAATCTCTTAACTGACGTCTCACACATTAATTGGTCTATGTGCTGGGGACTTTGCACGGTGAATGAGAAGCTTGCCTTTTTGAATGACAACGTTCCGAGTGCTCTTAGAGCTCATGTCATGTATGATCAGAAAGCGTAATGAGACTTATTCTCGGTGGAAAAAGAACCGTTCAGATGCAAATTGGTCTGCATTTAAGGCAGTTAGGAATGAAGCCACTTCAGTAATTAAACGTGAAAAGCGCAGGTTCTTTGGAATAAAGTTGGATCCCTCACTCCCCAATAATGTCCTGTGGCGAAACCTAAAAAATCTCCGAGTACATGTCAGTAACAGCACTAGCTGCATACTCGAGCCTGAAACTCTAAATAACTTCTTTGTGGCCGTGCGTCTTCCCCTTGCTTACTCGCCCCAAACATTTCATTTTCGTGTCCTCGTCCTTCTGTTGGTCAAATGTTTGAATTTAGTGCTGTGTCTGAGTGTGATGTAGTAAGATGTATCAATAAAATACGGTCCAATGCAATAGGCGAAGACGGCATTCCAATACGATTTATTAAAATAATTTTACCGCTTATTTTACCTACCTTGACTCATATTGTCAATCATTGCTTCACCACCTCTTGTTTCCCTGACGCATGGAAGGTTGCAACTGTGATTCCGGTAGCTAAAAATAAATTTGCACGTAGTCCTTGTGATTTTCGTCCTATTAGTATCTTGCCTGTCTTGTCTAAAGTACTTGAGTCTTTGATGTCTGAACAAATATATGTCCATCTTGAGAAATTTAGGTTATTGTCCCCGTTCCAGTCCGGATTTAGAGCTAGACACAGTTGTTCCACGGCTATGATTCAAATACTTGACGACATTCGGATATCCTTTGATAAAAACCACCTGACACTATTATGCCTTTTGGATTTCTCCAAAGCTTTCGACTCAGTTAGCCATGAACTACTCTGCCTCAAACTCAAAAACTATTTTGGGTTTAGTGACTTTGCCGTGCAGTGAATGAAGAGCTATCTGTCCGACCGAACCCAAAGAGTAAAAGTTGGTGCTGAAGTATCTAAACTAAAACCACTATTAACGGGTGTACCCCAAGGCTCTATTTTAGGGCCATTGCTATTTAGTTTGTTTATTAATGACATCTTCAGTACTTGCCAATATGCAAAAATGCATGCTTACGCGGACGATATACAGATCTATTTGTCAGGAACTTTTGAAGACATGGCCAACTTGTGCGCGAATTTCAATAGAGAGTTAAAGTCTATATCGTCTTGGTCTTCGAAAAATGGTCTTTGTCTCAACTGTGATAAATCCTTTGTGTTGCCTGTATGTAAAAGAAATATTAAATTTGATATTACTCCGTCCTTGTACATTGGTGATAAGTCTCTTAAATTTGTTTCTAAAGTGACTAATCTTGGTTTTGTTATAAACACTAACCTAACATGCACTGATCATGTTAACTCTGTCGTAGGCAAAGTCTATTATACTTTAAGAAATTTAAGAATGTCTGCAACTTTTATGCCATTAATCGTTAGACGTTAACTGGCCATTCAATTAATATTGCCAATTATCTGCTATTCTGAGCTAGTCTACAGCTGCCTAGATTCTCAATCTTCCCATAAAATTGATGTAGTATTCAATCATGTTAACCGATATGTTTTTGGGCTATCGAAATTTGAGCGAATATCCGATTGGAAATCACGACTGTTGGGCTGCAGTATCTCTGAATACCTAGAAGCAAGAAATTGTATTTTTTTATTTCGCCTAATGATGGATAAAGACCCTAGATATCTATACGAAAAATTATCCTTCTCAAAGTCTTCACGCCTTACTGACCTGATTATACCTAGGTACAATTATCTAGCATCTGCAAGACGATTTTTCGTCAATGCTATTCGCACCTGGAACTCGGTTCCAGGACATATTCGCAACAGTCTAAATAAAAGCAACTTTAGGAGTGTTTTGTACTCGTATTTTCGTTAACTTATTAACTCATTATCAGCTGAGGTTCGCTATCTATATAAATTGTAAATGTGTATGTTTTTAGATATAGGCTATTTAAAAAGTATATGTCGTTCTTTTTCTTTTTAATTTTTATTTATTTTTTGACTTTTTTTATATTTATTTATTTATTTATTTTTTTTTTTTTTCCTCTCTTGGTTTTATATAGATTTGTAAGTTTTGCCTAATGCTATTTGTCAGGCTTTGTTTGACATGATGTACTATGCACTTTTTATTCTCAACTCTTATTCTTGTCTTAATTTTAAGTTACCGTTGTACTAAAAAAGATCTTTGGGATCTTATTGTACTAATATTCTTTATAATAATAAATGAAAAAAAAATTTAATGAAGAAATGAAATGAAGAAATATTTTTTATTATCTGCGGACTTACTGATACTTTGTACAAAGATTTTTTCTGAGAGGACCCCTAGTGAAATTGTATGGCAAATAATTTTCTAGAAGATTTTAACCCTTCAAAATGGCATTTTATTTGGAGTTTCTTAAATAAGGGCCAAAATCGACCCTTTTATGAGGGAGATAACGGGTTAAAATGTTCTACAAAATTATTCCTCGTAAAATTTTACTATATGCCCCGAAACTATATACATATTTCTCTCCAATATGTATTTTAACTATTTTGTTTTTTATTTATTCTAAAGTCACTTGGGAAAAATATTGCAAATTTAAAATGGCCATAGCAAAGAAATTTGACCAAAGAATGCGAAACGATTTTGAGGTTTTACTATATGGTTTAGGGTGGGTCAAAAAAAATCAAGTTTCTTTTTTTTTTTGATCCGACACACGAAAACTAGTTCCTAGGTACCTCAAGGAAGTACATACCAAATCTTAATATTAACGGGGAGATTATGCTCATCATAGTTTTCCATTTTCAATTTAGTCTCATATAAAAATGGTCATATCTTATCACCAATAGATCGTTAAACCAGTTGCATCGTCAATATTTATAGGAAATTGAACGCTCTACAAAAATGGTCTCATTTACTCTTTTCGTTAATCTAACCATTTAAAAGATTTTCAAGGTCAAGGATTGAAGTATTTTAAGGAAAATAACTTTTTGTTTTGAATTTTGTAACTTATTCAAAAATAATTATTTTCAAATGAGTTTCAATTATTGCTATAGGAAATTAAACGCTCTACAAAAAAGGTCTCAGGTAGTTAATCGATTACTCTAACCATTTATAAGATATTCGCAGTAGAATCCCAATGCCTGATTTTAATAGTTTTTCAGTAAATATTTTCAATTTATCCATTAAATTTATGAATTTTGAAAATATTGAATTTGAGTTTATCAATTTTTGTCAATTCAATTTTCAATCAAGTCAATTTTTATAACTTAAACTAAAAGAAAAAATATATTTTTGTATCAATACTGTATTGAATTATAATATTTCATATGGCGAAATAGAATTTTTTTTTCTGCTGATATGTTTGATGATATTCCTTAAATAAAAATCTTCTTTTTATGAAATAGATCATAAGTTATTTCAAACTTTATTAATTAAATGGATAAATTGAAAATATTTATTGAAAAACTATTAAAATCAGGCATTGGGATTCTACTGCGAATATCTTATAAATGGTTAAAGTAATCGATTAACTACATGATACCTTTTTTGTAGAGCGTTTAATTTTCTATAGAAATAATTGAAACTCATTTGAAAATAATTATTTTTTAGTAAGTTACAAAATTCAAAACAAAAAGTTATTTTCCTTAAAATACTTCAATCTTTGACCTTGAATATCTTTTAAATTGTTAGATTAACGAAAAGAGTCTATGAGACCATTTTTGACGAGTTGACGATGCAACTGGTTTAACGATCTATTGGTGATAAGATATGACCATTTTTATATGAGACTAAATTGAAAATGGAAAACTATGTTGAGCATAATCTTCCCGTTAATATTAGGAGCTCAGATTTGGTAAGTACTTTCTAGAGGTACATAGGAACTAGTTTTCGTGTATCAGATCCAAAAAAAAATACTTAATTTTTTTTTTTACCCACCCTAATATGGGTCTTGTTCTTTCATTCAGAGTTGGGATCATTCCGCCGCAGGCAATGACCCTCAAATTGTTGCACAATGTTATGTAATAAAACCATGTTGAAGTAATAATAATAATCTTGTTAATTAAAAAAATGGTTTGAATTTTAGCATTTGATTTTGTTTTGAAATTATTTTAATTTTATTTAAGTCTTGTTGTCTTAAGACTAGAGTACACAACGTCCATAATGAATTACAAAAGCGAAATAAATATACATCGTACGCTTACTTGAAAATTGAAATATAAATTATTCATATATTTTGTTTAGATTATCCCTCGTCTCAATTGATTGAACAGAATTTCTTTTCTGTGAAAGAGGCTGTCCTGGTATGGTTCGTCGATATTCTCCTCAAGCTGTTCGAAATTGACTTCATTGTCGTCACGTAAATCATCCATGGAGATACAGATGTTATGTAACACACATATGCTGGCTACTATGTTCGTCACAGCTTTTAAATCAATTTGTTCTGTAAACTTGAGCAATCTCCGAAAACGACACTTTAGTAATCCAAACGCATTTTCGACTACCATCCGCGTAGAAGAATGTAAATAATTAAATTTGCGTTGACTTTCGATTAAATTCCCATAATCTTTATAGGGGGATATAAGCCAGATACTAGAAAGGTATGCTGAATCTCCGATAATGAAGCATGAATTCGGAAACATTTCGTCGAGACGAGTTTCTTCCAGTTCATAGATTCAAGATCATCTTAATATCCGGTAATCATGAAGTGATCCCGGTTCACCACAAGATACGTTAATACACTTTTTATTTGCATCCACTACCGCTTTCAACACAATGCTGTAATTTTTTTTACGGTCAAAATAATTCTCTTTATGCTCTTTAGGTACTTTTATAGCTATATATGCGTACAATCTTTAGCTCCAATAACACCTGGGATACCTTTCTTTTGCTCCAAACTATTCATAACTTCATAATATATGCACCTTGTGGCCACTTGATGTATTCGTGGCTAATCGAAATTAAAAATCCTGTGACTCGACGTACGGTTGACCATGCAGCTGAGTGCGCTACTCCGAATAAGTTCGCCAAATTGAATATTCTGCTGAAAATTAAACAACAATATTACTTGATTCGATTGATGAAGATTATCATGGCATGTAGTTATACCCTAAATATCCCACTTATTTGGCCCACGTCATTAAAACAAACCCAAGGACGAAATTTTTCATTACCAGTAGCTTTAATAACTGCGTTGCACTGCGCCGCCCCAGAAAGTGATTAATGTTTACATACATATGTATATGGCTTTGACATAGTGCGGCGCTTTTGTGCTATAAAACTCATTTCAATATTTTCTGTTTATTATTTTACATACAATGCCGGACAAAAGAATTGGCACAGAGAATTTTTCGCAATATATGCAAGTTTTTTATTCTAATTTATTTTCAATATTTAAAAAAAAAAATATAGTTCGTACTTCACCAAAAAACATAAAAACAAAAACTCTAAACTTTGTGCAAAACTCAGGAAAATTCAATAAATTTGCATACTAATTTGCAACTTCTTATTCAGATTTTCTAGAGAAATTCTAAGTATGTAGTTTTATAGCCCAACTAATTTTAGTATAACAAGGTGCAAGTTTGAAGTATCTAAAAAATTGGGTTGATTTTTGGACATTGCCATGGCCTCCTGAACATCCCTCTCATCGCTTATGCGGTGCAAATTGTTTTGATCTTCCGCCAGAATTGTCACAACCTATAAATAAGATTTTATTTAACTCTCAAATAATTAATTTTATATTTAATTCTCATATTTACCAAGTTTCCGATGGAATTGTTCATTTTGTCTTGTTTGTTTTGCTTATTTTTCTGACAGTTCACGACAGTTAATACCAGTACTGTCAAGACAAGTTTAACCGAGTTGGATTGTTCTTTTGTAAGTCGTTTACAAAAGATTGGGACTATTTTTGTTTTCCGCTTCGCATTCTCAGAAATACAAAGATTATATTTAAAAATTACACAGATCTAAATACTCTCCATTCTCCCAGCTTTGGAGTGATTTTTCCATTGTTTGAAAAATTCTTTGTGCGAAATTACGCAAAAATAAGGAGATAATCGAAATATTCCGAAAATTGAAAACTACATATCGTCACCTGAAATGCAAAAAGACGTAACAACATCTTAACTGAAATGGAAAAAGGCGTGACACAAATTTTTCATTAAATGAGATGTGGGAGTTGTAATTCGATGAAATCCATCATATCAATCAAAAACTGAATTTTGAATTTTTTATTAGTTAGGACTTTTTGAATTTCAGCGACGATGTTTCATGCATTCAGGTGACGATATATTTGCAAAGTCGCGCGAAAATATCTAACTACAGTATATTTTGCTTAGCTGCACATCCTTCTTTGCACGAAAAACTTGTGCACTTAACCGAAAAAGGCACTTAAGGTATCCGAATCCCTATGAAACCAAATATTGGCGGAGCACTTACCATGTAGAAATTACTGCAAGCGAAATTTTTACCGAATGTAATCTAATTATCTATATAACTACATAAATTGATAGCCATTTTCGTTGTTCTGCGAGATGAGCAAAATAAATAAGAGGTTGTAAAATTAGGTAATTGTAGGGCCAGTGCAGGTAAACGTAATACTTTCAGTGATAATTGATACTAGTCGCACAATTTTTAAGGCAGGTATCGCCAATGTGCAGGTATGTTGAATGCATCTATCGGAGCAGTTTCCTTATAAACGTTAAAAATAATGCTTTTGATGCGCATTTTGGGGTAGGTATCTTAAATGTGCACTTAAGCATAGAGGCAGCAAAGCAAAATATACTGTAGTTAGCCCTTTAAAGAAATGATTAGAAATTTCGTACCGCTTTCAAAATTGCAAAGTTCAATCAGATTTCTTAGAAAGATTTTGAGTATGCAGTTTTATAGCCCACCCAATTTTTGGTCTCACAAGGTGCAAGTGTGAAGTACCTACTACTTATCATTGATTTTTGACAATTTTTTTAACAGTATAAAAAGTGTAAAAGTATATTCGATGATATGAAGAAAATGAATAACACCTTCAACAAAAAAAAAAAATCCAAAATCCCAGCTACTTTAAACTTGCACTTTATTATGCTTAAATTAAATGGGCTACAAAGTGCTTACTCAAAATCTTTCTGTGAAATTTAATTAAAAAGCTCAAAATTTTATACACGTGAAGCTAATATGTATAGCGTGTTAAAAAAAAATACATTCAAATTTCAGTGGCAGATTTGGGCAGCTGAATTTTATGTTCAAAACCTAATACTTTTCTAAGTAACGTACAATAGGGTTAAAGGCAGCATCCGACTGCGTGTTATTACTGTTTCAATTTTGTAAAAAAAAAAAATCAAAAATACCATCATATTTCTACTTCTAAACAAATTTCTGTTACCGTGTTGATATTCACAATTTTTACGTATTTTACTAGCCTTCAGACGTAGATTCCATTTGGTTTTGTTGCACTGAAAATAAAATTGCGTAAATATAACAAACAACTTGCGTAAATCTTACGAAAGTTTTCGTTGATTGTACAAAACCGTTTTCGTACATACTAAGAAAATTTGAGACATCAGATCTTTAGTACATTTTACGAATGCTTTCATACTATTTACTAACGAATTGCGTACTATTTACTAAAGAATTGCATGCTATTTCTTTGTTTTTTTTTTACGAAATGTTTGCCAAATGCACAAAAATAATTCGTATATTTAACGAAATTATTTTCGTAAAATGTGCGCTTGCTCCGTAGAATGTGCGATTGCTTTCATTATAAAAAACATAGTACCAATTATAGCACAACACATTTTGTTTTTATCGTCAATTTTAAGCGTTTTTGGTTACCAAATGTTTTGCAAAAACGCTTAACATTAATGATTAAAATATAATGAAGGTGCTGTGCTATAATTTGAGCTATGTTTTTCATAGTGTAAAGAATAAGATCAATCCTTCATTCCACGTAAGAAGTGCAGATATTACAAGCATAACTGTCGTAAATAATAGGTTTTACCTAAATTTTCTAACTACACTGTAGTTTAAAATTAATAAAGAAGTTTATTACACTTATAATAAAACTTAATGGCCTTATTCATAAAAAATAAAGTAGCTTTAAAAAGATTTATAAACTGAAAAATGTATGAAAACGTCACTTTATATAGCTCTTTAAACCTACTTAATTTTTTATGAATAAAGCCATAAGTCTTTTATTTATATGCATAGGAATCGGTTCTATACTACATCTCTTTTTTTATTGCTTAGCCTTCATTTCATAAAATATATTGATGGCAAAGTGTTAAATTATGAAACTCAACAAAACTCTTATTAAATATAAAATATGAAAGAATTTATAAAAAATACTGGTTTTACTTTCATAAACATTATAATATTTTTATGTGGAGGTACTTGGCAGATTCGCAGCTTCTTCGATGTTTGTTTCCTTGTTGACTATAAATTAAATGAAAATTATAAGGCGTCTGAAAGGAAAGTTTCAGTGAAAAATCACACATGTATTTACTTTTAATTTCATTAAGTAGTGCGTCTGTTCCTGGCTTGGGCTTGCCGTTGATAGGCAACTTATGAAATTGCCTATTTATGAAATCCCACATTGCAGCGCAAGGCTCAGCGTAGGCGATGTTAAAATCATTGTATGTTTAAAAGCATATATCCACAGCACAGCTTTAATATTTAATTTTGTATTGTATTTTTATCCAGAAAATCCATTTTTAAAACATTTAAAATTATATTATACGTCTCACAGCAGCAAACCAGTAATTTCGCTGACACGCGGTACATAAAAATATGATGAAATATTAAATTGCCGGTAATTTAGTATATTGTACGAAAATATTCGTATGTTGTACGAATTTAAAAAACATGTTTCTGCATTAGTACTATGTACGACAGTATTAAGTAAATTGTACGGGCATAGAACTGTAGATTTCGTAAATTATAAAACCATACGTGAATATTACGAATGCCTTCGTACAATATACAAAATTAATCGTACAGAGATTTGTTCAGTAATTTACGAATGTATTTCGTAAAATAAATGTAAGATTTCGTAAATTGTACTGAAAAAATGCCTTACGAAACTCTTTTCGATGTATTTACGAATGGTTCGTAAAATTTGTTCGTATTATGAAAGAAAGTTTCGTAAATTGACCAAAATCCAAGACTACGAAAGTTTTTTATAGCACTTTTACGAAATTTTATTTTCAGTGTGTATTTCCTTACCTGAAGTACTTTTTCACGTTTATGACTTTTCCCTTTGAATCTACCATAATGTTGCGCTTGGGCGAAGACCACATTCCGACTGAAAATAAAGACGGAACTTGGCGTTACAAGCCCTTACTAAGAACGGTTTTCGCTTCTTAGATGATCCCCTTATCCAACTTAATGATGAAAAAGCCCTTTTGGCCGCACTGTTGGATTTCGGCCGCACTGTGCGTCGAAGTTACTCTTGAGTATGCATCAATTTTTCGTAAATAAAAAAGGCGTGAGTACTAGCTACTCATGAAATGTGATACATATGCGCGTACGGCAAAGCATAAAAGTACGTTTACATATAATATAATCAAAGTTCGTTAGCTATCAAATTAGTTGTGCTTTTTATTCTCACAACTCGAGGAAAAGTTAAAATTCTTCTCTGTGCCACCATGGTCACTTTTTTCTGCTACACATATGGTGCTATTTAAGTATATTTTAACTTAATATTTTATTAAAAATACCTTTACAAACCTCTTTTCCTTGCTAGCGTCAATTTTTGTTTGTTTCACATCGCTCCTCTTCCTCGCAAGTATAATCGATAAAACTAGGTTGGACACCAAAAAGTTATCGGTTTAATCTGAGATTATTTTATAATTATAATTTTGTATGGCTAATCTCCTTTTCTAATTACAGATTAGGGAGTTAAGCTCGAAAAGTAGGGTAATCTTTTTATATGCAGACATGTTAACTTTGGATTACGACTACTAATCAAAACGATTACATAGAATCGGTAATCGTAATGACTAATTCAATTAGTGTTTTTAACCGAGGAATTAGTAATCAATTATAATTAGAATTAATCAAAAAACAATCATGATTATTTGTCATTAAAAAAATAATCAAAAATAATCAAAAAAAGTAGTTGATTAAATTTGGTGATTACTTTTGATTATTCTTGATTTTTTTAATTATATTTAATTATTTGTTCGATTTCATTGTAAAGAAACATACTTGTTTCTTTTCTGATGGTATGACATGCTTAAAGTAGCGGAATACACACATACATATCTAACATACATGCATACTAGTGTCCCACCGAAGCTGGAATTTTGGCCGAAGCCGAAGCCGAAGCCTAATATTAGGTACAATTCAATATTCGGCCGAACACCGAAGCCGAAGCCGAACACAAAAATTAAATTTTACTCCGTTTCAAAAATAATAAGTCTGTGATTTTTTATTTCGTAACAAAGTGAGGTGTCATATTAAAAGGCTTGGACTGCAGATGTGCAATAAGGTTTTCCTTCTTTGAGAAGAGTTGCTATCTTTTAAAAAATCATATTGAAATTATTTAATAAGTTAAATGAATTATTAAAATATTAGTATCAATCGAGGGGTGTTTGAAAATTTTTTATTTCTGAGCCATATTTAGCGGGGTTGTCACAAGTTTGAAAAGTCAAATTCCACTTAATTCATTAGTTAATTAAAATATGTATCGCAATGTCCGACGAAGGAAAGTTAACAAGGATTAAGCTCGAAAATACTTTTGAAGAGGGCTGCCACCTGTTTGAATGACCAAATTGTTCGGCATTTTCGGCCGAAGGCTAATTTATAATTCTAATGAATATGTTTGTTTAATTTTTGTTTGTATAAGTTGACGTTATTACGTAAGATATTATGTAGATAATATCTATATATGTGTGTATTATATTTTTTGTTATAATATTATCGTTTCTTGCAGTTTGTTTAAGTTGTATTAAAAGAAGAAAGAATATTTATGTTCACAGAGTATAATTTACATAATTATAGATAATCAAAAATAATAAAAAAAAATTAAATTTATTGTAAAAATAATCGCATTAGTTTTTTGATTATTTTTGATTTTTTTCTTCCAATTGGCTAAAAATAAGCCTATTTTTGTGATTTTTTTTAATGGTAATCGGTAATTATTAATTTAAAAGTGGAAATTATGGTAATTAATCATTTAGCAGATTGAAAAAAAAAAATTAATTAAATCGGTAATCATTACAATTTATAATCATTACTTAACAGCTCTGTTTATATGTAAACCTATTATTAGGCGATTCAGCTAAATACATACCCATCTAGGTCAGGTTAGAAATTATACATTAATTTCACTTAATCTTATTCATTGTTCATTAATTCATTATTCATTGATTTAATTCATTTTTGATTCATTTTCGTTTTTAATTCTTATAATACATGAAGTTATCGGTATGATTGATAAAATGGGATACTTGTATATACTTTTGACTCAAGGACGTTAAAATATCTTGAAAACCCTGCATAAATTACTGGTTTTGAACTTATAGTTTGAGCATTTCTATTTGTGTATATTACCAAAATTAAGTTTTACTGTTAGGAATATGATCTGTAGTTCTGTTTCATCTGCCGCTAGGTTTACGTTAAAGTCATGAATATATCTTTCGTTTGCAAAATGGGAAGCTAAATTCATTTGTTTGACATTTCCTCTTACTCTCGTCTTCTCTTTGCGCAGTCTTGTATTAGCTCTGATCCAGTACTCAATGAACTTACAGGTTTTTACACGAACTTGCAGGAAGTTACAGGAAAAATGATCCCGTACTCCAAAACCATGTAAATGAGAGCGATTTTTGAAGAGTTGTGAAGAGATTGAAGTAGCAAGATTTTATCCAATGCTTTTTTGTTCCCGTACCTTTTAGTGTTACTCACTTTTTACTCTGACTTCAGAGAGTGATTTTGCTTGTTGACATTTTTACAGGACTTTACACGAAAACTATTAGATCAGAGCTATTATATCATCCATACATATGTATAAACATATACATATATTCATGTATGTTCATCGGTTATCAACGGTCCCAGTTAAAATGATTTCAGTATTTTTTTTTTTAATTTTTTAACCTTGTTTTTTTATCAATAGACTACCTAACCCTATGCCTAAAACTATGCTACGATTATCAAAACCACTTGCACCAAATGTATGTATTTTTTACAAATACAACGATGGCTTATCACCTGATTGGTTAATCGATTATTTTTTTATCACAATAAAAGTAATTTAAACCTTTATTAATATATAATTTATTGTGTCCCTGGGCAAATTTAGTGCTGCAATATCTTTAAAATCACAATGTCGCAAATATTGAGGAAAGAAAATCAAAAATTACAGTTCACTGATGATATTAACACTAAACTATAATTAATCGATTATCCATTCACAGCAACAAAGTCATCACCAGATACACAGCAACAACGACATCATGAGCTTCACTTAAATGTTTAATTTTTGCTATCAAATTTAAGATGCATGAAAAACTAAAATATAATTCTTATTTTCTTCAAATATTTACTAAATAATTATGAAACTTTATGTAGTTCTAATACATGTGAAAATAAAAATCAAAATGACTTCTTCCCAATAACCGATGCGAGATCGGAGATTTATTAGGCGTATTTTTAAAAGCTTTTTGCGAAAAGTTACTTTGCCATACTTACTACTTAACAAAAATTTTAGCAAAAGATGGTTGATTTTGGTTAAATAAATCATTTATTTCATAGAAATTTTTGTTTATTTTGAGGATAAATCAAATTTGTGGAAAGTGAAGTAAAATGAAGAGACGAAGTGAAGGCTTCTAAAGTGAAGTGAAAAACTTCAATTGAAGTGACAGCGGCAGCACTGGCAAAGCCGTATGCATGCGCCGAGTTTGCATAACGGGAAGTAATAATCGTTTGTACCGCATTACCTCCTATTCTGCATATGCTTAAATGTATGCAACCATTTTCAATAGCAAGTAAACACAGGGTGCTTCTAATGAAATTAAAAATTTTCTGCTGCAATACATATGCAATCCCTTCGGAATTTTCTGCTGGGCTATGCGCTACAGCTTCAAAAATTTTACCACTACCGTTACCAAAGATGTATACTCATCAGTAAAATCCGACTTTGAAAGAACATTATCACATCGATGGTTGTCGATTGTGGGAAACCATCGATAGTGTCGATAGTCCCATCAATGGTTTGCCAACCCTACCGCGAACACCTCTTCGTTTTTTAAATACATATTAACAATGTTTTGCGAGTTAAAATTTATTTATTTTGTTTTTACAAAGATATGGTTCATGCCATAGAAACACTATATAAATCAAAGTCTCCAACTTAATACCAAATTAAGTAAAGTTCATCGAATTTTCGTCAAAACTTAAAACTTCTTAATCAGAATTTTTAAAAAATGTCTGGAATGCAGCACGGCTGTAAAAATTACAATAAAATTGGATTGCAATCGCATATTTTACGTATTATCCAATCTGTTTTAATTGCAATTAACATCGATTGCTTATATTTTGATTGCACAAATTAAAATTTGCAGTCATTTAAAAGAAATTGATTGCAATAAATTTTTGATTCAATTATTTTTTGATTGCAATCATTAATTGCATAAAAATTGGTGATTACAGTCTGTCTTAATCAACACTTTTTATAAGTTTTTAAATGCAATTTATTTTAGTGAATAATTAAAAGTACGATGATGAGGCCCACAAGCCCTCAGTGTGTTAACGCAACGCATTAACAGCGCAAAGTGAACCTCCTCACGGCATTACACCTAGCAGTAGGCTGCTTTTATTGTCATCTTTAATGTTCCGGTAATCGAGAGCATACATATATAAAAGTACGTGCATAAAAATGCGATTTTCTGAATGACAAAGCTGCAGCTAAACATCACACCTCCGCTCAGCACCCCCTTGCTATTCGTTTTCGTCTACATCACCCACTATTCTTCGTTCGCCTGACCACACAAACTAGAAGTGCACCCGCTAATGGCTCTGCCAAATAGAAATTCTTTAAAATAATTCTGAAGTTATCGTATTAGCCTTATAAACTAAAATTTTACAACAGTCTTCAATATTTTTTGCCGTTTTGTAAATAAAATGTTTTTATACAAGCAGTAACAACTTTCTGACGACTTTTGTCAAACTTAAGCATATAAGACAAATATTTTGTTCTAATACTCCAGGACATAGTAAGAAAAAGTATGAAATTACAGGAAGTCATTCCCGTACGCAAGAATTTCTCTCGCTAAGAACACTTTTGTGAGAGTAAAAGAGCAACTCTTCCCAGTTAGAAGTTGCAAGCTTTTGCCCTAGGGTTTTCTTCCTGCATGTACATTTGTATACAAAAACAGAACGCGATGAAAGCAAAGAACTTTATATTTGTTAAAAGATGGAAGTAAACACGAAATATTTGAATATGTACACATTTATTCTTAATTGTATATATATTTTGATAATTATTTACTGATCATTCAGCCAAATTGGTGTATTTAGTACCAATGACATCTAAACAAACCAACTGACGTTTGTGCAGGAAAAAATGCTTTTTGCGTTCACGTACACTTCTGCATGTGTTCTCCTGTTACTCTCTCTTGAGAGAGTAACATTGTAGTTTTACAGTTCCACAGTTGCCCGAAGAATATTGGAAAAAACTAAAATATGATGACTTCATGGTTCACTGCTAAATATATTTCATTCAACATAAGATTTGGTAACTATAACTTAATCGTGTAACCATAACCAAATCATGTGTTAAGAGAAACATATTTTGTTGACGTAACTAAACTCTTTTTCTCAGTGTAAATTACATAAACAGCCTGCGTGCAATTCGAAGTGCTCACAACTCGTTTATATTGTGTTATTGTGCCATACAAGCATATCACGAAAAAAATAAAGCATGAATAAATTATTGCATTTTTGAGATTGCAATTAAAATGTTTGACTGAATAAGTGATTTGATTGCAATCAAAAGTGCTTACAATCGAATTGATTGCAGTCGTGATTTATGACTTATTGTAGATTGTAGTTTTTACAATCAGGAAAAAAGCAATCACTTTTTGTTGTAATCGTATTAGTAACACAATAATTGATTGCTAAAAAATGTATTACAAATTTTTACAGCTCTATACAAATCTGTTCAATCCAAATCTGTTCCAATCGTGTGACACTGCCTTAAGAGTTTATTTAAGTAATTTCTGACGCCAATTGGAAATGCCAAGTGAAGCCAAGTCCTTCTCTACCTGGGGTCTGAAACACAAAGTTTACAATTGTAACAAGTGTACAAGTTATTAGTGATTCGCTTGTAGCTACAAGCTCTATAATTTTTTGTAACACAATATTATTTTATACAGTTGTAGCTATCAGCGAAATATTCTACACTTGTAAATGTAGTTTCAACAAGCATTTGTAGATGCATTTCGATTTGGACTTTAATATAAAAATTTTTAATAGCTTTGATTTAGTTATTTACAAGCTACAGATCTTTTTAAAAATCGACTACCCGGCTACTCGCTTAGTCGACTAGCGAAATAGCAACTTTTTTGTCGGTTGATAGTCGCATAGCAATTATTCAATTAACCACTCGCATTCGACTAACCGTTCATTTTCGTCTAACCGCTCACTATCGAGTAGTCTGAAAATCGACTAAGCGAAATTATTCGAATAGTGACAGTTTTTCACCATAAAATTATTTGTACTAGCGCGGTTGGGTTCTGTCAATAAGCATAAGTATTTAAAAAAAAAAAATTTTTACTCACAGAAAACAACTAGTCGATAAATCGAAAATGAACGGATCTTCGACGAGTTGTTGTATGAGCGGTTATTTGAAAAAGTCGAAAAGAAACAGTTAGTCGATTAAGTGAAGTCGATTATTTTTTGAAACAACTTTTGCTATTCGACTAATCGATTAGCAAGTAGGGACACAATATCGAACCGAAAGTATCATTTAAAGTATCGCTGTAAAAATATCGGGCACCCATTATTATCGGGATAAAATGACCCAATATTCCCAAATTCAATACCAAATACAAAAAATTAAAACTGAATATTGGACTCCGTAAAGCCCAAAATATAACCATATCAATTCCAAAGTATAGACATATGCACTCAGAAAAAGGTTTAGTTATAATTACCAAGATTTGGTTATA
>NW_023458557.1:17693457-17719514 GCF_013731165.1 Rhagoletis pomonella | reverse complement strand
ATATTAAAAATAAAATGTTAACAAGCCACAATAACATTGACAAATACTAAATAAATTAGGCTTTTCAAACAGGTGACAACCTTCTGCGAAGCATTTTCAAACTGAAATCTTTTAAAGCTCTTTTGTCCGATACTTTGATACATAATTCAATTACATGAAGAAATAAATTGAATTTAATTTTTTGATCACCTGGCAACTCTCCTAAACAGTTCAGATATAAATCCGTATCAAACCCATGAACGATTAAATCACCTCTTTTAGTAATTTATTTAACTTAATAATTCATTTAAATCTAAAATTTTCAACAGCTGGCAACTCTCTTCAAACTATCAAACAAAATTTTGATGTTTAAACTGAAGATTTAGCACTCTTTCGTTTAACACCCATATTTTAATACTGCATATAACTAAATTCAGCTCTTAAAGCAGGTGGCAACCCTTTTCAAAACATTTTCAACCTTTTAATTTACTTCAACCTTCATTTACTACCTTTTTAATCTCCTTTAGTCTGGACCCCTGTGGGGGAACATTTTGTAAACTACCTATGTAATTTCCCTGTTAAAAATTAATTTGATTTTTTAAACAGGGGCAACACTCTCACAGTTAAGAAGCAAAGCTTTTAATAACCATTTCGCCTGATAACTATGGTAACTCTTTTCAAAAATTAAAACCTCATTGCACATCTGCAACCAAGCCTTTTAATTTGACACCTCATTTTTGAAAATCGAGCGAAGGATGGGGATATGACAGTATTGATTTATAAATAATCTCAACTTGATTCTTTAAAAGGTAGCCGTTCTTTCCGGAAAAGGAAAAGCCTACTGTACATCTACATATCAAGCCCTTTAATTTAATACCTCATTTTTGAAAATTAAACGAATGGTTAAGATCTGATGACCTGGACAAAAAGTCCTTTCGCGTATTATATATATAGATATAGTTAAATTCGACTTTTTAAACAGGTGGCAGCCCTTTTGAAAAGTAGTTTCGCGCTAAGATATTCTTAAATATTCTTCGTCTAATATTGCGATACATGTTTTAATCAACTGATGAATTAAGTTGAATTATAATAATTAAACATGTGGCAACTCCGCTAAATATAGTTGAGAAATAAAGATTTTTCAACCATCCTTCGATTGATACCCATATTTTAATAATTCATTTAACTTATTTAATAACTTGAATTTAATTTTTTAATAGGTGGCAACCCTCTTCCAACACGTCAAAAATATTTTGTGTGTTCAAACTAAAGTCTTCTTAATATTCTTTCGTTTCACATCATTTTTTTGACATTTGACATTTCATATAACTTCTGGATAAGTTAATTAAATTCGACATTGCACGAAGGTAGCAACCCTCTTCAAAATATTTTCAAACGGCCACCTTCTGAAGCCCCTTTCGTTATGCGCCCATATGGTGAAACATATTTCTCCTAATTAATTTTCTTAATTGAATTTAATTTTTTAAACAGGTGGCAACTCTCCTAAAGGTAAGTTAAGAAACAAATATTTTTAATTCATTAATCCCAACGGCTTTTTACCCTCCATTCCCGCCCAACCGCCAAGAGGGGCGCAGTCCGCATGACGTACGTAACCTTTTTTTTTTTAGTTTTTTGGTGCCGAGTAGTGGAAACAGGAGTTTGTTAAGTGTCGAGATCTAAAACTATTCAGCTACAGAATCAAATTCATCAGCTGATTGCTTGATATGCTAAAGATAGTATTTCAATTATTGAGAGTGGAAATAATAGCTTTCTTTATAGTAAAAATCGAGTCCGATACGTCAAACGTGCTGGAATGACAGTTAAAATCCTGACATAAACCACGGAATGATTCGTTCAGTTCAAAATTAGTTTTGCATGGCTTTAAAAATAGAGGTCAAAAGTGTCTTGACACTCGAGAAGGAACATTAAAATTTACCTCAGCCAGGAGGGCCGGGCTATTAATCAAGCCTGTCATTAATTTTACGATAAATATTATACCTAGCATTTCTCTACGGCTTGCGAGTGTAGGCAAATTTATGAGCTTTAGACGACTTGTGTAAGGGGGGAGATTGTAATCTGAATCCCAGTTAAAATTACGCAATGCAAAAAGCAAGAATTGTTTTTGAATTGATTCAATCCTTTCTGAATGAACTTGGTAGCGGGGATTCCAAACAATAGATCCGTATTCTAGTATAGGTCTAACTAAACTGGTAAAAAGAGCTTTTGTAACATAAGGATCTTTGAACTGTGATGTAATGTGGAAAGATTTTCCGTCATCCCTTGTCAAATTTGGTTTGGAGACAAACCGGTTTCGGCGTTGTGCCATCTTCAGTGTCATTTTTCTCCAAACCAAATTTGACAAGGGATGACGGAAAATCGTTCCACATTACATCACACTCCTACCCTGTCGGAAATACCAACAACAAAAATGAGGATCTTTGAACTCTTTTGACCATCGCCTTACAAATGCAAAAACGCCTTTGGCTTTATTGACTGTAACATTAATATGATGGTTGAAATTGAGTTTGGAATCCATTGTGATACCAAGATCGACAAAATTGGACACCTGCTCCAGAGTATAATTTGATATTGAATAAACAGCTGGTTGAACAGCCCTCCGAGAGAAACACATAACTTTACATTTTTGAAGGTTTAGTGGCATATAGTTTGTATTACACCAACTAACCACGTTGTTCAAATCCGCTTGTAACAAAGACCTTTCTTCGATAGAGGACAATGTTTTAAAAAGTTTCACATCATCGGCATACATTAAAATTTTTGAATGTTTTATTATAGAAGAAATATCATTAATGAATATCAGGAACAGAATCGGACCAAGGTGGCTTCCCTGAGGAACCCCTGAAGAAACTTTAATGATGTTGGAAGAACAATTATTAACAATAAGTCTTTGTGTTCTATCAGATAGGTAAGATGAGATCCATTGAAGAAAACTGGGCTGAAAGCCGATTAGGTCGAGTTTACGGATGAGTAACGAGTGACATACTTTGTCAAAAGCTTTACTGAAATCGGTGTATATTACGTCGGTATGAGCATTTTCTCTAAAACCGTTTGAGACATGAGTTGTAAACTCCAATAAATTAGTCATAGTAGATTTTCCTTTAGAAAATCCGTGTTGAGATTGTGTAATTGAAGAAGATATTCTATATCAGCTGGTTAACAACCCTGCAGGGGAAGCTACTAGTTGTGAACTAGAATTCTACCAGTTTTCGTTTCAGCCCAACTAGTTCACGTTCTATCCTTTTTCAATGTTAGCGACTGGTATTTTTAATATTGCGGTGTCCTACGAGATGTCAATTGTCAGGCTATGCATCAGCATCTACTAGTAGAAATACTAGTAGCATCATACCAGTTGATGAGATAGTGTGCCAATTCATCCCCTATGAAAAGCATTAGTATGCATTTTTGCTCGCGGCGCTCCAACAGTCGCAATGGCCGACAGAGCAAAGCCCTCGCGTGGTATGCCTGAGGTACCAGGTTCAAGCCCTGATGCAGGGAATTTTTTTTTTTAATTCTTTTCATAATATTTCTTTTATTTATATTTTTTATTTAGGGTTTTTTTATTATACTTAGATTTAATAAAAAAAAATATTTTTTTTTTATCTATTTTTTATGGCATAAGTATTTCTTCCCATATATTTGTTTCTTTTTTTTTGTAATGCTACTAGATTTTTAAGTTTGTTATTTATATTTAAATTGAAATAATTATTCCTACTTACATTGATCTAACTTTAAAAATCTGAACCACCTCCAAGCGGCCTCGAACCTGCGATCCCAGAACCAGAACCAGTAGTCTTCGCGTGACGCCACAGCCGACATTTGTAAGAAAATCAATTAATTGCGTTTTATTTTAGGCTTTGGCAATTCAAAGGCAGATGTCGCTGAACGCTTAAGTGCTTCGAAAATGTCGAACTGGTAAGCACATACTAGTATATGAACTAGTATTTTTTCTAATTGGTTTGGGTTTTCACTGCAGGGAATAATTGCTTCGAATAATTTGGGGATAGCGGAGAGTAGTTTGCCTCGATAGTTTTCTATAGAGAACCTGCTGCCGTTTTTGTGAAGTGGTATTATGAAAGACTCCTTCCAGGCTGACGGAAAAACGCCATGTTTAAGTGACAAATTGAATAGAGTTGTTAAAGGCTCGCAGATGTTCTTAGCGCAGTGTTTAAGAAAACAGGTCGGAATATGATCAGGTCCAGGCCCAAATGACGCTTTTAAGGTTTTTAAATAGTGTAAAACTTCATCGGAAGATATTACTGGAATATAAGCAGAGTTGATTGGACAAAGCTCGTACGGATAGTCTCCACTTATAGGGAAGTCTACAGAATAATTGGACCTAAAGAACCGAGCAAACATGTTGGCAATGAGTTGGCTGTCGCTAGATACAGTGTTGCGATAATGCATAGCGGACGGAAAACCATGTGCCTTACGCTTTGAATTTATGAAACCATAAAATGATTTAGGATTGTTAATTAAATTCTTCTTAATTTTACATAAATATGAATTATAACATTTCTTATTTAATGCAAAGTAGCTATGCCACAAAACTGAGTACCTTAGGTAATCACTGTGTAAGCCCGTTCTTTTATACAGTTTAAAAGAGTGCGACTTTTTATTTTTCAATTTTTTAAGCTCTTTAGTGAACCATAATTGTATTGGTTCTTCATGAACAATATTACGTTTTGGCACATACTTTGGAAACAAATTGAAAACAGTATCATCAAAGTGCTCAACGCTACGCTCCACGTCATCTCTATATACTGGTCAAGATAACTTTGAAAGTTTTTTGTTAATTTTCCTGAAATTTGCTTTCGCAAAAATATATCTAGTACTTGAACTTGACTTATTATTATGTATTTCATTTATGATTTCGTAGCTTAACTCAAGAGCAGGATGGTATGCATCTTCCGGCAAAACTAGGGGATCACACCGATTAATAGAGGCCTTCGGAACATCATCAACGTAAACGAGATCCAAGACCTTTCCAAACTTATTTGGACATATATTTATTTGTTTGAGGCAAAGTTCAGCCATTTCCACCAGAAATACATTGTAACTATCTCTAGATGAAACTGGTACAACATCGGTGTCAATGATGTTCCATGAAATGTGTGGCAGATTTAAATCGCCCAAAACAATCATAGAATCGGATGCCGTAAGCATTGCATTTACGGTCTCAAGTAAAGAAACTAGCTGCATATATACTGATACGGCAGAATCAGGAGGGTTGTAGCAAAGGGCTAAATAAATATAAGTCTTTCCACCCTGCACACGTATACATTTAAATTCGGTATATTCAATGACAGAAAGACTAACTTCCTCGGATGGTATCGATGAATGCACCGCAAAAAGAACACCACCGCCGATTCTGCCCTCGCGGTCGCTCCTGTATATTTGATATTCATTTGGAAGAATTTCGGAATTAAAAATATGAGGTTTGAGCCATGTTTCAGTCAAGGAAATAATATTATAATTGCAGTCAAAACCTTTTAAATATAAGTCAGTTAATTTAATTTAGTAAATACTTAAATTAGACTTGCGAGTTAGTTTTTTGAATCCGAATTAAGATTAAAAATTTTAGCTACGTTATTATTACTTTTATTAGGTTTATACTCAAACTCGCGAACAAACGCCCCGGTCGGCCAAAATGAACTATTTAGTAGTGAATCAAAATCTTCGGAAGCTACATCAATTTTAAAAGATGAAATATCGCGATCGTATTTAAAATTAAATTTACGAATAAATACATCTTAAGTTCTAATTTTAGTCGATATGTATGACTTTATATCATCCGAAGAAGTATCTTTAGCAAATCTAGAGACAAAGATTGATCTTCTCGGAGGAATTACAACCAACTTTTTGGTAATGATGTCTGATGTGCGGGGCTCCGAATTATTCGGAGGAACTAAGTTAGCCAGTGCAGCTTGAGATGTTGACGGCAACACTGTTAAATCAACGGTTTGACTATTTTTACAAGTAGACCTAGTGGATATGGCTTTAGATATCGGAGGCTCCAATGCCTGAATGTCCAAGGACTGGGATGGAGGATTTTTTTTACTAGAATCCGTGGCTGTCTTTTTAGGTGGACTAATAACACGCCCACCTTTATTTTCTCGGCTATCCTCAGAGTGCGGAGGGTTGTCGAGACAAGTGAAAGACCTAAACATTTTTTCGTAATGCTTAAATTTCTCAACAAGCACCGACAGATCCTTCCCGATCTCAGAAAAACCATTTCTGGACTGCCTAAAGAATTTAAATAAATCAACTTCGGTTGATCTACATTTTTGACAAGACCAACGAAGACCCTTACCCTCGTTAATAGCGTCTAATACTCTACCGCTCAAACCAGCATTTTTTTATCGCAGAGCCAGCATGACACATAGGAGTCGCTTTTAACGTGGCAATTGGTGTAAATACACGACATGTTTAAAATTATATCTATTTTTAGGTTTTAGAAGCAAAAAAGCAAAAACAGTTTTGAAAACGATGTATTAATCAGTGAACCAATCAGCTGGTAAATATCAGTTGGAAAGCTATGTAGCGAACAGTTTTAAATGCTCTGTATATTTGACACCTAATAAACACAACGCAAACAGCTGTGACAAAGATGAAACAGCAGAAATGACAAAAAGACAAAAAGAGCAAAATCAATGTGCACAAACAAAAACAATTGTACAACAACAATATATTATATGAAACAAAATACTCGGCACATGCAATTAAGAATATCAAGTTAAATTAATCAAATATACAGGAAATTTTGATGTTTTACTTATCTTTAAATTGTGCGCCAGAAGTTTATTAACACTTTTTTTTAAATTTTTTACTTTAATAAGCGTAAACAGCTTTATAAAACAAAATTGAAACAGATCACAGAAAAACACAGCTTCACAGCTTGACGTTTGCCCTTTCCACTGATAGCCATTTTGTAATAATAGTTTTTTTTTAGATAATTTGAATGAAATTTTTTAAATGGTGGCAACTCTTTTCAAAAAAGTAAAACCTTATTGCATATCTGCAGTCCAAGAGTTTTAATTTGATACCTTATTTTGGAAAATCAAACGAACGGTGCTGTTATGACGGCATTGCTTATTATATAGTTTATATTCATTTGTTCTACAGGTGGCAACTGCTTTCCAAAAAATAAAACCAGTTTGCACATCTACAGGCCAAGCGCCTTAATTTGACACGCCAGTTTTGAAAATCCAACGAGCGGTGCAGATCTTTTATGCGGAACAAAAAATGCCTTCGCGTATTATTTTGAACTTTATTTTTTAAAAGGTGGCGACCCTTTTCGAAAAAGTTAAGCCTTATTGCACACCTAAGGTCAAAGCCCTTTGATTTGACGCCTCAATTTTGAAAATCAAACGAACGGTGTGGATCTGATGGCATTGATTATTAAATTATTTGAATGCAATTTTTCTTATTTCTAATTACTTTTCGAAAAAGTAAAACCTTATTGCACATTTACAGACCAAGCGCTTTAATTTTACATCTCATTTTTGAAAATCGGGCGAATGGTACAGATCTTTAATGCTGCACAAAAAATCCCTTCGCGTATTATATATATAGATTGTACAAAAAGTTCAGTAATTACAAGTACAGCACTTGTATCTACAAGTTGCTTTGTCTTCTTTTTCTTATTTGGCGTTGTAACCGCCTAAGAGATTTTGGCTGAGTTCAGCAAAGCACGCTAGTCGTTTCTCTTCTGTGCCAACTGACGCCAGTTGGAAAAGCCAAGTGAAGCCAAGTACTTCTCCACCAGTTCTTTCCATCGCAGTGGGGGCCTCCCTCTTCCTCTGCTACCACCAGCGGGTTTCGAGATGAATACTTTCAGAGCTAGAGCGTTGGTGTCCGTTCGATCGACATGGCCAAGCCAGCGGAGCCTCTGTATTTTAATTCGCTGCATTATGTCCATGTCGTTGTAAAGCTCGTTTAGCTCATCGTTCCATCGTCTGCAGTACTCGCCATCGCCAACGCGTAACGGCCTGTAAATCTTCCGAAAAATCTTTCTCTCGTATACTCCAAGAGCCGCCTCATCGGATGTTGTCATTGTCCATGCTTCTGCGCCATATATTAGCACGGGCATGATGAGTGACTTATAGAGTGTGGTTTTCGTACGTCGAAAGGGGACTTCACTCGTGAATTGCCTACTCAGTCCAAAGTAGCACTTGTTGGCAAGAGTGATTCTGCGTTGGATTTCCATGTGACATTATTCTCGGTAGTTATGCTGGTTCCCAGGTAAACAAAATTCTCTACTTTCTCGCAATTGTAACTGTCAACAGTGACATGGGTGCCAATGCGCATATATGCTTACTGTTTGTTTGATGACAGGAGGTACATCGTCTTGTCCTCGTTTACCACCAGACCCATTCGCTTTGCTTCCTTATCCAACTTGGAAAAGGCAGAAAAGACTTCCCGCTTTTTGTTACCGATGAGTTCGATGTCATCGGCATAAGCCAGTAATTACACGCGGCAGGCTTTGTTGTTTTTCAGCCGCGTTATTGCTATTCGTACCTCGTCATAGTCAGGCGGTGGAACGTCGACTCTGTCATCATCTACTGCGGGCTCGGGTTCTTCTTCTCCACAACTTTCCGTGCTGCTGCCATTCAGTAGGGCGGAAAAGATTTCCCTCCATAATCTAAGTACGCTCTGATCATCGGTTACTAGGTCGCCATTGTTGTTCTTACAGTAGTACGCGCTGGTCTTGAAACCTTCCGTAAGTCGCCTAACTCTTTGGTAACATTTTCGGGCATGCTTCCTGTCGGCCAGCGATTAAAGCTCTTCGCACTCACTTATTTCAGCCTCTCCCTTCTTATTGCGGTAAATGCGTCTCGCTTCCCTCTTTAGATCCCTGTAGCGGTCCCACATAGCGCGAGTTGCGCCAGATCGCAGCGTGGCCCTGTAGGCGGCATCTTTTTTCTCTGCAGCTTCCTGACACTCCTCATTACCAGTTGTTCTTTCGAGCTCGCTGAAATCCGACTACTTCTTCGGCGGCGGTACTTAATGAGCGGGAGATGTGGTTCCACTGCTCGAATATGTCTGTTGAAGAGTGCTCTCTGAGAGTAGGTGTGAGAGTAGAGTAGCGAAAGCACTGGCTGTCTGTTGGGATTTGCAGCTTTTCGACGTTAAGCTTTCCTTGGATATTTGGGCGCACATTTTTTGCTGCACAGAGGCGGGTGTATCTTGTCTGCAACAAGATAGTGGTCCGAGTCGATGTTTGGGCCTCGGAGTGTGCGTACGTCTAAAACACTGGAAGCATGCCTTCCGTCTATCACAACATCATCGATTTGATTTCTCGTTTTTCGATCCGGAGACAGCCACGTGGCTTGATGGGTCTTTTTATGCTTGAACCTAGTACTGCATACGACCATGTTTCGGGCCCCGGCGAAGTCGATCAGCCTCAATCCGTTGTCGGGCGTTTCTTCGTGGAGTATGAATTTTCCGACGGTGGTTCCAAAGATCCCTTCTGGAATTGAAGTCGCCAAGCACGATTTTTATATGACGGGGGCAGCGCTCGTACGTGCGCTCCAAGCGCTCATAGAAGAGATCCTTGGATGCCTCATCTGTCTCTTCTGTCGGGGCATGGGCGCAGATGAGCGAGATGTCGCTTTGATGCGGATTCTGGCTAGACGCTCGTCCACCTCTCTCCCACCACAAATCCAACTCCGAATTTGCTCGCCTTGCCCCTTCCAACGCATTTCTTGAATGGCGGCGATGCCAGCTTTTGTCCTTACGAGGACATCAACCAGCCGGGCAGAGGCACCTTCCCCATTAAGCGTCCGGACATTCCAGGTGCATGCCCTCAAATCGTATTCCTTAAAACGTTTGCCCTGGTCGTAATCATAAAGGGGGTCTCATCCGAGGCTTTACCTTGCTTCTTCACTGGAAGTGGTTTTTACGTGGCGGATCCCAACCCCAGCGCACAACCCATTGCTGGGAAGGGGGTGGTTTCGCAACCAAATACACGTTTATATAGCGACTCGCTTGCTCCAAGCAGACACCCGTTTGCAGCCGCTCCTACTGGTGAACAGACGCTGCAGACTTCAGTGAGCCCTTAAACCGAATAAGTCGGAGTGAGTGCGTTCGAGCTACGTAATAATTACCGCAATATTGCAGACTGGTTGCTTTCCTGATGACATGTTTCTGATGGTCAACTTAAACTTTTCTAAAATGTTGCAGAAATTGCGTAGTAAAAGTTTGTTTGTTGCTTTTGATTTTCCAATGATGAGTAACTGATTGTAAAAATTTTGTTCGCCCAAATTTTCGCGTAGAACGTGATACTCTTTTATAAAAGAGTAACACTGCCGCATTAATAGCACCTCGAATACACCCATTTCTTACCTATACTGTGATACATTTGAATTATTTAATTCCTCTAACTAAAGTTGAGTTTGATTTTTTAAACCCTGGAAGGTTCCTCATAGAAAAAGCCTTTTCAAACTTATTTCTATTGATACCCATATTGCAGCAATTCATTTAACTAATTGAACAAAATTTTTAGCAGGTGGCAACTCTGTTAATGTTTTCACCTATATTTACTTGATTTTAAAAATTTTCAATTCTATATGTCAAAACACGTCTTTTCTAAACATTTCGAGTTGAAATATTCGTAAAAATAATTTTGGCCGCATAAATCGGCTAAATACCCCTATGTGCAGTGTATCGGTATCGAGAGAGAATGAAGACTTCCTTCCTGAGAGACGCAGAATTTGTGGAAAGGTTCAGACTGAATCTAGAACAGTGTGAAACTGTGCTTGATAGGCCTAGTAATCGGGAATAAAACAATTCGATGCTACGGTTTCTTAGAATTTATTTTCTTTAATTTTTTGTAAACAATGTAACTTTTTGCAACATTATTTGTTTTGCAGCCATATTTAATTAATAACATATGCATATAACATAATTAAAACAAATGCTCGTAATAGAGCTCTTGTTAATAGGGACACGAATTTTGATACGATACTATATCGATATTTTTTCCATTCGATACCGATACTTTTTAATCGATAGTTTTTAAACGATATTTTTTGGAATCGAGTGCCAGAACCCTTGTATCATATCGAATCGCAAAGGCGCATTACATACTTAATATATCTGACGTCATGTTACAAGCCATTACGCTACTAAAATCTCCATTTAAACTGTTTTGTTAATATTGTTTTTAAATTAATTTGTAACGCAAATATAAATAATATGAATTTCATGTCGAATATGTTTTTTATTTTGACTTAAGCGCACCCTAGCGTTTCCATTTATTGCAAATCTATGTCGTACTATGACTTACCGCTGGAAAAGCGCATATGTCTATACTTGGGAGTTGATATGTAAAGCAATATGGTTATATTTTGGGCTTTACAGAGCCCAATATTCGGATTTAATTTTTTGAATTTGGTATCGGTATTGGGAAGGTCGAGTCTTTTTATCCCGATAATAATGGGTACCCGATATTTTTACAGCGATACTTTAAATGAGTACTATATCGGTACTTTCTGTTCGATATCGTGTTCCTACTTGTTAATCGATTAGTCGAATAGCAAAATTTGTTCAACAAAATAATCGACTTCACTAGTCGAAAATCAGTTCATTTTCGATTTATCGGCTAGCTGTTTTCTTTGAGTAAAATTTATTTTTTATTTTTGGTATACTTATGCTTATTGACAAAACCCAACCGCGCTAATACAAATAATTTTATGGTGAAAACCCGTCACTATTTGAATAATTTCGGTTAGTCGATTTTCAGACTACTCGATAGTGAGCGGTTAGACGAAAATGAACGGTTATATTCGACTATCAACCGACAAAAGAGTTGCTAATCGACTAGTTGACTAAGCGAGTAGCCGGATAGTCGATCTTTAAAAAGAGATCTAGCTTGTAAAGAACTAAACCAAGGCTATTCAAAATTTGTATATTAAAGTGCAAATCGAAATGCATCTACAAACGCTTGTAGAAACTACATTTACAAGTGTAGAATATTTCGCTGATAGCTACAAGTGTATACAATAATATTGCGTTACAAAAAATTATAGAACTTGTAGCTACAAGCGAATCACTAATAACTAGTAGACTTGTTACAATTGTAAACTTTGTGTTACAGGCCCCTGGTCTTTTCAACGCAGAGGAGACCTCCTCTTCCTCTGCCAGCATCGCGGCCCGCGTTGAATAATTTTAGAGCAGGGGCGTTTCTGTCCATTCTAACGACATGGCCAAGCCAGCGGAGTCGCTGAATTTTAATTCGCTGCACTATGTTTATATCGATTCCGTGCAATAAAGCCATATAAAATGACGCCATATTGCTTTGTTTCACTTCACATGGAGAAATAAGACCATATGGCTTTATCTTCATGGGGAAAGTGAAATAAAGTCATAAGCAATAATTTTACATATGAGAAATAAAGCCATACGATCTTGTTTCAACACAAAAAGGAAGCGTTGTCTTTTTAGCGGCGCCGCCTTTGCGCCGCGCGGCCACGTATAAAATTAATGCTTTGTGCAGTCTTCTTGCTTTTGATAATATACATATGTACATATATGAGGTTTTCTTTTAAATCAGTAAGATATCCGTACGATCCTCAAAAAAACTCACACTTAATATCTTCCGGGGTGAAATATCACCCACTAATTTTCATTACACAAAGTAACATAAATCGCAATAAACTTTTGTTCCCATCAAGTTTATTGTGAAAGACATTTATTATGTTTTATTTTAAGCAATCTTTACAAAAATATATTGCGAATATTATGTGATTTTTATGAAAGTGGGTGAAATTTCACCCGAAGATCGCTCACGTAACAAAAAAATAAATAAAACTAAAGCTGTTCACACAAGTAACAAAATACGCTTATTTATTATAACATGTGCTTATTACTGACAAATAGATTAAACGTGGTATTTTTTTACTTCATAATTTGAAAAGTGCTTGGCTTTACCTCTCAAAATGGGTGAATTCGATCGTATGAGGGTTAATACAGGGATTAAAATGCGCCGATTGGTACCCCTCTTGACAGTTTTCGATGTTTTTTTTTTTTGTTTTGCAAGTATATCTTCAACTAGAGAAATACCGAGTTACTTTATCTACATATGCACGCCATAATGGCTTTGTTTCACTTTCAAAGTGGGAAATAAGACCATACGCAAAAATATGGCTTTATTTCTCAATGTAAAGTGAATTGCACGGCATCGTTTATATCGTTGTAAAGCTCATACAGATCATCTTTAAATCGTCTGCGGTATTCGCCATTGCCAACGGGTAAACACCCGTAAATCTTTCGCATAATCTTTCTCTCGAAAACTCGAAAAGCCGCTTCATCAGATCTTTTCATTGTCCATGCCTCCGCGCCATACACCAGCGCAGGCATAATGACTGGCTTATAGACTGTGATCTTTGTACGGCGCGAGAGGACTTTATTCTGAAATGCCTACCCAGTCCAAAGTAGCACTTGTTGGCAAGAGTGATTCGCCGTTGAATTTCAAGGCTGACATTATTACCTATACTAGTAATAATCCGCGAAAATCGGGTCTGACCTTAAGACTTATTTATTGTTATTGCGAACGCTACAATGATTTTGAATTGGCGACGTTTGAATACATAAGCAAGTGTTGATTCGCTGGGCTTTTAATTTATATGGGATAGTTTAATTCGAATCACACGTTTAAAGTCCTTTAGCTAATCCTTTATATGTGCATATTTGCATTGCGACATCCAAACAATTACATTGTAATTCTTTAACTATTATGCGAGACCATTAACTAACCCCTCGTATGTACATATTTAGGTTGGGGATTAGCATCACAACTGCTCTAACTTTTAGTATCAAGTCATGAGGTTCAACTCCCCTTCTTCCACTTGCTCCTGTGGATATTCAGAAACGACAGTAGATATCGACGCCATTTCTACTCCGGACAACATATTTAGCATTTCTTTATTAACTATCGTACAGTGCTTATTTTGTGGATGCGAAATTGATCGATCCTTCAAGTGGTTTTGATTAATTACAGCAGGCTAAGGTTCAAATACCCAATCGGCTAAATCTCGCAAAATAATCTCTTATCGCACGAATATTCATTTTTGAGTCTGGGGAGAGTTCTCGCCCTTCTGTAACCCGCAAGAGAAAACTGAAATAACCAGATTCTCTGAAACGCATATTTATCGAGAGTTTAAAATACTTTACCGTTCCCTCAGTTCGCCCGCCACGATTTTTTTAAGTTTTCCTGCATTTTAAAACCGTACAAAATTTAAAATAAAAGAATGAAATTGTTCAAAATTGGTGAAAATGAGAATGCGTGTGTGAGATTCAGTTTTACATTTTAAAATTGCTCTATGTTAAATTTTAAAAATCTTTCCGTGCAAATATGTACATCGAATGATTCTTAAACCTGAAATCTTTGTGAAAATTTTCAGATCCAGAACCTTAATATGAAAGTAAATATTCTCTGTATGATTATACATAAATACATATATAGATTTATAATACAAATAGAACCATATTTGCCTCAAAAAAAAAACATCGAAATAGATCATATAAGATTTATATATGAGTATCTGTACAGAGGCAAAAGCAACAATTTTGTTTTGCAGATCTTCCGCTGTATCACATTCGCACGAACATAGCAATGCTCGCTCGATATGAAACAAAAACAGGGACGAAAGCGAATGTATGAATGTATGGATATGCAACGACGTTGTGTATGTACATATGTACAGAGCCAAGGGGAACATTTGCTTTGCAGATCTTCCGCTGTATCGATGCCTACATGCACACGAACGTAGCAATGCTTTGAACGATATGAAACAAAAACAGAAACAAAAGCAAATAAATGGAAAAATTTTTCATTCTCTTATGTCCCGTTGAGACGCTACCTATCGAAATGAACGTAGCAATGCTTTGCTCAATGTAAAAATTTTAAAATCTTTCGACGCAAATATTTCGAAAATGGCTCAATGAATCTTAAATCTGAAAAGTGTGTGAAAAGTTTCAGATCGGCTATCTACAAATCGTACAGAGGCAAATTATACATCAAAGTGCTCGATCTGAAACTTTGCAGATTTAAGATTCATTACACTACTTTCGAAGTATTTGCGCCGAAAGATTTTGAAATTGTCACATTGAGACAGCGTCTCAGCGGGACATAAGAGAATGAAAAAATGTTCAATTTTTTAATTTTTTTGTTTCATATCGAGCAAAGCACTGCTACGTTCGTGCGAATGTAGGCCGCGATACAGCGGAAGATCTGCAAAACCAAAATGTTGCTTTTGTCTCTGTACACACACCCATATATCTGTGGTATTAAGCAATAACCGCCTAGGTCGACTTAAGAAAGAATTGAGTTATATGTATATGCTATCGTATTCTGCAACTACTATTCCATGTTTATGTGAAATCCCCATCTCGCTAGCTAGGCTATTTAAAAAGTTATAGACGAACATATTTTGGTTTCCCCATAAGGTTAACATTACAATCCAAATGTTTAAATAATTTTTTCTCGAATTCGAATCTTCGACTTGAGCGGTTATTGCTTATGACCACAGAAATATACATATAAATTTAGTTTAAATTTTGTATCATTTTAAAATGCTGGAGAACTTAAAAAACTCTCGATAAATATGCGTTTCAGAGAATCTGATTATTTCAGTTTTCTCTTGCGGGTTAGAGAAGAGCGAGAACTCTCGCCTGACTCAAAAATTAAAATAAGTGCCACAAGAGATTATTTTCCGAGATCTAGTCGTTTGGGTATTTGAACCTCAGCCTAGTGTAATTAATTAAAACCACTTGAATGATCGATTAATTTCGTGTCCAAAAGACAAGCACTGTACGATAATTAATTAAGAAATGGTTAATATGTTGTCCATAGAAGAAAATGTATACTAGATATATACTCTCGTTTCTGAATATCGACAGGAGCAAATAGAAGTAGGAGAGCTGCACCTCATGACTTGGTACTAAAAGTTGGAGCAGCTGTGATGTTAATCCGCAACCTAAATATATACATATGAAGGGTTAGTTAATGGTCTACAATATAATTGCTTGGATGTCGCAATACAAATATGTACATATAAAGCAAGGGTGGCCATTTCATAGGCACGCGTGCACGAGAAAAACTGCGCTGCTTTCACACATACATGAGCATACTCTCTGAATCAGTGATGCCGACAATTATGATTTTGCTGTGATCGGGCTCAATTGATGCGAAACTTTCAAACAATCAAGTCGCTGCAAGACACGGTAAAAATGTTTAATGTGGATTCGGATGTAGGTTTTTTACTCACTAATAATGGGGAGGGAGAGCACAATGTTGGGTGTGTCATGAAGAAATCGCACGGACGACAAACTCTTTTGTTAAGCGCCATTATAGCGCCATTTCCCCGTATTCCCAAATATTGAATTAATAAATTAGTACGTACATATGCACATAAATAAAAAGATGAATTTAAAATAGTGCTAAAAAATTCCTTTTCCTTTAATTCAAAATAAGAAGAGTAATACAAATTAATTCAACTATTTGCTTTAATTTTAATTCTAGTTATGATAAAAAATCTAAGCAAGCAATGCAAGTGAATTAAATTATATTAAAAGGTTAATTCTTTAATATTATATCTCCCTTTCACACTATTTACAAAATCCCTTTTTTTTACAATTTGCAACACGAAATCGTTGACAACACTGTTTGCATCAGACGCGTGAGCGACTTATTCTCTTCATTCTCTCATCGTTTAGCAAAACTGAAATATATGATTGTGTGAGTTTTGGCCACCTCTGATATAAAGGGAAACCGTTCCACATTACATTAGTTAATGGACTTTAAACATGTGGTTCACAAGGGAAAATAATTTTACTACCCCATATAAATTTACTGCCCAGCGAATCAACGTCGCCAATTCAAAACAAGTAAGAAAGTCTAAGTTCGGGCGGAGCCGAACATTAAATACGCGGCGCAAATATTAAATATATGTTTTTCACCTTTCCGAAAGCTACCGCTACATGGTAAGCCGGGGTGTATCAATTTTGAGTAAATTAGCGTCCTTAAATTTCGAAATATTGAAGTTTCAAGCATTTCTGAAATTTACCGTTATATGAAAAGCGGCCTCAATTTTAGTCCAATTGCAATAATTCTCAACGGTTTGCTTTTATGTGATAAGCACAATAACCATACCGAGTTTGGTACAAATTGGTAGAACGGTTACCGAGATACATATATGTGATCATAAGTGGGCAGTGCCACCCCCATTTTCCAAACTTTTATCATAAACGTATTTCTTGGTAAAGAACTATTGCAAGCGTCAATTTTAAATAAATTAGCTTTTATATTTACAGATTTATTGAAGATTTTGTATTTCTCTAAATTACCCTTATATGAAATGTATGCGTGGTTATTGTCCGATTTTAAAAATTTTCGGCCATTTGGTATGCTCTACTAAGGCCAACAACTGTGCCAAGTTTGGAAGAAATCGATACAGCGGTTGCCAAGATATACACATGTAACCATAAGTGGGCTACGCCCATTTTTCAAAAATTTATAATATTCTTATTTTTCGTCTGAAAATTATTGTAAATATCAATTTTGAGTGAATAATGTCCAGTAGTTACTAAAATATGGCAGTTTTCTTATTTCTGAAAATTACCGTTATATGGGAAGTGGGCGTGGTTATTGTCCGATTTTAAAAATTTTCTGCTGTTTGGTATGCTGTGCGAAGGCCAACAACTGTGCCAAGTTTGGAAGAAATCGATACAGCGGTTGCCAAGATATACACATGTAACCATAAGTGGGCTACGCCCATTTTTCAAAAATTTATAATATTCTTATTTTTCGTCTGAAAATTATTGTAAATATCAATTTTGAGTGAATAATCTTCAGTAGTAACTAAAATATCGCAGTTTTCGTATTTCTGAAATGTACCGTTATATGGGAGGTAGGCGTGGTTATTGTCCGATTTTGCCCATTTTCAATACCATCCGTCCTCCGCCCGAAAGAAGTACACGTACCAAGTTTCGTTAAGATATCCTAATTTTTACTCGAGTTATCGTGTGCACAGACGGACGGGCAGACGGACGGACGGACAGACAGTCACCGCTTAATCGATTTCTCTTTTCATCCTGATCATTTATGTATACATTTGTCTATATCTATCTCGATTCGTTTTGCCTGTTACAAACAACCGTTATGTGAACAAAGTTATAATAACCTTGTGCACAAGTGCGCTCGGGTATAATTATTGTAGCGCTTGCAATAACAATATATAATTCTCAAATTCAGACCCTAGCAAGAGGATTGCTTTACGCATGGCCAGCTATGTATACGTATTAAGTAGAGTATGATCTTGCCAAAACATCAAAGTTAAAGTTAACTACCAATGCATGTGTTTTTTTTTTTAGAATAAAGAAATATGCAGGTTTTTTAGGCCACGGATTTTCGGGGATTATTAATAGTAATTATTAATGTTGGTTCCCAAATAAACGAAGTCGTCTACTTTTTCAAACTTGTAACTGTCAACAGTGTGCCAAGTCGCGTATGCGTGTTTGTGTGATGAGAGGAGGTACCTCGGGGTTGTCCTCGTTCACCACCAGACACATTCGCTTTGCTTCTCTATTTAATCCCGAGAGGGCAGAACGTACGTAGACCTTGTTTTTACCGATAATATCGCTGTCGTCGGCATACGCCAGCAATTGTACGCTCTTGTGAAGTATTGTGCCTGAGCGGTTCAGTTCTGCAGCTCTTATTATCTTCTCCAACATCAGATTAAAGAAATCACATGATAGGGGGTCACCGTGTCTGAAACCTCGTTTGGTATCAAACGGCTCGGAGAGGTCCTTCCCAATTTTAACAGAGCTAATGGTATTGCTCAACAGCCGTATTAGTTTCGCAGGGATACCAAATTCAGACATCGCGGAATTAAACGAACTTCTCTTCGTGCTGTCGAAAGCGGCTTTGAAATCGACAAATAGATGGTGTGTGTCGATCCTATTCTCGCGGGTCTTTTCCAAGATTTGGCGTATTGTGAATACCTGATCTATGGTGGATTTGCCAGGCCTAAAGCCACACTGATAAAATCGGATCAGCTCGTTGACGGTGGGCTTCAGCCTTTCACACAATACACTTGATAAGGCCTTATAACCTATTCTTAGAGGGCTTATCCTGCGGTAGTTGGCGCGAATGACGGGGTTGCCTTTCGTGTGGATTTGGCAGAGCACACTTCAATTCCAGTCGTCGGGCATGCGTTCATCAGACCATATTCTGGCGCGGCTGGCAGGCCGTCAGCTCCAGCAGCTTTTTAGTTTTTCAGCCACGTGATCACTATTCGTACCTCGTCATAGTCAGGCGGTGGCACATCGGCTCAGAAGTCATCGACTGGGGGCTCGGGTTCGTCTTCTAAACTACTTTCAGTACCATTAAGTAAGGTGGTAAAGTTTTCCCTCCATAATTTAAGTATGTTCTGGACATCAGTCACGAGGACGCCATTGTTGTTCTTAAAAGAGTTCGCCCTGATTTAAAACCTTCCGTAAATCGCCTAACTCTCTGATAAAATATTCGGGCGTTTTTCCTGTCGGCCAGCATCTCGAGCTCTTCGCACTCACGTATTTCGGCCTCTCTCTTCTTATTGCGGTAAATACGTCTCGCTTCCTCCTTCAATTCCCTATAACGGTCCCACATGGCTCGCAGCGTGGCCCTATAGGCGGTGTCTTGTTTCTTTGTGGCTTCTTGACATACGGGCTCACTGAAATCCAACTACTTCTTCGGCGGCGGTACTTAATGATCGGGAAATGTGGTACCACTGCTCGCGTATGTCGAATTGTTGAAGAGTGCTCTCACAGAGCAGGCATGTATGTCGAGTTCCGAATAAATTGGCCGTCTGTTGTGATTGCAACTTTTCGACGTTAAGCTTTCCTTGCATATTTGGGCGCACATTTGTTACTGCACAGAGGCGGGTGCATATCTTGGCTACAACAGGGTAATGGTCCGAGTCGATGTTTGGCCCTCGGAGTGTACGTACGTCTAAAACTCTGGACATTCCTTCCATCTGTAACAACATGATCGATCTGGTTTCTCGTTTTTTTCGATCTAGAGACAGCGCTGTAGCTTGGTGGATGTTATTATGCTGGAACCTATTACTACATATTACCACGTTTCGGGCCCCGGCGAATTCGATCAGCCTCAGTACGTTATCGGACGGGGCAAACCTGAATTTTCCGACAGTGGTGCCAAAGATCCCTTCCTTGCCCACCCTGGCAGTGAAGTCGCCGAGCACGATTTTGATATCGTGGCGGGGGCAGCGCTTATACCTGCGCTCCAAGCGGTCATAGAAGAGATCCTTGGATACCTCATCCTTCTCTTCCGTCGGGGCATGGGCGCAGATGAACGAGATGTTGAAGAATCTCTCTTTGATGCGGATTGCGGCTAGATGTTCCTCCACCGGGGTGAACGCCAGTGCTCGGCTACGGAGTCTCTTTCCTATCACGAATCCAACACCGAATTTTCGGTCTTTTGCGAACTGTAGTAGACGTTGCGAGGTTTCACGTTTACCTTGCCTTGCCCCGTCCATAGCATTTCTTGGATGGCGGTGATGTCAGCCTTTGTCTTCCCGAGGACATCAACGAGCCGGGCAGAGGCACCTTCCCTATTAAGGGTCCGGATATTCCAGGTGCATACCCTCGAATCATAGTCCTCTATAAGTTTGCCGTGGTCGTCATCAAAAAAAGGGGTCTCATCAGAGGCTTTCTGAAATTTTTCATTGGGCGGAGTTTTAACGTGGCGGGACCCAAACCCAGCGCACGCGAAATTTTACGCCTTCTCACTTTAGCTCGCTCCCAAACGGGTGTTGGGTTGCTACCCAGAGGGTACGTGGGTATAATTATCCGGACATTGTGAGCTGCGATTTGAACGTACGCACGAGAATCACTTCTGGCCACTCCCAGGTGAATGGCAGTCAAAAGTTTTCCTCCTTTGCGCACGAACCATCCGCCTCACGCACGGAACCATCCACTTCACTATAACGCGACTATCAGAAATATAGGTTAGGTTAGGTTACGGTGGTTGTCACTCCGCACAGAACGGCAGAGAGACACACTTAGGCCATTTTGACCTATTGTGATGCCACTATGAACGAGCTCCTGTTCCTTTCCCTTAGTTTTCCAAATGATAGAACCATCGTGTGACCTTAACGTATCGTTGAAGGTCGCGGACGTCCACAGAGTCGAGATCGGCTAAACACCGAAATGGATGTTGACTAAAAATATCAAGTCTTGACCTTGCCAGAGCGGGGCAGTGGCAGAGATAGTGTTCTACACTCTCCACCTCCTCCGCGACCCTGCAGGCACGACAGAAATCGTTTGCGGGATAACCCATTCGCCTAGCATGCGCTCCCATTAGGCAGTGTCCTGTAATTATACCTACAACTGTTCTAATAATGGGGCGGTCGATTTGTATGAGAGTTTTAGATCGTTTTTCGTTTATAATTGGCCAGATCTGTTTTGTAACAGAACATGTTTGTCCCCTCGCCCAACGTTCGTTGGCCAATTTAATGAAAATAGATTTTATTTGGTGCTTACTCGAGGATAGGGGAACGCCTGCATCGAGCGCAGAGTTTGCTGAGCGTAGTTCAGTTCCCCCCTTCGCCAGCTCATCTGCCGCGCAGTTTCCCGGAATTCAACTGTGCCCGGGTACCCTTACCACGTTAATGGTGGCTTTCGCGGCAAGCTCGTTTAGGGTACTTCTGCATTCGGCAGCCACCTTTGAGGAAGTGTTACTGCACTGAAAAGATTTAATCGCTGCTTGGCTGTCAGAATAAATAGTGACGGATTGTGGACAATTTGTGCCACTTTTAAGCCATAGGGCGGCCTCCCTTATGGCTGTTAATTCCGCCTGAAAAACGCTGCAGTGGTCAGAGAGCCGCCTGCTTAGGTTTAGCGAGAGTTCTTTGGAGTAGATTCCGCTTCCAACTTTATTGTCGAGCTTTGACCCGTCCGTAAAGATAGCGGTAGATCCTAGATCTAAGTCCGAGCGATTTACCCAGTTGCTTCTGTCTGGAATTCTGGTAGAAAACCTATTTTCGAAGCAGAGATGTGGACCAATGTAATCCAGCTTACGTAAGGTTGCTGGAATGGTGCTCAGAATTGCAATAATATATAATTAAGTGATTTTTTTGAGCTTTGTTAACATACCATAATGTTTGTATATATGTTAAAAGTTTTATGTATCCGTGATATCTCTGTTTAATTGAATGTGTCATATGCGTTTGTATGTATTTTAGAATTTTAATTTTCAATATATAAATAAATAAGTATTATCTTTACTTTTATCATTGTTGTACTATAAAAGATTGAATCTTATTGTAATAATGCCTGAACCGAAATAAATGAAATGAAATGAAAATGAATTTTTGAGTGACCGAACCTATGGTCTCTCCATGTATGAGCTGCATTCAGTCTAGTTGCGTTGCAGCTGGCCTGATATCTACCGTAAAGATCGGAAGGGAGGAGATTCAAAACAGTCTCCAGAGCCCTACTGGGCGTAGAGAGCAGGGCACCCGTGATTAACATGGTTGCCGCCCTTTGTACTCTGTCCAATACGCCTCTGTAAGTGGATTTTTATAGAGCCGGCCACCATACGGTAATCCCATAGAAAAGGATGTGTCGGACAACCGCCGTATACATCCAGTGTATTATGTGTGGTTTCAGACCCCATCGTTTCCCTACCGTTGCCTTGCAGGCGTAAAGGGCGGTAATGGCTTTCCTGGATCGTTCCGCCTCCAGTCCAACTTCCTGTCGAGAATTAAGCCGAGGTATTTAACCTCGTTGGAGAGTGTAAGTCCCACCCCGTTTAGGGAGGGGGGCTGAAAAGATGATATCTTATATTTCCTCGTGAAAAGTATCAGACGAAAAGCAGAGATAATTCTTTCAAAGAGAATTCTTATAAGCTCCACCAGAGGCCGCTCCAGCCCCACTTGGGAAAGTGAGCCCACCACGGCCTCTGGAAGAATATTGTTAAAGGCGCCTACTATGTCAAGAAAGATGCCTAAGGTAAATTCCTTAAAGGCGAGTCCTTTTTCAATTTTGAACACAATTTCGTGGAGCGCAGTGTCCACGTATATGCCCTTAAAATAAGCATGTTGACACTCCGACACGTCCTCAGAAGAAAGGCGCTGTCTGATGTGGGCGTAAAGAAGTCTTTCTAGAGTTTTAAGAAGAAAGGACGTTAGCCGTATTGGCCCGAATTAATTGGGTTTGACGTGAGAGACCCTTCCACCTTTCGGTATGAAGATTACCCTAGCCTTTGTCCATCCTCTAGGAATGTGACAAAGGTGAATGCAGGTCTTAAATATCTCAGCAAGCAGTGGGCATAAAAGGTCGATTGCCTGCTGAATTTCGTCAGGGAATATGCCGTCCGGCCCGGGAGATTTATAGCGTTTGAAGGTCTTGATCGCCCATTTCACCTTTTCTTGTTGCACTATGTTCTCTACTGAGTGATGTGGAAGATAAGTCATCTGATTTGTCGCGTCTACCTTTGGTTCTGTTGTACACTCCGGGAAGTGGGTATCCATGAGAACACCTAGCATTTCGCTGCAAGAGGAGTTTCATTCACCATCAGGTTTTTGGATAGAGTTTGGGGCAACTGGAGTTTTAGATAGGACCTTCCGTAGTCGTTTGCCCTTCGAGGTTTCCTCAATGTTGCCGCAGAAAGTTTTCCAAGATTTTCTTTGAGCTGTTCGTACTGAACTCTTAAAGACTTTCAGAGCATCCTTGTAGGGTTGCCAAGATCCAGTTTGTTTGGCTAGATTAAAAATCTTCCTGCTGGTTCGCCTCAGGGAGGATATCTCCTGATTCCACCATTGGGGTCTCCTTCTGCCTTTGCTGGGCGGGAAGTTTTAAATGTATGTCGCAGGCTTTGTACGGCTTCATCAATCTTTGACGAATGAGTCCAGCTCACCGAGAGAAACACACTTTGTCGCTGGAGGAGGCGCTTCCTCAGTTGTTAACGGTATGTCGTGCATACCGAGAGAAGCGTCTAGGGCTACCGAGAGCTCCATTTTATATTTGGTCCAATCGGTCCGCCTCATATTCCTGTAACACGAAAGAGGTGGGGCTCTTCTTCTCGTTCGTTAACGATTGTTGTAGCCGAGCGACCCGTAAGCCGATCTTGCTTAAACAATAACAACGCAATACTTTATTCGTGCATGTTGATGCTTGCACAGAAGCACGAATCGTGGTTAGATTTGAATTTTTTACACTTCGTCTGCCAGCAGAAATCGGTATTTTTAAGTATCCAGTGTCCCTCATTGCATAACAAAGCAACCAGTCCATGTCTTGTTCTGTTAGATACTATCTCTGAACTAGTAACTCTATTTCATGGGGACATTTGCGAACTGCAGGGAAATGACACTCTGTACACTATGTATGTATACCGCGAAAATTTGCTTTAATAATATTCACATTCGGCAACCGAATGAAATTGCAGATGGGCCACGAAGAGGTGGTGTTCAACGCATATATCAGTTTTCTAAGTTTGAAGTGGGCCAGGCCAGCATAACAAGTTACAAGTATGCAACCTGGTCCATTTGCACATACGTCCCATTAGATCACGTGGTCCTCAAATTTTTCCAGGGTATGCATATGTATATACATACATACAAATATACATATGTGTGTATGTACCCTTCAGGGAAACCGCGAACTAGGAATGAAATTTCCAGTACCGCACTAGATCTTTATGGCGAAAACAGACCAGTCCGATAGTAACCAGATCATCACAAGTTCAAGATCAACGAAATGTGGTACTTTTAAAAAACTACCTTACAATTACAACGCTTTTATCAACATACAATGTTGTGTGTCCAGACACCTTTTATAACAATTGTATTATATCAAAGTTCCTATAAGAAAATCTAGACATCAACCTCGTCAGTAGGCATCATATCAAAAAACATCAATTAGACACGAGAGGTAGATGTCGCCTCGCCGGAAGTAGTTAAATATTGCGCCTAAAAATATGTACTACGTACGCTACAGCGGAAATGGACGACACGCCATTTCTTTAAATTAAATTAAATTAATTGGTGCTCGTATGTATGTATATTAGCCTGCATCACTTCCCATACAAAAAAAATCGATACTGTGTTTCCACTGGAATTATAAAATCTATTATATTTTTATTTTTTAATATTAAGATTTACGTGAGCTAGACCGATTTGAAAATACCTCCAAAAATGGAGCTTTTTATGAATAAAAATAGTTTCTTAAAGAAGAAGAAAAAAAAAAACATTTAAATGACAAAACGGGTTAAACTTAAAAAATTTGCATAGAAATATTAAAAAAAAAAATTTCAACGGAATCGTAATGAGATTTTTGACGTTGTTTTTTTAAATTCTTTCAAAGATTGGTATAAGAAAAACTTCAATAACTGAACCTATACTTTTCTGATTTAGACTTGTGAGGTATCATTGGAAACGTATTTTCTCACCCTTTTTATTTATTTGCTAATAAACTCATTCAAAGGACGAAGGAGAAAGGTAGGATGAACGAGCGTCATACCAAGTTGAATTAAGATGTTTTGGTAGTTGGAAAAAATATGGGACGTGAATGAGCTTTTTTCTGCACAGAAATAAAAAGAGTGGGAAAATGTCTTTCTACTGAGACCCCATAAGTCTAAATCAGAATAGCTCTAGCCCAGTTATTCAAGTATTTCGTAAATCAATCTTTGAAAAAAGTTAAAAAAAACAACATCAAAAATCTCATTATTACGTTTCCGTTGAAAGGCTTTTTAAATATTTTTATGCAGATTTTTTAAGCTTAATCTGTTTTGTCATCTGAGGGGTCTTTTTTCAAAAAGTTTTTTAAGAAACTATTTTTATTCATAAAAAACTCCATTTTTGGAGGCATTTCCACATCGATCCAGCTCTCGTAAATCTTAATATTTTTCCTTTTGTTATTTTTTTGCCTTATCGTCGTCGGTTCGAATCCTACTGAAAGAAGTCTGATGAGGAAATGTGGTGATTTCCGAAATAGCTATAACTTCTACCATTTTTCAAATTATTGTTGCTTTTCCACAATAAGTTTTTCATTAAAAA
>NW_023458557.1:17662454-17693447 GCF_013731165.1 Rhagoletis pomonella | reverse complement strand
TTTTCCACAATAAGTTTTTCATTAAAAACGGCCTCAAGCTCAATAAAAATTGTTGAATTTAATATTTTTCCGAAATATTTTTTGGACGTCTTCAAATATAATACATTATGTAATCCCGGCGAAAAAACCGCAACTTTTTTTGGTGATGCAGTCAAATGTACATGTAAAGTCTGATAAAATGCATTACTTATGTATCAGAATTTTGTTGATTTATTGATGTGTATACATCTTTGGTTTCGGTAGGGTAAATTTTGCGAAGATGTAACGCATAGACAGAGAGGAAAACGTAGTGTTTGTCTCAGTGGGTGAATTTCGTATAGTGACTTGGGAACCACCTGGGGACGGGGGGCCCAGTAGATAACCAGTCTGAGTACAGTCAGGGCGCAGTTTCCTAACAGTTTGGGAAACTAACAACTTTGGTACCATTTGAGGACAAGTTGGTTGATTTGAGCTCCAATGGCCGTTTTGAGTCTTTTAAGGTTTTTTAACGTGTTTTTGGACGCTGGGAGTACCATATTAATATGTGTAAGCACCAACCTACTTATATCGTTGAATTATTTTAATATCTATTGCAAAATTTTATTCAGACAAGACTAAGAAGAAGAAAATAAATAAAATAAAACAATTGGGTTCTTTTATAAATGGACTATAGAGTAGAAAATAATATTTCTCAGTCCCATAGAATTTGTTTTGATAACTTTTGATTTTGAAATTTTAGCAAAAGTCATTATAAACAATGTATGAGATTGAAAATGAAAAGCGTGGTGCGCATGTAATACACTTGAATTGATATGAAAAGTAGATAATATATGTATGTATGTGGGTATATGAATAACTACCGCTTAAAATCGATCTCAAATTTGTACTTTCTCTGTAGAAATTTTAGGTCTATGTTATGTAGTTTGACTATTCTCAATTAAATTTAATGCTTTTTATTGCATGCGCTCCACGTTTTTTGTTGCCAATCTCATAAATTGTTTATAATGACGTTTGTTAAAATTTCAAAATCAAAAGTTATCAAAACAAATTCTATGGAACTGAAAATTATTTGTTTCTACTTTTTAGTCCATTTATAAAAGCGTGGTATATTAAAAAGTTCTTTAATTTTATTTTTTTATATCAAATTACTTAGTTACAAAATTGGAATCGGAAGAGAAATTGAATGGGCAAAAACTTTTAGGCTGTACCTCACCAAGCGTACCAGTTTTAAATGCTCGCGAGTTATATTTTAATTGGAAGCAAATTAGATGTAATCAAAAATTACATTTTATATTTACAGAGCTATGTCAGCCAGAACCGATGCCAACGGTGATATGATGAGAAGGAGATCATCTTCGGTAACGGAAAAGTCTAAACCAATTAATTTTATAGATCCAGGAAACATTCACCCGGAAATCAAAAATTGCAACATAAATCAGTCAGGTAAACTTAAATCATGCACACATAGTCTTGGAGAGATTTCCCAGAAATAATAAACAGAGCTTAGAAGTTATGCTACTAATTTTGTAAATGTGAAAGCTTGTGAGTGTGTTTGTTTGTAGCTCTTTCACGCTAAAATGACTGGACGAATTTCAATGAGATTTGGCACACTTATAGGCTATAACCTGGATTAAGATATATGATATTTTTTGAAGGGGCTTGCCACTTTTTTCTAAAGTTAAAATCAACTTTTTATCAAATTTAAATAAAATGTTTCATTAATGTGGGTTTCAAACAAAGGCAGCTTAAAAACGATTTATTCAAAAATATTTTTGAAGAGACTTGCCACCTTTTCATAAACTGAAAATCACTTTAATTACCTACTTAAATCGAATATTTAAGACAAATTTATTTCTAAATACGTATTTTTAAAGAGGGTTGACACCTGTTAAGAAATTCAAACACAATTTACTTAAAATGTTAAAAGAAATGTTTTAATATAGGTATCAGACGAGAGAAGGTTAAGAAAGCTTTCTTTCGAAAATATTTTTGAAGAAATTAGAAATTAAAAATCGTTTTAAACAAATCTACTTACATTAAAAATATGGAAGTTTGTGAGCGTATATGTTTGTTTGTTGCTCTTCTATGCCAACACGACTGGACGTATCTCAATGAAATTTGGCACTCTTATAAGCTCTGACCAGGATTAACAGGAAATTTTTATGAAGGGGTTACCACTTTTTCAAAAGTTTAAATCAACTATTTATTAAGTTGGATGAAATACTACAACAATGTGGATGTAAAACAAAAGGTTCAAACATATTTTTGAAGAGAGTTGACCCCTTTTTATAAACATAAAATCAATTTAATTAACCATTTATATCGAATGTTTTAGTATGGGTACCAAATATGAAAGGTTCAAGACAAATTTATTTCTAAATATTTTCGAAGAGTTAAGAAATTCATAACCAATTTATTTAAAAAGTTAAACGAAATGTTTTAATATTTTATCGCACGACAGAAGTTTAAAAAAGTTTTCTTTTGAAAGTATCTTTGAAGAGAGGTGTCGCCCGTTTAGAAATTTGCAATCATTTGAATCGAAAAGCTAAATGAAATATTTAAATATAGGTGTCACACGGTAGAGTTTTTAGTGAACTTTGCAGACTTTAAAGCCCCTGCAACTGCTCGAAGAGAACCTAGACTATTTCCCGAGCAAAGGCAAATTTCACATAAAATTGGGAGCCGCGTGGAGAGCGGAGAATGGGGCGTTTATTTCTTGGACGCATCAGGGCGAACTCGCAAGACATTTCTGCTGAATTTGCTACTAGCGCAAGGATAAAACTGTTGTACTAGATATTGCCCCCTCAGGGATATCAGCAACCTTACTCAGCGGAGGAAGAACTGCACACTCGACGCTTAAACTCTAAACCTTGCGAGCCAGGATACATCAACTTACAACCAGTTTTGCCACGGACAAACTTTTTTTCCTACCAAGACCAGCCAAAACCTACCGAAAATTTGTTAGGTTGTTAATTTGTTTTTTTCTAATGTCAAGTTTATTAAAAATGTAGATAACATGTCATTTAGTGAAACTAAAACACAGCTAGTACAATAAAAACAAATTAACTATGTATAACGACTCATTTTACTGTTCACACTTACACAAATGTTTGTCTCTTTACACATATGTACATATTATTATTATTATTATTATTACGTCCGGGATGCTGCGACCTAAGAAGAGCTATTGTGCTTAACCCTAATTGTAATCACTCCAACCCTAGGCTATTAAAGAAGTTAAGCACTTTGGAAGACGCCATGAAGACGAAGAAGACAATCGTTCCCCAAGGTGTATCAGTCTGCTATTTATGATACGTGGGAAGTCACAGAGAATATGCTCTGGGGTCTCTTCCACCAGCTCACAAAATACAAAGACCTTTTAGGCTCCACGCTTTGCGAGACTGTCAGCGCTTTCGTTGCTTTCAAACCGTTCATGTCCCGGCACCCACCACAGCATTACGCTAATGTGGGCTTCCAAGTGGTTCAAAAGAGTTTAACAGCTGTCCACATACCTGACGTCATTTTAAACCTTTAACCTGCCTGACATAATATTTATTTTGGACAAATGGGATTCTTTACACAGACTTCGATTGCGAAGACTTCCTTTTGGAATATAGTTGATAATGTGCAAATTGGCAGACTTTACTGGAATATTGGTTCAAATACGCCTGCCACAGTACTCTCGTCGTCGGTATACCATACTTGGGACCCTTCGTCAATCATAGCTATTATCACTTCACATCAGTCCCTTTCAGGAATTCTGACCTTGTAGAGTTTTTAGAATGGTTTTAGAACCTCGAAGTGACCCCGAAGATCTCCAATTTTCTTGCTGATCAATGCTGGGCATTCATAAGGCGCTCCAGCAGGCCCCTTTTTCACACAGAATAGACAAAGGAGGAATTAATATTATGACCCCAAGGGCATCCGTTGGACAGGTGCCCAAAGCTCCTGTGATGGCCGCGCTGATCAGTCGGGGCAGCTTGCTTAAGGTTGCACCCGCATTTACTTGATTAACATTTGGCCACCAGGCCATTGCCGCGTCGTACTACCGTATTGAAAGACCAATGGGTTAGTTTTGGTGATATTCCCCAAATCTTACCACGAAGTCTCTGTCAGGTGGGTAATGGTGGACTTCAGAGGTTTTATTGACAAGCCCTTTTCAGCACACCAGTTTTCAGGACATATACGTATGTAGTTTCAAGTTGAGTTCAATTGAAACTAAGCTGTAGGCACCTAAAATATATACCTTGGATGTGCATATTGTACATATCGATGGTCCTCTGCAATAACGGCACAACTCAAAATTTCATGTTTTTGAGTTATATAGCGGACTATGCCCGTAAAACCGACAACCCGAACGCCTTTGTCCCTGTGGACCGACCCTATTGAGGCTGCACGCTTCTTAGCGCTGCCGTTAGTGGAACTTTACAACGACTGAAATGTTAACCGCTACAACAACAACAACTCAGCCTGCCTTCAAACAACTCGTGAAAAAGAGCCCGGTTTATGGGTTCCTAAAGGAATGCCTCAGGGATTTTTTAGCAGAAATACTAAAGCTACTGTGAAGAAGGCAACAAAGAAGAGACTTACTTCGCTCATTGATGTCGTTGCATCCCCAAAGTAAATGGTGTGCATTTGCATCCGCGCCTATAACGACGTCCCTGTGCGTCTCCTCCACCAGCCTTCTAAACTCTCTGGGTGGTGCGTCCATGTTGTGCCCACGACCCCCGGATTACTACCTCCTCTCCGTCTCTTCTATTGCCACAACCGCCAAGTCCTCGGTACTGTTATTAGATACTACTTATACGGAAAAATGGAAGTCATGTGATCGGGGGCGCTCACTTTGATTTTTAATTTCGAGTTAATTTAAACCTATCAAATCTTCAAAATGAACTGTGTACCATGCAAAGATAAAAGAGAACGAATCAATGGTAATAATTTTCGGATCGCAAAAATTATTTCCACTGCAATTATGTTAATGCCGGCCGACATTGAGTTTTTCAAGGCAAATAACAAAAAATATCGTTGAGCCAAATGTACTGCTTTGCGAAGGTAGACATTACGGAAAGAAAAAAAAATCAGTAGCAGCCCATGTAAATTGCTAGGAAAAAACAATGCTGCTCTCAAGCGAATGTGCGTAGAAATGCAGCAAATGACGAGCAATCAACAAGTCAGAAACCATGTGAAAAGCGCAATGCAATGACCGCAGCAGAGCAAAGTTTGGTTTACTTCTACGTGAGCTGTGCAGCGCAAACGATGAAGGAGTAAAAAACAAAATTACTCTTCAGCTGTTATATGAAGCGATACTTAACTTAAAGCAAATAAATAACGACTTTCTCACCACTATACAACAACTGAAGGAGGAGAATAAAGCACTTCTTCAGTGCCATTTTTCGTTCTGAATAGTTCGTGTTTCCTTCCGGTTTTTATGTATTCGTGTTACTATCTGTTTTAACCAGAGACCGTACCGGTTATGCATTTTATAATAAAAGTAAAAAAAATTAAGTTATAATAAAAGTCCAAAAATTTAAGTTATTTTTTTACTTTTATTATTTTGAGCAAATAATACCGGTTATTTCTGCTTTTTATTTTTTAAGGCAAAAATAAAAGTTAAAATTCGCCTTTTATTTTTTTGAGCAGAAAATAACCGGTAATTGTTGACTTTTATTTTTTCAGGCAAAAATAAAAGTCAAAGTTAAAAATCAAGTATTCCAGAGCTGTGTATATGGGAATGTGATAGTGTGGGTTAGTTCAAATCTATATACATACATACAATACATGAAGGGTGTTTTTGTTTGAAATAGTTTACGCTGAGAAAGACGTTTCTAAAGCATACAGTTTATTTATAAATATACTAAAATTTCACATAGAAAGGTCAAGTTTTACTTTGCGTCCAAAAATATCCAATGTTATACTTAAGCCGTGGATTACTCAAACTCTTATAACTAAAATTAATCTTAAGAACGAACTGCGTAAAATGTCCTACAAACATCCAAGAAATCTTAAGCTGAAAAAACGTGCAGCCCGCATAACTTACACTGTAAACAAAGAAACTCGCTATAGATACGATATGTACTACCAAAATATGGTCGCGACTGCTCAAAGAGACCTTAAAAAAGAATGGAGAGTAGTTAATAACATTATTTGCCGTAATCAAAAGAGTCATAGTAACGCGATCGTTTTGAACATCGACGGTGTGGATATTTCGGATCCTTCGCAAGTTGCTATTGAGCTCAATGATTTTTTCGCCACTGTAAATGTTATACTAAGTCTACATTCACTCTCCCCAAAGGCAGTTTCTTCTTTGATCAAATATCTGGCTCCGAGTTACTAAATTTAATAAAATCCTTGAAAAATTCTAGCTCAAGTGGGTATGATGGCATATCAAATCTAACTTTAAAGAAAATTTCAATCAATATTCTTCTGGACATTTTAAAACATATGTTTAACCTTAGTATTGTCACTGGAGTCTTTCCGGAAGACTTAAAACGCGCTATTGTGACACCTCTATTTAAAAAAGGAAATACGAAGGACAAAAATAACTACAGGCCAATTTCCCTACTATCGTCTATATCAAAAATATTTATTTTTTAAAATCTGTATCTGTTTTTATTAAAATGTAGGAAAGCGAAGATTATACCCAAGTTCATACAAAACACCACTAAACTCGACTACATATTTACCATTGACCACCACATACCGAAACATATAAAACACGTACTTGACAGACACAAAGACTTTTTCCACCGCAAAATGCTCAGTATATTGATAAAATTTAAAGATGACATTCTAAGCGAAAAAGATAAACAACTAATGCGTACAAAAACAAAATTAAGCGAAAGAATGCAGAAGGAGGACGCCACAGTGTTCTTCGAGAGCGAACAACACCTAACAATCACACGAACAAGACATTGGAGAAACACGCAAGAATCAAAGTTTGAGCAATTGAGAAGTGAACGAAACATAAAAGTTATACAAAAACACAACAACAACAAGCATTGGTTGGTGAATAAAACAAACAAGGAGTTCCCGCCGGATGTTGAAGCGCTGCTCGGTAAAGGTCCAAAGTTCGCTCTACCAATATCTAAAAGTACATCTCCCCTCTTCAAATGTATAGCGGAAGGAGAAGAATTAGTACAGAGCGTAAAAAAACAAAGAGAAGCAGGAAACAGCGAGAACAAAATTATCGTTACTTATAAAAGATACTTTAACAAGGCATAAAGGGAATACAACGGATCTGGCCATAAATGATACAGTGGAGCGGACAAGAAAATTTCTTAGCAAAAACAAAGACATAATTATTTTGAATGCAGACAAGGGTAATGTAACGGTTGCAATGGAGAAAAAAGACTATCAGTCGAGAATGGACAACTTATTAGGGGATTTAAAAACTTATAGAATCCTACGTCAAGACCCGACGCTACGTTTACAAACTAAAAACAATCATCTGGTAGACAAATTGTATAAATTAGGTCTTATAAATAAGAAGGAAAAATACAAAATGACCACACACACACAGCTCTCCTGCCTCGCATCTATGGTTTGCCAAAAGTCCATAAAGACAACATGCCCTTAAGGCCTATTTTTTCAATGATCAATTCCCTGTCCTACAATTTATGTAAATATTTGACTAATGTTTTAAAAAACCTGACAACAGAATCCATATTTAATGTAAAGAGTTAAATAGAATTTAAAGACAAGGTTAATGACTCCTATATATGTGATGATGAACGTCTTGTTTCGCTTGATGTGGTGTCACTATTTCCAAGTATACCAACGGATTTGGCTATACAGACTATACAGACAAAGTGGAATGACATTAAGGAACACACGGATATACCAAAAAACTTTTTATTGAAATACTGACCTTTTGTATCTCAGAAAACAGATATTTTAAGTATGAAGAAATAGTTTATACACAATTAAAAGGACTTCCGATGGGATCTCCAGCATCACCGATAGTATCCGACATTATTATGGAAGAAATTTGGTCCAAAGTGACAAACACGAGATTACTTAGTAAATACGTAGATGATGTGTTTGCCATAGTTAAGGAGGACGAACTGGAAAAAACAATGCATACACTAAACTCATATCATAAGGACATCAAATTTACGATGGAGTTAGAAGCAGATAACAAATTACCTTTTCTGGATTCTTTGGTATGCAAAATGGACAACAAAATAAAACTTGACTGGTAACAGAAGCCCACTTCTTCAGGACGCATGATAAATTTTAAATCGAAACACCCGAAGAACATGGTAATAACAAGTGACGTAGTGTTTCACACGGAAAACAAAAAACGGATAATAAACATACTAAAAAGCAAGGATTTCCCAACTGGACTAATACATAAGATGATAAAAACATATAAATCAAGTAATAATGCGAAAAGTAGAGAAAAACCAGCAATACCGTACAAATCGGTAGTTTACGTACCAGGTTTCTCGGACAGATTAAAAGCTTCAGACATACATGGCAAGGAAAATATTAGAAAAGCACACAAACCCGCCTATACAACTGGTATGTTTTTTAGCAAATGAAGAGCAAAGTGACAACTATGGACAGAAACAATTCCATGTGCTGGTGATGAAAATAACAAATGTGAAAACGAGTATGTAAGAACAACAAAGAACAAACTTAGAACAAGAATATCACTGTGCAGAGAGCGGACACAATCCCGATTTTGAAGCTATGAGCATATAACAGCAAGAACAACACTATAATAAACGTTTCACATTAGAAATGCTCCACATAATTAACACACCACCAAACAAGAGACTAAACTACAAAACGGACACAGAAAACTGCGCCCACATATACAGGCACCTGCTTGACATTTGTAATATTAGTTGTAAACTGCACGTCGTGGAGCTAAAATTTAATTAATGTATGTATGTATTTATGTATGTTTTTTATGTGTTAGCTTTTTCTTGTATGTTAATAAAAAAACTTGTGTAATTGTTGTAACCCCTGAAGACGATCTCCGGAGGAGATTGAAATATATTGGGAAATAATGTATTTGAATGTGTTTTAATTCCATTAACACCCTGACCACAAGCCGGCATTAAAAAGGATTATTTGATTTATTTTTTTATTTTATTTTTTTATTACACCTTATGAAGCCTAGTTTATACATAATTCTTAAAATATACTCGTTATAGCCTAACCTAAAATATACAGTATAAGCTACTAATATGAGCAACCAATTTTAGTGATGAAAAATGCGGCCAAATTCCGAATCGTATCAATACATGCCATGGTATAAAGGCCGTTATGCATATGAACTTTGGGAACGGTATAACCAAGTTGGCGTGGGGAAACAGTATACTTTGTAAGTATGTGCATTGCGATTGGTAGTCCGGAAGATTGCCCATGTATCACTAAATTAGAAGGCTCCTACAATAATTAAACAATTTTTTTTTAATTCATTCATATTGCTGGATTTAACCTCATTTGGCAATTCATTATAACATTTTAATCCTTTGTAATACAAGCTACATTTATCTGCTTCGGTTTTGTTAGCAGGTAGATTAAAGTCATTTCTATTACGAGTATTTACGGAATGTACATTGACGAGCGAAACTGTTTATTTCAGCCACCGCTATCTTTGCAAGTTCTGTCGACATTCATACTTTTGTTGTATATTCTTATTAGTACTCCCTCTCTCATAAAGATTTGAAGTCAATCCAACAACAATAATAAAAACAGCAGCCAAAAATGTAAATTAAGGCATATGTCACAGTTTTGCACTTATATATTTTTAATAACTTTTTGACAATTTTCACGAAAAAAAGGATTGTTAACACAATGTTCAATATACTTTTGCTTTTTTTAGTTCCTGGATGCAATTTGGCATACCTTATTTGTATCTCTGTAAAAATTCTAGAGCTATAGCCTCCTATATATCCTTGGTTTGCTTTCATAGCTCATGTACTCCATTGGACAGACTTGCATACTTAGTAAGCTGCGCTTTTAGTTGATTTCGCAAATTTTCGACAATATTCATATCCGCGGATGTGGAGGTAATTTCAAAATAGCAAATTTTTGCTTTTGCATCCAGTCTTTGCGAACATATGCAGTATGTTTTGGGTGATTTTTCAGCAGAAACTCTCATTTTTCGACTAGATCTTGCAAATTTTGTTGAAATATGAACAGATACTGAACTTCACGCATAATGCGTACTAACGGACCAACAATATTTTTTAAATACAACCCCAAACTATTATTGACCGATCACTGAGATTCACAGTTTGCCTTACATGATGCGCTTAGGCTTAATTTGGGTCTTTGAACCACTACCATGCCCGGCCATCTGATTGAAAGCGATTAATTTAGTCGTGTCAGACCAACTAACCTTCAATTAAATCTTAAAAATGTGTTTTTATTGCATTCTGTAAGGGCTAACATATCCCAATAGGCAACGGTCCGGTTTTCGTGCGATCCCTCAAAATGCTACCACTCTCGTACATGTATTTTGATCAAAATGGGTTTTTCTTCTTTTATTATGCCTTTGCGTTCAATTTGAAAATTCTTCGCCTCGCTGTCTACTGATTTGCATTCAATTTTAATACCTTAAGCGCTTCTGTAATAGTGGCTGCAGCGCTACTTGCTACTAAGTTCACAAGATATCGGACCGTAATATTTTTTGGCAGACTTCCTTTCTCCTTAATAACATTTTAGGCTATATTTTTTCTCAGTCTTAACATTTTCATGTTGCGAGCTCCACAATTTTTTGCCACTTTTCCTACTTTCCCGCGTTTCCGCAGTAAATCTATTATTTACATTTATGCTTCCTGATTAACCATATTATTTACTGGTAATTACTTCTTAAATAAATTACAATACAGAAAAAAGTAATTTGACTTCCAACTAAGTAAAAGATAACTGTAAACTGCAAAACTGAGAGTGAGTGCAAAACTGTAACATTGGCCTTAATTTACATTTTTGCCTGCTGGTTTTATTATGGTTGTTGGATTGACTTCAAATCTTTATGAGAGAGGGAGTAGGGGTGTACCAATAAGAATATACAACAAAAGTATGAAAGTCGTTAGAACTTGTAAAGATAGCGGTGGCTAAAATAAAAAGTGTTACACCATGTTACAGTTTTCCGCGTCACTGTACATTATTGACATACTTAATGTTGCTTTTCAAGTAATCGGGTAAGTTGCCATCTATAATATTCTTGATAAATTTCATTGTATAGTAAAACAGCTGTTGTTTAATGCTCAGCCAGCTTAGAGTAGATAGCATATCTCTGATAGGGGTGTCATAGCGTTTAATAAGAATGAATCTCATAGCTCGGTTTTGTTGTTTCTGCAATTTATAAATCTGACTATCTCTCATTATGAAAAATATGGTGGGACAGTAAATGAAATGAGGTTCAATTATGGATCTATATACCATGGCCTTGTACCCTTTACTTTAGTATTTGCACCTTTGTTGCGTAAAGTATAATTGTTTGGCTATCTTTCCCACCGTGTAATCAATGTGTTCGTTAAAGTTCAATTTGTCATCGATTTTTATTCCTAGGTATTTTAATGTATTAACTCTTTCAATTGGTTCTGTTTAGGCGCGTCTGCTAAAACCAGGCGCCTAAATACATGCTATGTACTGCTGCATGTGCAAAAATTTCCTAAATTGTTTATATTTAGATTCTGCAGCTTGGTGCTCTCAAAATTACATCTTGATATAACCATTTAGTTTTATCGACGTTCAATTTAAGTCGGTTTAAGCACAGCCTTGTTTAAATCATCTTGCAACTTAGTGGATATTTCAGATATATTATCTTCACTAAGCATAAGCAGCGTATTATCGGAAAATAATTTTATATCACAGTTTTTAAGGCAATCAGTAATATCATTAATATAAATATTGAACAAAATAGGAGCTAACACAATTCCTTGTGGCAGCCCGATTTATACTCTTTTTCTATCAGACAGTGATGATCCGATTGCTGTTCTTTGATTTCGATGCTTAATAAAGTCTTCAAACCATTTTAGTTCAATACCGGTAATACCTACATTGCACAGCTTTTTTAGTAACAGATTTTGATCGATCGTCTCAAAAGCACGTTTCACATCTAAGAAGACAGCTATTATATGTTTATTCCTGCTCAAGTCTTCTTTCCAGTTAGCAATAACCAAGTTCAGAGCACTTTCGCAGGAATGCCTTTTACGAAAACCAGATTGCTGTGGAATAACAATTTTATTATCTTCTAAGTACTGTACAAGTTGGTTTTTCACCACTGTTTCTAGTATTTTTTCGTCACATGGTAATGTATATATGGGTCTAATCTCATCAGCCCTGATATTGTTTTTTATTTCCTCTATTGGTACAACAATCGACGTTTTCCAGAAGTTTGGAAAATCACCTTTCTCTAAGCGTTCATTCACAATTTGAGCATAAAAGTATCCAGTATAAGTTATTGAGTCTTTAATGACTCCTGCAGATATGAGCTTTTTCCACCAAATTTGTTTTTGAATTTGCTTACTATATTCAGAATGTCGATTGTATATATTTTTTGGAATTTAAAAGTAGAAGCGATAATTACCGTGATTACGAAGTCCCCAATTCCAGCACTAATATTTCTGCTGATTTCCATGACTCTATCAATAAAATAGTGGTTTAGTGAGTGCGATATTTCACCCTCATGTGTGAGAAGTTGGTCGTTTATTAATATTCTTTTAAAGGCATTGGTTTCCTTAGACATAGAAATGCACTTTTTTAGGTGTTTCCACATAGCTTTGCTGTCCCCGACATTACAGGTAATTTTGTGTTCCATGTATTTGGTCTTCTTAACCTTTATTAACCTTTTGTATCTACGCCGGATATTATTGTATTCATTCCAGTCGCCTGATTGTAAAGCAATGTTGTAAAGATTCAGCTTATGTTTGTTGAGGTTTGCTAATTCAGAATCGTTTCACTTATTCATAAATTTAACGCTGATTTCTTTAGAGTATGTCATAGTACTCATTACACTTGATATATTATTATATATATAAAATATATATATAAATTCACTATTCGTAATTAACAAATCAATCAATGTTTCAGTGTTATCCCCTTTTCGAGTATAAAAATCTATTTTTTGATCCATAGCAAAACACGGAAATAGGTCAACTAACTGTTTGCTATAAGTGGTGCTTTATTACAAGTTTATATTGAAATCCCCGATGAAGACTATATTATCATGCGTTAAACAGCTATTTTTTTCTAATTTCGTGTAAGTATGTAATAAAATCTGCATCGCTCGAACTAGGCGAATGGTATATAAGACCTATTTGATATTTAGGAAATATATTTTTAATTTTTAATATTATACACCACAGATTTTTATTAAACGAATGGTTATAACTTATTGCATATTCAATTGAATCCTGTACATATACTAAAACACCACCCATGTGCCTGTTATGTGAATTACACCGCACTAATTTGTAGGATTCAATATGTAATTCTTGATTTGTTATGTCTTCTGTCGAACAACTTTATGAGCAAAGAACCAAATGGGGTTTCTGTATTTCTACTAGACGCTCTAGTTCATATTTGTTAGCAACGATAATACTGATATTTAAATAAATGCAATTTAATTCATTTAGTATTCGTTGCTAGATTCGGGATTTGTTTTTTGGTTGAGTATGTTTTTTATATGCCGGACAATCTATACTGAGAGCGTAATAGTTTACATCAACATCAATAACTTTTTTCTTAACCACCTCGCTACAGTTTACACATTTAACCATATTTGAGGTACATTTTTTACTGTCATGATTTCCAGCACATTTGCTACATGCTATCTTATTAATGCATTCGCTAGCTTTGTGTTTATACCCCAAGCACTTGAAGCAGCGCAAAACATTTAAATGCTCATAAAATACACAAGTGTCGCATTCAATTAAGATATTCTTTTATTGCAACACATTTTCAAAAGTAACAGCATCAGTTTCTACCAATGCAATATAGCTTTCCTCTCTACTATTAGCATTATCATAAACTTTTAGTAGTTTAAAATATTTTCCGGTACATACATAGTTTTGCTTTGTTAAACATTCCACTAGACGATCATTACTTATTTTCTCAGTTATGTCAACAATCTTAAATATCCTCTTTATTTCACTTTTATCTTTTGTTTTCTTTGCTTCAAATTCGTTTCCAATAGCCTCTCTTACTTTCTGTTGCACCTTTTCACAGGCGTCTTTATTTCTGCATTCTACAATTATTCCCCCGCGATTTATTTCTTTCGCGTTTTTAACAAGACCTTCCGTAGGCTCAACTACTTTTTTTAGTGCTTCTTTTGTCTCCTTTGCTTTTTTGTTTTTGTTTCTTGGTTTACTAAGAATTTTGTTTTCATTCAACTTGGAGACTTGAGCATATGACGTTTCGGGGTTTAGATTCTCATTAGCTACGCGTAATTTATTTAGCAATTCATTACTTTTTTGGAACTCATTCGATATATCTGTTAGGATCTCGTTCTTCATTGCATTTATTTTTACTTCAATGTTGTGCTCCAGAAAGGAGTTGAAGTCAGTAATAATACTACTTTTTATTTGCGAGCATTTATTGCTAAAAATTTGCTCAATTATCTGCTTAACATCGGAAGCTTTTATTTTTGACTGATCACACTTGTTAATTAAATGTTTAATTTCTATAAACTTCGTATTAGTATCTGACAACGTACATTGGTTGCAGAACCATTTTAGGTTAATATTCTCTGCTATTATTTTGATCTCATTTCTTTTAATGTTGCTGCATTTTAAACAGAAATTGTGATCACACCCCCCGGAGCTTGCTATCATTTCATCAACTTGAAGCAATTTTGCAGTACATTCGTTACATTCTGTCGGCATCATGAATGTATGAGTGTAACAAATTAAGACAAGAACTTACACTTTCAACAATTAATTAATGTACATACAATAATGAAAATAAGGATTGATAAATTAAATAAAATGGAAAATTAGATGAAAAATAAAAAGTTCAATTAAATGGAAATCATTAAGAAAAAGGTTTTACATTAATTAAATCCTAACGTGGTGGTAACGCTGCTACTTCGGTAAGCGCAATACCACGCCATCTTCCACCTTTCTTAAACCCTTCACTTTCTTACTTCCTTCACTTTCTTCCTGTGTGCAAATATCAGGTGCTTAGTCACCGACAGAAAGCCACAAAACGAACAAGAAAGCACAAAAGGAATGAAGATAAGCTTTATAACCTCACCAGTGTAGCGGCAGCGCAGCAACAGTCCAACTTTGCATACTGTCAGGTTGTTTTCCTTACCAACAGGTAGGTAGCAGCTCTCCACGCTGTCTATGCTCTCTGCAATCACTTCAACTCGCTTCGCTTTGTTGTGTTTGGTGTACCAGCGTTTATTGCCTGTTTATTGCGGTTTTCACTCGGTAAGCAATTATTCAATATTCCTCAGAGTCAGATGGAATGGTTCTGAGAAAATTTATTGCATGGGACCGTTAAAAGATTTAAATATTCAGTTTCCGCTGCTTTTTTTCCTTCAAAGTCAAATAGTGAATTGGCAGGTCCCTGAAACTCGCCCTCTTGTGATTCACACACTTTTGTGGTATTTAATTGACTAGGCTATCGTCTCTAGAGTTCTTCTATTAGGGTGATTAAACATTTTTGACAGTCTTTCAATATGCTTCTTAAGTCAAGTTTATCACGCAGTTCCTTAGCTTCTTCTGTAAAATTATCGTGGAAAAGTAAGTTTTATATATTTTTATAATTGGAAAAAATTTATTTGAAGGGAAAAAATCGCCAAAAATCGCCAATGGCGATTTGCTAAATTTTTATGCGCAAATATCCAAAAAAAATCGCCAAATTGGCGCAAATCGCCAAATCTGGACACTCTGCTTATACACAAGTTAATTGAAATATCGAAATATTAGTGTAAAAGAAAAGAGTTTATAGAAAACTTTAGTTGATAATATTTTTAATTGGGTTGCTGCATTTTTTTTTTGAAGGTCATTAGATTTTCACACACCGTTATCTCGAATTTCCAAAATGAGAACTCAAATTAAAGAACTGGGTTTGTGCATAGATGTGTAATAACGTATTATTTTTTGAAGCTAAAGCTTTTTAGCGGTATAGAGTGGTTAGAAATTTTATGAGAAGAAAAACCGACACCATGGGTCTTCGCTGATAAATGTCTTTTTTGGGGTTTTAAATAGTGTTTCAACCTGTTTAAAAAGTTAAACTCAATTTTGGCGTTTTAATGCCATGCGGGCTCAGTAGTTATTATTATTATTAATTTGTTCCGGTAGTACAGAGTAAAACTTAGGTCTTTTAATAGTACTTCAACTGCATATACTATATTTTACAGTAATTGTTTTGCAATAAAATATCTTAAATCTAATTTTTTAACTTATTTATGCCACAAGAACCCAAATTTTAAACTTCAACCTGCATTTACAGTGAAAGTATGAAGGTTATCCAAAAGCAAATTGGAAGGAAGTAAATTTTGAATTTAGCATCCTCAACTTTACTAAGAAGCGAATTTTCATTTAAATCCGTCCATAATTCTATTTTTGCCCACATTTCATATGGAAGGGAAGCACTGTGCGCTGAACCGAACCGACCAAGTTTTTCATCCGGTTCACGTCCCCGGTTATAACTGCATGCGGCACAAGTCATGTCATAATACATGTTCTGATCAAACTAGTGTAATCAATTTTGATCGTAACATAGCTTGTGATAAAAATTGTTTCAGGGTAGAAGTTGTTGCCGAATTTAAATATCTGGGTATTATAGTGGATCAAAACTTAAGTTGGACCTCGCCCATTTCTGCTATCAAAAAATATTTATTGCCAGCGATACGAACATTCTATCGTCTTAAAAACTATGCTCTAATAAAATATTAAAAATGGTATACCACGGGCTATTTCACTCTAGGATGCAGTATGGGATAAGTTGTTGGGTATGCACCACACTAACATCCTACGCCCGCTACTAAATTTACAAAAGGGTCTCATTCGAGGAGTATGCAAAGCCCAATATAATCTAGTTATAGCTTAAGAAGTAACTCAAATGGTTATGCCACAGTTCCTGCCTCACGCACCTCACATTTTCGTAACTTTTACACCATATCTTGCAAGCTATTTAATATTCTTCCTAAAAATATAAAACTCAATAGAAGATTAACCATTATGCTGGGTCGATTTTGTATGGGGAAAATAAAAGGCATTTGACCGTATTGTAATAGTATTCAAATAAAACGCCTCTTTGAGGTAAATATTTCGAGTGACGAAAGCTGAACTAGAAACACAAAATTTATGATATCAATTTCGCGAAGAAAATTACACGCATTTTTTTAACTGCCCTGGAAACTGGCGCAACGAATCGCTACTAATGATTTGATTTTTATACCCGAGCGCACTTGTGCACAAGGGTATATTAATTTTGTTCACATAACGGTTGTTTGTAACAGCCAAAACGAATCGAGATAGATATAGACAAATGTATACATAAATGATCAGAATGAAAAGAGAAATCGATTAAGCCATGTCTGTCTGTCCATCCGCCTGTCCGTCCGTCCGTTTACACGATAACTCGAGTAAAAATTGAGATATCTCAACGAAATTTGTTATGTAGGTTTCTGTTAATCCAAGGTAGGTTGGTATTGAAAATGGGCGAAATCGGACAGTAACCACGCCCACTTCCCATATAACGGTAATTTCCAGAAATACGAAAACTGCGATATTTTAGTAACTACTGAAGATAATTCACTCAAAATTGATATTTGTGGTAATTTTCAGACGAAAAATAAGAATATTGTAAATTTTTGGAAAATGGGCGTAGCCACGCCCACTTATGGTTACATGTGTATATCTTGGTAACCGCTCCACCAATTTCTTCCAAACTTGGCACAGTGTTGGCCTTGATACAGCATACTAAATGGCCGAAAATTTAAAAAATCGGACACTAACCACGCCCACTTCCCATATAACGGTAATTTCCACAAATACGAAAACTGCGATATTTTAGTAACTACTGAAGATTATTCACTCAAAATTGACATTTGTAATAATTTTCAGACGAAAAATAAGAATATTATAACTTTTGGAAAATGGCCGTAGCCACGCCCACTTATGGTTACATGTGTATATCTTGGTAACCGCTGCACAGATTTCTTCCAAACTCGGCACAGTTGCTGGCCTTGATACAGCATACAAAATAGCCGAAAATTTTAAAAATCGGACAATAACCACGCCCACATCCCATATAACGGTAATTTTCGGAAATACGAAAACTGCGATATTTTAGTAACTACTGAAGATTATTCACTCAAAATTGATATTTACAACAATTTTTAGACGAAAAATAAGAATATTATAAATTTTTGGAAAATGGGCGTAGCCACGCCCACTTATGGTTACGTGTGTATATCTTGGTAACCGCTGCACCAATTTCTTCCAACCTTGGCAAAGTTGTTGGCCTTGATACAGCATATTAAATGGCCGAAAATTTAAAAAATCGGACAATAACCACGCCCACATCCCATATAACGGTAATTTAAAGAAATACAAAATCTTCGATAAATCAGTAAATATTAAAGCTAATTTATTCAAAATTGATGCTTGCAACAATTCTTTACCAAGATATACGTTTATGGTAAAATTTTGGAAAATGGGCGTGGCACCGCCCACTTATGATCACATATATGTATATGGGTAACCGTTCTACCAATTTGTACCAAACTCGGTATTTTTATTGTGCTTGCCAAATAAAAGCAAAACGTTGAAAATTATTGAAATCGGACTAAAATTACGGCCGCTTTTTATATAACGGTAAATTTCAGAAATGCTTGAAACTTCAATAATTCGAAATTTAAGGACGCTAATTTACTCAAAATTGATACACCCCGGCTTACCATCTAGCGGTAGCTTTCCGAAAGGTGAAAAAACATATATTTAATACTTGCGCCGGGTATTTAATGTTCGGCTCCGCCCGAACTTAGACTTTCTTACTTGTTTCGTTTTTTGTTTCTAAGATTAGACAGAACTTTGCAACGCTCTGAATAAATAAAACTATTTTGCGTCAGTTTCCAGGGGAGTTAAAAAAAATGCGTATAATTTTCGTCATGAAATTGATATCATAAATTTTGTGTTTCTAGTTCAGCTTTCGTCACTCGAAATATTTACCTCAAAGAGATGTTTTATTTGATATCAATTATGTTGGGATAGCAAACTAAAAATCAACGAAAATCCAAACTAAAATCTAAATCTTATATTTTTCTCAAATAAATTGTTAAAAACGCTACCTAAATCTAAATGATTTATTCAAATATTTAACACTGAATTCAATTCTATTGAACCATATAATTATTCGAATACAGAATAAAGCGACAAAGGATAATCATATCCTTGGTATAAAAAAATAAATACAAATTAAAAAAAGATTAAATGTGAAAAATCATAAAAACGTAGCAAATTGGTACCAACATTAGATACAATAAACAACTGTATTCGGCTCATTCTCTGCGCTGCACAGATGTGTTTTTTATTTTTTATGAAGTTTCACTTCTATCACGAGTACGGTGCTGCACTTGCCTTTTTATACCAGAGCGCACATCCAAAACGAATAGAGATAGATATAGACAAATGTATACATAAATGTTCAGAATGAATAGAGATAAACGATAACTCGAGCAAAAATTGAGATATCTCAACGAAATTTGGTACAGTAAAACCCGCTTAGGTACCTCACGAAAAATATCAGCTTTTTGAGGTACTTTGGCGGGTTGGGTACTTAAAAGAACCCGCTTAAGTACCCGCATCGAAGTACATAATTATTTATTAGATACATCTTCTTGTTAGCTTGCGTAAATATGTAAATCCTTGAATAAAACATGAACATTTAATGAAGTATACGTAGTTAAAAACCAAGATCGTAGCATTATCTAAACAGATAAACAAATAAAGAAAATTGTAAAAAAAAATAGATAAAGCAATGGTATATAATTTTTACAAGAATTAAAGTCTTTAAAAAGTCATTGATTATACATATTTATAGTATAACTATACCATATAAACCTAAGCTTAAGATTTTGTAGAACACTTAAAAATATGCATCAAAACTTCAAACTTTTATCTCAGAAGAGTTTTTTGAATATAAAGTTTTACTGCCCTTTCAATTTTAGTTTAGTAATGTGCAAGTTTTAAGTGGCTAAAGATTACCGTTGATTTTTTGAATTTTTTGAAGTGAAGTTCTTTAGCGGCGGTTGTTTGGTTGGTAGTAAATTGGCAAATTCAGAAGTGATGCAACGGAAATGGTGCAACGGAAATGATTGGGGCTGAAACAAGTACTTCTTGCGTATATGCAACGGAAATGATGCAACAGAAATGATGCTACGGAAATGGTGCAACGGAAATGGTTGGGGCTGAAACAAGTGCTTCTTATATGTATGCATATGGTATCTGTAAATTTAACAAAAATTTGCTAACAAAAGGTTAAAGAATAACACTTAGAAAAAGACCAATACAAGAATGAAAGTAAAGGTGACTACGTACATAAATGAAGAAAAGGATAAAGGCAAAGGTAAAAATAACAACAAAAACAAAGATGCGTAAAGATAAAGGCAAAAATGAAGACCAAGGTAAATCTAAACACTTTACTTATATATATAAGAACAAATGTGAAGGGGAATATGTAGCTGAAAAAAATGATGAACATAAAAGTAAAGACAAAGAGGAGGATGAGGATACTGATAAAAGCAAAGATGAAGATAGGGGAAGAAAGATTAAAATAGAGGTAGACACAGTATAGCATAGAGAGAGACACAGAGACTCAATCTGGGAACCAGTTTTGGATTTTAGAGATTTTCGGGTTTCTCGAGATCTACCGATAAAATAATCGGGATTTTTATGGGTTTTGTTATCGATATTTATTGACTTCGTTAGCGATATTTATCAATTTTGTTATAGATTTTAATATCGATATTTATCGATTTTGTTATCGATATTTATCGTTTTTGTTATCGATTTGGTTATCGATATTTATCGAATTTGTTATCGATATTTATCGATTTTGTTATCGATATAAATCGATTTTGTTATCGATATTTATCGATTTTTTTATCGATATTTTTATCGATTTTCTAATCGATTTAGCTACCAATGGTATTATCGATGTTGCTATTGAAATTTTTATCGAATTTGTCATCGATTTTGGTATCGGTATTTTGATGGACGTTATAATCGATTTTGTTATCGATAGAGTATAATGATAAAAATGAAGATAATGGAAAAACAGAATAGCATGAATGTTATTAAAACGAACAGTGGTAGAGGTAGGGATCGTCATTGATTGAAAAAAAAGCGAAAAAATATAACCTTAAGCAAAAGCAGATGTGTGTATTTATAGATAGATAAGTAACTTAAGTTTCACTTCTACAGAGTGGCCCAGGCGCACTTACCTTTTTTTTGCCGAAGGTGTGTAGCGCTGCCACTGAATTTCAGAATATGTATGTAAGTATTTTAAGGAATCCTAAAAGAGCACTTAAAAGGGGAAAATTATAAGTAAATGGGAAATGGGGTACGAAAAATTTAGGTACTTAGGCGGGTTGGGAAAATAAGCGGGGAGGTACTTAAGAGAGGGAGTTTCTTCAGATTACATAAAAAAATTCACGGTGCACAAAAATGTTGGTTACTTAATCGGGTTAGGTACTTAAGCGGGGTTCACTGTATATGGGTTTCCCTTTATCCAAGGTAGGTTGGTATTGAAAATGGCGAAATCGGACTGTAACGACGCCCACTTCTCATATAAAGGTATTTTCGAAAAGGTAGTAGCTGGTCGGTACGGACGTGTTTTTGATCGCTCTTGCAAACTCTGCTTTTTGTCTGCGTCGCGAGGAAGTTTATAATTTTTCCTTCATTTGCATACATTCTTAAAAGCTGGTAAATTTTTTGTCTGATGGAAATGAGATAGTGGCTCTAACTTTTTCAAACCTGTGCTTTGTTTAATCTCAACTTCAACCATTATGCCTTGTGTTTGTGGCCACAAAGTCGATCATCAACAGTCCAACGTGCAATGTGCAAAGTGCATTGAACCCTTTCACCTTGAGTGTGTCAACATCTTACCGACTAATGCTGAGTTTTTGCTAAATTCCAACAAGCCTTTCTTTTGTGATTTGTGCTTGGCCGCTCGGCGCGAATCTCTTCGCTCGCCGCCTCTCATAGTTCCGGATAATATTGCTGTTTCTAATTGTGCTAACGAACTGGTAAATATGGCTGACTTCCAAAACGTATCAATACAATGTTTGGAAACTGTTATACTGCGGTACACCAATGCTAACCAATAACAAACGAAGCATCTACTTTGTTTCTGATGCAGTGATTGCTCTAGCGATGCGTTTCGATAACTTTACAGCTGCGTTTTGGAACAGTATACATTGTCAATATTTTGTAGTTCGACGTTATGGAACCTTATACTATGTACGTATGCAAAGCAATTGACGTTTTGGAAGTCAGCCTATTTCTGCTTCTTCTAATATTCAATTCGACGCGCATCTACCTGCTACTCTCATGCCAACAGCGCTGAAATCGAACTCTTCGACTCATACTTTGCTTAAGGAGGGTGATTTTGACACCAATCAACATTCAACCATGCATTCTGTCTTTAACGAAATTTCCGCTCTTCGAGCTGAAAATGTCCGAGTAGTTGCTATTGCCAAATCCCTACATGACGACAATATTCAATTGAGGAAAATAACTGAATCTCTGCATGCTGAATTTCGAGTGTTACTCAACAGTTTGCATTACGATGAGTTGGTCTCTGCACTTTCCGCACACTCTGCTGAGATTAAATCGTTACGTGAAAATATGGGTAACGCATGTAACTATAAATCATCATGCGAAAAACCTCATGCCAATGTTCAAACCCAGCTGATAAGTGTGTATTTGTGATCTCCTCTTCGCACTTCAGTTGATTCTGCTGCTAATATCACATCTGCGCTACCAATTGCTGATAGCTCTGCTCACTCAACGCTAACAGCTGTGCCTACGTCTGCTACCGGCAATTGTGCTGATGTTCTGCGTCAGACGTCATCGAATGCTGCGTCCACTTTGCTGCTGCGTCGGAGTCTATCTCTCCGTCTGTTTTGCCTAGCAGTCGTATTAGCTCTGAGTTACCTGGTTGTTCATCTGGTGGTAGTGCAAATGCTGCTTGATCTTCTAACGACAAGTGTGTTGTATCACACAACAACGTGCCATTGCCGACCTTTACTTCGCACCAATTGAACTCTTCGCCAGGCTCTGTTGATTTTGCTTGGATTGTAGCTGCGTGTAAAAAGAGAATGCGTAAGCGAAATCAAACGCGCGTAGTTGGTTCGAGTGAGAGCAATGAGCTTGAGGTAGCTGCACGCTATAAGTGGTTACATTTGTCTTCATTCTCACCGACTGTTTCGACTGATAATATTATTGGATACGTGGAGAAGCATACAGGCATACTGAAATAGATGGCCTTACTTTGCCATCAAGTGCTTAGCCTTATATAGATTGTGCTGTGGACAGAGCTCTCAAGAAAGCCGCCTATCCAATCTAATATTGTCTTGTCACTATGGGTTAGTGCCAAAGAGCAAGTTAGATTTATTAAAATGAAAAGTGTTTATGTTTTATTAGGTTTTAAAATCAACAGTGTTTATTGAATGATTTTCAGTAACTGAACTACTTATGAACTTACTTCTACTTATATAGCGTTGAAAACAATATCCAATCGATGACTAACACATTTGGTAAATGTGTCAAACTATTTTGGTTTCAATTGCTTTTGGACCTTCAACTTGGGTTTGTCTTGTGATCATATGTCGTCGCATACGCTGCAATGAAATGCAATAAAAGAATGAACGTTAAAGGGTTTATGACCCCAGAACGGTCATATGTCTGTTTGGCTTATCGTTTGGTTATTGCTTCCACGTTTACCTACTTTTGACGAAAGTCACTACAATACACAAGAAGCACATCTTATGCTATAAACTCATTAAAAAAGAAACGAATGCGGATTCTCTTATGTATATAAACTTTAAGCTGGGCGTTAGTGAACATAATTATGAGAAACTGCTGAAGCCTGAGATATGGCCGGTTTATGTATCTATTCGTCCGTTTCGTTTTTTTCGCAAGGAGGAAAATCAACCACCACAGAATTAGCTCTTCATTCTTGTCCTAATAAGCTTGTAAAAATCTACTATGAAAACGCTTCGGGACTAAGAAGCAAGTCCGACGATGTGCGAATACTGAGCTCATATCTTGAATACGATGTTTTTGTTGTAACTGAGACTTGGCTCATTTCAAATTTCTACGATGCTGAGTTCTTCGATCCGAACCTTACGCAATCTTCCGTAAAGACAGAGATGCGGTTAAAACTGGTTGTAGTAGGGGCGGCGGTGTGCTGATAGCAGTTCGCTGTAATCGTCAGGCTTCACTTATTCCGTTGGAGGAGAACGACATCCTTCTTGACCAATTATGTGTGCGATCGTTTTTTTTTTATTTGCGTTTCTTATATTCCACCTTTAAGTAATGAAAGTATTTATAGTCGAATGTTAATAATGTGTTAGCCCTTAAGAATGTTATTGGGGATAACCAATTATGTGTTTTGGGGAACTTTAAGCAAGATAAGTTGGCAATACCTAGATAATAACGTATTTTTAACTCCGTCAAATATCAATACTCCTACGGAATCATATTTTATTGGTAATTTATTGGGAATGGGTTTAACTAAGATTAATGGTATAACTAATGGAATGAGTCGCTTTTTAGATTTAATATTTATAAGCGACGACTCGCAACCTGCCTCTTCAATATCGCCGGCTAATTTACACCATATTCCCTTAGTGCTAGATTTTGAATGTGTTGAATTTTTCGAAGTATGTTCTGAGACCGCTAAAACTTCCTTCAATTTTGCAGCATGTGATTTTAAGATATTAGAGGTTGCTTTACGTGAAATTGAGTGGAAAATTTCACCTTTCGGGAATAATGAAGTGGTTTAAAGCTTTAGTGCTGGATCTGTGTTCCGGACACGTTCCAGTTTTTACGATTAGGAATTACAAGAATCCTTGGTACACGAAAGATCTCAAACATCTGAAGAATTTGAAAAACAAGTTCTTTAAGAAGTTTAAGTCAACTAAGGAAGTTCGCTTTTATGACTTATATATCTCCCACAGGAAAAAGTTTCTAGACTTAAATAAATCGTTGTTTAATAAATACGTTCAAAATTTTGAGATTAACATAAAAACTAATCCGAAGAACTTTTGGGGATATATTAAATCGATGAAAAAAAGCCTCTAGTATTCAAAATTCCGTTTTCTATAATGACGTCACTGCTTCCTCCCTTCAAGATGCAACAAATTTATTTGCTGATTTCTTCGCATCAAACTTCGTGTCTGATGTTGATCTTCCTGCAGATGACTTGGAAGCCGTTCGCCGAAACCTATCTAGGAATCTGTTTACTCCCATTGACTTCGGCTCACTTGTTCTTTCAGATGATGACATCATCGAGGGCTTGGAAAAAAATTCTTTTCAACCTGATGTCGATGGTCTATCTGTAGCGTTGCTAAAAAATTGTACATCTCTAGTACATCCTTTAAAGCTAATCTTTAATAAATCCCTGGCTGAAGGAATTTTTATTGATGATTGGAAGTTGACATCAGTCACCCCAATCTACAAATGTGGCAATAGTGATATTTCAAACTTTAGACCAACATCTAAACTATCTGCAGTCTCTAAACTTTTTGAAGGACAAGATTTATTTCAATGTAAAACATCTGATTAGTCCTAGTCAGCATGGATTTGTAGCTGCTAGATCAACGTTATCCAATCTGGCAGTTTTTTCTGAAGATTGTCATGCAAGCTTTCGGAACAGATTCCAAATCGATTCGATCTACACTGACTTCTCCAAAGCGTTTGATAAGATCTCCCATAACATTTTAGTTACTAAATTGGCATGCATAGGGTTTCATTCGACCTTCCTAGATTGGATCAATTCATCTATACTAATATATATATATATAATATATATACTAATATATATTTGGAAAGCCGGTTTTTCTGTTCACAAAGCTCGAGAGCGGCTGTACCGATTTTTTTGAAATTTTAGTTATAGGTTCTGGATGGGCTTCTCATTGTCTTAGGCAAAAAAGTTTAAATACTTCCCTAAAAATGGAACTGCAGGACTTTAAAAATCCTATGAATCTAACACACATGCCCACATAACAGCGCTGAGAGCGCCATCTGCTGTTAATTCGTACGGAATACAGCGCAAAGCAAGGGTTTTGTATACATATACATACGTGCTAATGTTAACGTTAATGTTGATTCTTATGTTAAAAAAACAAATAAGTATGTACAGTTCATGGGGAAATAATGTAGGCAATTATGTATGTAGAGTCGTTTATGTTGCCACAAGGAGCAACTAACATTTCTGTTAGCACTTACATTTGTATATGCATATTTATGTGCATACATATGTATGTATATAATTACGCATAAAAACCTGCTGCTATGCTATTTGTACGTAAGTGAGCGCAATAATAAAAGCAGCAACTTGTATCCATCTATGTATATCGCAAAGCTCGAGAACGGCTGAACCGATTTTTTTTGAAATTTCGGACATCTGATGCAGACGTTCAAATGATGGTTATCGGCTAAAAACAATCTCGAAAAGGGGGCGTGGAACCTCCCATACGAACGGAATTTTTCATACCCCATATCTCTAGAAATGTTCATGGTAGAGTTCTGGAACTTGGTACGGAGATATATGAAATCCATCGCATACTCTTGGAAAAAAATTGGAGCTATCGGAAAAGGGGGCGTGGCACCTCCCATACAAACCGAATATTCATTCTGCATATCTCTGGAAGTGTTCATGGTAGAGTAATGGAACTTGGTATTGGCGCATTTGAAGTCGATCGCATACTCTTGGACCTATTGCAAAAGGGGGCTTGGCACCTCCCTTTCAAACCGAATTTTTCATACTGCATATCTCTGGAAGTATTTATGGTAGAGTATTGGAACTTGGTATGGAGATATATGAAATCCAGCGCATTCTCTTGGAGTAAAATTTGAGCTATTGGAAAAGGGGGGCGTGCCACCTCCCATACAAACCGAATTTTCCACACTGCATATCTCTGGAAGTATTTATGGTAGAGTATTGGAACTTGGTATGTAGATATATGAAATCAATCCCATACCCTTGGATAAAAATTGGAGGTATTTGAAAAGGGCGCGTGGCACTTACCATACAAACCGCATTTTTCATACTGCCTATTTCTGGAAGCGTTCATGGTAAAATTATGAAAGCAATCACATACTCATGGAGAAAAATTGGAGTTGTTGGAAAACGGTGTTGCACCTCCTATACAAACCGAAATTGTCATACTGTACATCTCTGGAAATGTTCATGGTAGAGTACGGGAACTTGGTATGGAGATATATGAAAGCAATCGCATACTCATGACGAAAAATTCAGACTATTTAAAAGGGGGCGTGGCACTTCCCATAAAAACCGAATTTTTCATAATAAGTATCTCCGGAGAATTGTTCTTGGTAGAGTACTGGAACTTGGGGTCGTGATATATGAAATTAATCGCATAGTCATGGAGGAAATATGGAGCTATTGGAAAAGGGGGCGTGGCACCTACCGTACAAGCCGAATTTCATACTGCATATCTCTGGAAGTGTTCATGGTACAGTACTGGAACACTTCGTATGGAGATATATGAAATTAATCCCATACTCATTGAGAAAAATGGGATCTTTAAAAAAGGGGCGTGGAAAAGTACAAACATACTGACTTTTACTTATCTTTGAATGTGTATATAATTCTTCTGTAGGTATATTTGCGAGTGAAATCCTAACTGGCTGGAGGGATTTTAACAAACTTTTGTGTGTGTGTTTGAGTGGGTCTCTGGATAGTTTAGTTTCACAATTTAATCCGCCAGTTGGCGCTGGAGCTGAGTTATTACTAAAAATCTTTTTTATGATCCATTTTGGCGTATATTCAAAACATGTATTGGAAACGGTAAAGGCAGTCCAATTGCAAAAAAGTGCTTCAAGATGGTGCTGAGGTCGAGTTATTACTAAAAATGGAAGAGTTAGAGAAGGTGCCGTAAATGTCAGACTAAATCGACCTGTTGCACCATTGAGTATATCGAACTCTCATATGTTACGATTGGCCCAATGGATGTGATTTGCCAATATTATTATGCGTTAAAACTTCATCCGAAGAAACCAGGGTTGAGTTGTGCAGTGGTAAATCTCAAATCACCACCTGTCGAAATTTAAGGAAAATTATTATTTTCTAATTGAATTTAATATAGAACATGGCGGAAAAAAGAATTTCCCACTTGAATTGCTTTCGCGAAACTGGCTTTTAAGGTATTTCATCTCAGTTTATATATGTATATTGTATTTCTTTTGAACAAGGATACGCATTCATTTTGAAATTGCCACCAACTATAAGATAAGGTTTCTCGGGCACATTCACTATAGATCCGGATCATTGTTGCCACCAGGGAACTTCTCATGGACATAACACTTTCGTTCGGTTATTTAAAGCGGCAAACGACCACCAAACCATAGTATTAGCCGAAGAATGTGCAGTACAAATCGTAAATGTGGATTTTTGGAGAAACTGTTGGACCAAAATGTTTAAATTAAAAATCTAATTTTGGGACGAAGTTCGCCGGGTCTGCTAGTATTTGATAAAGAGAAACAGCACAGTTATCATCAACGGGGCTTCCTCGAGAGAATTTGTTGTCAGTTCTGGGGTTCCTCAGGGCAGTATACTGGGGCTATTCGTTTTATTTATAAATGACATCTGTTCTTGCTTCTCTTTTTCTACATTTCTTCTCTAGGATGATCTAAAAATCTATGCCGAAATAAGAAATTCTAGTGACTCAGCTATCCTACAGTCTGAGCTTAATACGTTATTTTCCTGGTGTCTTATGAATCGTCTACCACTTAATATTAAAAAATGTCATAAAGTCACCTTCTCTAAGCTTCTAAATCCCATCTATACATCTTATCATATAAACAACACATATCTTGCTTCGCTTGATGAGATCAAAGATTTAGGAGTTTTCTTCGATTTTAGGTTAAACTTCATTACGTATTTCTACTATGCTGTTTCTAATTCACTTGCTATGCTTGCTTTTGTAAGGCGTCATTCTTCGCATTTCGCTGACCCTAATACGGTTGACAAACGGGCTCGCTTATTTGCATAAACAGCCTTTATTTGCTTTGACTCATGCATTTTCCTCTTTAAAATGCGCATAAGCAGCCGAACAAATGCACGAAATTTTTGGGAATTAACTCGGATCCGGGCAGTTTTCGTTGACAACACTGGTAAAAACGGCCAGCTATTGTCTTTTGTACAAGTAAGTAAACAATGCACGCGAGTTCCGCGTCCGCGGAGCCGAGTGGTAAGAGTTACGGGCTACAAGCCTGTAGCTACCAGGTTCGAACCTCGGTTGGAGCGATTGCGAAAAAAAATTTTGTTTTTATTATTTATTTTATATATATATTTTTTTTGTATTTGATCTATATATTTAACTTTACTTTATTTTATTTTCATTTGCTTTATTTTATATCACATTTTTTATTTTACTATTAGTTAATTTGAATTTTTAGAGTTGAATTTTAATAAAAAGTCAACAACAACCAACTGAAAGCAACGTAAAAAAAATATAGAACTTATAAAACAAAGAATGAAAACGAAATAAATGAAAATTCAGCTGGCCGTGGGACACGAACTCACGACCTTGCGGCTCGTTTATCCGCATAACTGCCGTCTGTTAGGTCAAAAGTATTATGCGCATATGTGTGCCAGATTATATGCATAAGCTTTGCCGTCTGTCACAGCTTTTATACTCTTAAAATGTTATACTCAGCGTTTGTCCGTTCCAAATTAGATTATGCTTCCTTTATTTGGAGGCCACATCATGAGGTACATATAAAGCGAGTGGAAAGGGTTCAAAAAATCTCTGTTTCGCACTGCATTCAACAAATTTCTCCATCGCACGAATCTCGCTGTCGACTGATCGGTCTTTTTCCATTAAGTGACAGAGGTACTCTTCAGGCAGTTTCATTTATTTTTGATCTCGTCAACGGCAAAGCTGCCTGCCCGTCTCTGCTAGAGAGAATACACTTCAATATTCCCTGCAGAAATTTTCGTCGTACTAAGGTTTTTCGTCTTGGCTTTTGTAAGACAGTCTACATAGCTAATGCGCCACTTACTAGAACGTTGTCTGAGTTTAATTATATCTCGAACTTAATAGATTTGGACCTCTCTGGTACCGAACTTTCATTTCAAACGCAAATAAAAAATTATTATCTATGTAATAACCCAAATTAATACATCACACGTGTTTTAATATTATTGCCTTGTATTAAAGGGTGAACACACAAAAACTGCGACACTTAGAAATTACTACCAGAAACAAACTAGAAGGCTCTGAAATTATTATTTTTGTTATATAACTTGGAAGTTTAGATGTTATTAAAATGTTAAAATATTAGTTATTATTTGCTCCATATGCAAGTGATCGGTATTTTCATCGCACACGTGCCATCATGTCCAACACGAATGCATCATCCAGTTTACGCGATGGGCACAACTACTTTATTTTGCACTCTTCAATATTTTTTACTGTTTCCCCTGTTTTCTTCAAGATTCCTTTGACAATTGACCAATATTCCCCAATAGGATGTAGCTCTGGGCTATTGGGTGAATTTCAGTCGTGAGGTACAAAATTGATGTTATTTGCGTTATACCACGGCAATGTGTCCTTGGCATAGTGGCAGCTTGCCATGTCCGCCTAAAACAGTGGCCTACTCCTTATCTGTTGATAAATGACAGAAGACGCCTTTTGAGGCACTCATCCCGATAAACTTGATCATTCATTGTCCCGGATGGGAAAAAAAGGGCTGCTCTTACGGCCACAGGAACATATAGCTTGCCAACCCATGTGGTTTTTTGGAAATTTGGACTTCATTTTCAGCTTACAACTTTCAG
>NW_023458557.1:17656483-17662444 GCF_013731165.1 Rhagoletis pomonella | reverse complement strand
GATTGAACACCAGTGTATGAAGGAAATATTTTTGAAGCGGATTTTTTAACAACATTGTACTGATGACGAGTTAACTGAGCTTCAATCAACACAACTAGTGCTTCTTCATTACTCATTTTCGTTACTTTTGACTCGTGAAAACTTTGTATATATTTAGAAGCCCTTGATGGAGATGCAGTTGTCAATTCATGGACAAGCTTTGATGCCTCAAGATTTCCTGAAGCTCTTAAATTTACCTGTGTTGCGAAAGCCAACATGGAAAGTGGAGTTTTTTCCCGTAGATCTTTAGTTTTTTTTATATTTAGTGCGTTGATCAGATAACTCAAAGGATGTCTCTTTCCGACCACGCTTATTTCGTCGGCAGCTAATAAAAGCAATACCCGAATCTAACCAACTACGATTTGCTCTGAAAAAACGCTCTTCTACTCTGTGTGATCGTGTCCAACGAGACTTAAAGTCCACGAAAAACATTTTCACTCGGTTATCAAATTCATCCATATTCTCATCTGTGGGCTTAAATCGTTTTTTCAACTCATCTTTTAAATATTGGAATCTTTCTTGAAAATTTTGGCAACTTGAGTTCCGCATAATATCATATAGGCTCTGGCGCGTTATACAAAGCGAATTAGAATTTACTCCTAAAATGGAAAACAATTTTTTTAAAGAAAACCCGAATTGAGTTGCATTCCCTTCCACCATCTCTAGCTTTCGTTTGTCAACACTTCTGTGTTATCTACGTGACATGTAGGTTGCTGACAATATTAGTACAAGAACAGTCACATACATGCATGTAAAGAAGTTCCGTTCTACTTGTACATATGACACCCTCTATATTGAATTTGTGTTGCAATTTTTAATTTTATTTACCCAACTTTAACAGCTAACTATGATAATAATACAAAATATATGTAAACCTAAACAAAAAATCTAACAAAAATACGGTTACGCAGTTATTAATTTTATCGTAAAGTTTAAGGGTAAACAAGAGGAAAAAACATTTACCTGTGTGCTGAATGTAGGGTTCATAAAGAAAACAACTTACCCGCAATAAGAACAACAACAAATAACATTAAATGACTTTGGTACATACATTTTTCCATACTTTAGTAAGCTTGTCCTTATATTATTGCAATGAGTTTATGATGAAAAGTTGAATATTTTAAAAAAGGCACAAAAGTGCAACTTTTTTTTTTGGATATTAGTCCAATATGCACAGATTATGGTAAATGCAAAATTATAATCTACACTCACGCACAAAAAAACATATGTATATATAAACATGAAAAATACCAATTTTTTTAAGGTTTAAAACAAAAATCAATTAAAAATATAAACACACTTTTTTCAAACCCAAATATACAATATAAACACTTGAACTACCTGAGGTTGAAGGTTCCATATTAACTTTAAATCTTTCTTTGGAAATTATTACGAAAAAATACTTTAGTCACCTACGAAATTACACAAATCACCTCTTGCTAACAAACTTGTTATAAATAGTCAACTTTGGGAGCTTAGTGTTGGAAAACGGTTAAGGATAGAACAAAAATAATTTAAGTTAGTGATGTGAAATATTGTCTAATTTTACGTGGTACCAAATACTTTAAACATATTTCAATTTCATTTTTTTGAATTAATTCGCTAAATCAGTGTGAAATAACCCAGTGTGCGCTGTTTGAGCTGTAGAACATCTCAAAGAAGCTATGCGCTTTACCTTTTGTACGAAAAACTGCGATCTCCGTACAGATTTTGCAACATAACGCGACAAAACCTTCGGATCTCGCGAAAACGCACTGAGGACCTTCCGAGCACTGTTTTTATCACTTTGACCATGCTAACCCCCGCTCCGTGGTTTTCTCGTAACTGCCAGGCCTTATTTGTACGGAGTAAAACCCTGCAAACCCTGCAAACTGTCAAATAGTGCAAACTTTAGTTTTTTAGCAATTTTACGTGTACTTAAGGCCGGATCATTTATAAACTCGTGCAAAATTGTTTGTCTCGTTTCTAACTCGGTTGCCATTTTTAACTCAACTAGGAATCAAATTCAAATGAAATTTCTTCTACGTCCAACTAAGGTCATGGTCAGCTTATGGTATTTGAATTTCAAAATATTGAAATCTTTTTGGGTAAGTTATAAGCTTCCCAAAGTGTCGCAGTTTTGGTGTATTCACCCTTTATTCATGCCTATTACGGTATCCGACGGATGCCATCCGCACGGATCTAATCCGATTCGCTCTGTCATAACAAGCGAATGAGAAGTATTAGATTCATCAGAATGGGATCCCTCAGAAACAGACCTATTCCGGTCCGACAGATACCATTCGCACGTATCTAATCTTCCGCACTCGCTTATTCCGACAGTGCAAATCTGATTAGATGCGTGCGGATGGCATCCGTCGGATACTGTAATAGGCATACCGTAATAGGCATTTGTACTTTAGTCCAAATTTGTGAATTTCAATTATCAATTAAAATATTTATTTTGTTAGTATCTACATAATTTCAATTGTACTAGCTGTATTTCTATTTCTATTTTTATTATTCATACTAATTATTGTTGTTAAGTATAATTTTCTTTAATGTCTGTTCTGATTTGATTTAATAAATAAATGCAAGAACTACGATATTTCAGTAAATATTGGATACAAATTGTTGGAAATTAATATTTGAAGTAGAATTTTGGTACAAATTAATATTATTTTGAATATTTCAAAAAAATGGGCGTAACCCACTCCCACTCCCACTTATGATGAAATGCTTTATGTCAGTAGCCGCTTCACCAATCCTTATCAAAATCGGTACGAGTCTTGCCTAGGGTCAAGCTAAGAAAACTGTTGAAAATCTTTGAAATCGGGCAATGACCATGCCCACCTACCATATAACTGTAAATTACAGAAAAACCATAACTGCAATAAATCAGTTACTATTAATGCTAATTGCCCTAAAATCGATGATTGCAATAACCACTTAGCAGAAAATTAGCTTACTATAAATGTTTGGATAGTGGGCGTGGCGCCCTTATGACCACATACATATGTGTATCTCGGTAATAAGGCATTCACATTGAGCCACTTACTCGTGTTATGGGCCATTTTGGATTTAAGCCTTAACTCTACTCTTAAACTCGGAGTTTACCATACAAAAAATTTCGTTAAACTCTCCTTAAACACCACTTTTATTTGGAGTTTATGCGAATGCAACCCTTTTTTTGACCCGATTCGATTTGTGTCTTTGATAATCCAAACTTGCAACCAACTTGCCGACAGTTAGTCTGTGTCCGCACTGCAGGATTTAATCAGAATTAGTCCGAAGTCGTTCTGTGCACGTAAGTCTAGAATATCAACAATCTAGCGATGCAAAAACCAAAAATGTGGCTCGACAGAACTTTTTGTGCTGACCCTACCAAAATTACCTGGCGAAATTAAAATATAAAAAAGATATCAATGGTTAAAGTTAAATTTTCAGGTTTTTTTTTAATATTAATATCTTCTGAACAACATAACCTATTAAAAAACTAATGACGTTAAAATAAAGATAATTAATTTTTCTTTCATGAGTGTATATAATTTATATGCCTTTTTATATTTTTAGTCAAGAAATACCAAAAAACAAAATAAAATAAAATATATATTTTTAAATGTTCTAAAACTGGTTATAGTATATACCTTGCATAAAAGGCATTTAAATTATGTTGAAACTAGCATCAATAATTTTTTAATCGGTTAACCAGTTTCCGAGATATTAAACACATAAGAAATAGTTAAGTTGAACTTTAACCTCTTTTATTGGCTTTGGTTTTTATTTGCACCAAACAATTTTGGTATGGTTGAAATTAGCGTAAAAAGTTCTATCGATCCTTATTTCTTGTTTTTTTTTTATAGCTAAACGCTTGGTATTCTAGACTTATGTGTGTGTGTGTTAACTCCTGTAATACGGGAACAGACTAAATGAGAATAAGAAAAAGTAAACAAAAAAATGTCAAATTAAACTCTGAGTTTCTTAAACACCCCAATGTGAACTCTTGACAGTTGTTCATAAACTCAAAACGTTAAACTCGAGTTAATGGCTCAATGAGAACGTAATATAACCGCTTTATCAATTTCTAAAAAAACTTAAATACCGGAAAAGCAATTGTTTAAAAATTATTCAAATATTATTATTATTCCCGTATAACGGTAAATTTCAGAAATACGAAAATTCCGATATTACAGTAACTGAGGATGCTAATTTACTCCAAGTTAATAGTTACAACAATCTTTTAACAATAAATAAGAATGCTATAGACCTAACTCAGCATATAATCGAAAACGTTTGAAATCGGGAAAGACAGTCCTGTTTATCATGCAAAGGTAGTTTAGGGAAAGTTGAAATTACGATATTTGATACCAGCGCTTGTACTTAATCACAATAACTCTAGCTCGGTTCACCAAATATCCCGCCCCGATATCATAGCATTCACACTGAATATTTATATACACACATATGTATATGCTTATGTAAATAAAGAATATATACTTATTCACATGAAAACAAAGAAACCAGCAAAAATAAAAAGATTTATATAAAAAAGTAAGTGCGCCTGGGCCACACTGTAGAAGTGAAATTTACGTTACTTATCTATCTATACATACACAAATCTGCTTTTGCTTAAGGTTATATTTTTTCGCTTTTTTTCTATCAATGACGATCTCTACCTCTACCAATGTTCGTTTTAATAACATTCATGCTATTCTGTTTTTCCATTATCTTCCTTTTTATCATTATACTCTATCGATAACAAAATCGATTATAACGTCCATCAAAATACCGATACCAAAATCGATAACAAATTCGATAAAAATTTCAATAGCAACATCGATAATACCATTGGTAGCTAAATCGATTAGAAAATCGATAAAAATATCGATAACAAAATCGATAAATATCGATAACAAAATCGATAAATATCGATATCAAAATCGATTTATATCGATAACAAAATCGATAAATATGGATAACAAATTCGATAAATATCGATAACCAAATCGATAAATATCGATGACAAAATCGATAAATATCGATAACAAAATCGATAAATATCAATAAAAAAATCGATAAATATCGATAACAAAATCGATAAATATCGATAACAAAATCGGATAAATATCGATATTAAAATCGATAACAAAATTGATAAATATCGCCAACAAAGTCGATAAATATCGATAACAAAATCGATAACAAAACCGATAAAAATCTCGATTATTTTATCGGTAGATCTCGAGAATCCCGAAAATCTCTAAAATCCAAAAATAGTTCCCAGATTGAGTCTGTGTGTCTCTCTCTATATCCTTTCCTCTGTAATTACCTCTATTTTACAACGCTTTTATCAACTTGCAATGTTGTGTTCCAGAAACTTTCAATGTTGTGGATCCAGAAACTTTCAATGTTGTGTTCCGACACCAAAGCAAAGCTTTGAAAAGCTCCTATAAAAAAGCATAGTGAATAGGGCGAGGTAGATGACATCTAGATGTCGCCCTATGTACTACGTTTGCTACACCGGAAATAGACGACACGCCATTTCTTTAAATAAAATTAGTTTGACTATTGTCAACTAAATTGAATGCTTTGTAAGTGAACTGACTTGTGGACCACTTGAGGTATAGGTGGACCAGTTGGTAACCACTTTGGGGCCAGTTGGTATCTAGTTCGTGGGACCAGTTGGTAACCAGTCGGGGTAGTCCGGGAACCAGTTGGGAACCAGTTTGGGACTAGTCGGAAACTACTTACCTTCGGACCAGTTGGGGACAAGTTGGTCTTTTTAAGCTCCTGTGGCCGTTTTAAGGGTAATTCTTGGGCTCCTGCACTGCCGCTCGGGGTTTCTGCCTTCTACGGTGGTAATTTTGGGCCGGGTTGCCTGTTTTGGCGGATTGTTGTGCTGTGTGCCGCGTATTACGTGTACCGGGCACCACTTTCTCGAGC
>NW_023458557.1:17640915-17651483 GCF_013731165.1 Rhagoletis pomonella | reverse complement strand
TATATATAAGTAAAGTGTTTAGATTTACCTTGGTCTTCATTTTTGCCTTTATCTTTACGCATCTTTGTTTTTGTTGTTATTTTTACCTTTGCCTTTATCCTTTTCTTCATTTATGTACGTAGTCACCTTTACTTTCATTCTTGTATTGAAAACTAAGTGTTATTCTTTAACCTTTTGTTAGCAAATTTTTGTTAAATTTACATATACCATATGCATACATATAAGAAGCACTTGTTTCAGCCCCAACCATTTCCGTTGCACCATTTCCGTAGCATCATTTCTGTTGCATCATTTCCGTTGCATATACACAAGAAGTACTTGTTTCAGCCCCAATCATTTCCGTTGCACCATTTCCGTTGCATCACTTCCGTTGCATCATTTCTGTCCCAACCAGATCCGTGTGCAATTTCCGCTGAATTTGCCAATTTACTCCCAACCAAACAACCGCCGCTAAAGAAGTTTCACTTCAAAAATCAAAAGCGACATACTTCTTCTTCCTCTTCCTGTAACCGCTAAGCGATTTTGGCCGATTTCAACAAAGCACGTCCGTCGACATACACAGTCTACAAATTATATATCGCATGTAGGGAAGTCAACTCGCGAGAAATTCCCCCGATTTACAGGGAATTTCGGTTTAGGTAGCAATCGGGAATTGGACAGTTTTTTGCAGAGAGTTGGTAACTTAAAGTAACCAAATTAGATGAATATGTTAATTCTTAACCATTTGTCGCTATTTGGAGCGACTGTTTTCAATTTCAATCGCAATGTCTCCACAACAAGAGTTTTCCCAGATATAAATAAGCCATATATCAAATGAAAGCTAAGGTTTTGGGCTAGACTTGAGGAAACTTAGAATAAAATCGACTGACCAGTTTTAGAGAAAATGCCCGAAATTTATATTTTCAGCACCCCGACTTTTAGTTTTCTGGTGATAACGTTATTACATATTTATATTTCATAAACGCAAAAGACAAATTTTTAAGAATTCTGGAGACACTCTGCAAGACCTTTCCAACGATACCTCAAACATGTCGATTGGGCGTCTGGATAAAAACTTCCAAATCTCGTGTAAATATATATAAGCGAGTCATTTCAGCATGCTACTGTGGCTGCTTTTGTCACTCGCGCGCACAGCCGTGCGCTGTGATATTATGCAGTCTTAGGTCTAAGCCAATTGTTATTGGCCACGAAAGATTAATTTAAAACTTATCTCTAGTCCGCGCAATTGAATCAAAGTGAATGAATTTTGAAAATGAAACTTTGGCATGTAATATCTATGGAATGCGTTAATTGTTATAAACAGGACGATATATCAAATTAAGGGTTATTAAATTTAGTACCTCACGTTCATTTATTATTTTTTAATAAGTCTACAGGTTTTTAAGATATTAAGATAAAACTTACAAAAACTGTAGTTTTCCCTTATAAATTTTCAATTCTTCATTACTTCATTACAAAAAAGTGAGACGAGATTTATTTCAAATGTTTTAATGTTTTCGGATGTTTATATAATATTAAAAGGACCATGGACTTGGTCACGCCGATTTGGTCGGTTTTCACGGTCGAGGTGAATGAAGCCAAACATGTATTGTCAAAGATTAGGAATCGTTAGATAAGTTAATAGTAGTTTCAAGCATATAGGTATTTACATACATTAATATAATACAATTAGGGCGAGAAACGCCCATTTTAAGTCCATTTATGCAGTCTTGAAAATTGGTGCAGAATGGTTTCATTAGTCACCGAAGATGCACATTTTTCGCGGTTTCTAAATTTGCCGTTATATGAAAGTAGGGGACGTGCAATAAGTGTTTAGATATACACAAATATTTTAGTTAATTCCGTTATGTGAAAAGTGATTGTAAGTAATTGCAATAGTCTTTAACCTGTCCTGGGAAATCCTTTTGAGGACTCTCCAATTGGACGATAATGCTTTGCATTCAGCTTCAACGAAAAAAGTCACTCCCTGGCACACTTTTATTTAATCCGGTTCTTTCATTTAAAGGTTATTTATACAATTGAAGAGAAATTTTATTAGAAAAAAACTGGAGATCCACTTAAGTTTTTCGACATAACTTTGGTAAATGTTACTCGATCGGTACGTAATAATTGCCAAATTGAAGGCGAGACTTATTGTTACTGATTTATAATAATAATTTGATTATAAACAAATTATTTTAAAATACAAAAAATGTTGAACACAATTTTTTGTCATTTTTCTATATTTGCAATTTTTATATTGTATGCATAAACATAAGTAAACTAATTAGTGTTTCTAGAAGTTGTGCCTGTTCAGCGTTTCCATCCATACTCATTTGCATAAACAGAATTTGTCCACGATGATGGAATATAATGGCTTTTCTATTAGACCTACCGAAGTTGTTCATAAATTTGTAAAATTCGCAAACTATAGCTAATCTTAAAAGAAGATTAGAATATTTGGAACCACCGACCAAAATGCACGCCACCAATATTAATTCTGTTCTTTACATCTCTTAACTATAGGCCAGTGCAATTATCAATAGAATAATTAAAATTTTATTGAGAACATATAACCTTGAGATTAGCGATAAGCTAAAGGGCTGCGAGAAATGATATTTGACTTCATCTTTTGCGTTAACGGATTCATTATCTAATAATATGCACCAAACCTTTTTGCTGAACCCAGAATTTTTAACAAGAATTGGTCTTATTCGACTAGTGAGCTGTGGGTAACTTGGCGGTCGATGCGCGGGCTCTTACAATTAGAATAAAATACTGATATTTTGCAGGCTTGTTGTTGACTTCATGATCCAATATATTTCCGCTATTCACCAAAGGATTTGAGATAAAATAGATTTTCGACCCGCCCTATTAACCATATATCTGAAAGAGGTAAAACTATGGCTTCTATGTTTTAACCATGATGAAATTGAAGTTTTACTACAACCTACCGTATTGGTAATATTTTACAATAACCCCTAAAGTTTTACATTTATATTTAAAACTTACTTTGGATATTTCAATTGATATGCATTAATTTATCCCACTCTATTTTATTGTTTTTTTATTTAAATTTTAGTTTTTAACTTTGTTTTGTTTTTTCACTAAGTGCTCCACAATATTTAGTTTCACTAGAAGAAATGGCATTACCTAATAAATTGAACAATCTTTGCCATTATCTATTTTCTTATTCAAGTTATTTACATGCTGTGTGTTTTTCTTTTCTTTAACCAAATGTAAACTTATTGTATCTAATAAAAAAATAAAGAATGAAATTAAATGAAAAGTATATGATTACAAGTTTTTCCTTACCAAGATCGCTGCTCTCACCCTATCCTCACAGCTTGCGTAGTGCACATTGACGTTACGCGCCTTCAGTCCAGAGACCTTTGCCCCCGATGAAAGCCATGGCTCCTGGACTGGCGCCACGTCGATCGACTCCTCCTCTAATGTGATGAGTTTGCTCGAAGCCACCTTACTATGTTGAAGGTTTATCTGGAGGATTTTCAGCAGCGTTCGGACTACTGAAACTCGATTCGGGAGTAAATGACTCCAAAAATCGGAGCAAAAACGGAATTTTTCGGAGCGGATTAACATTTTTTTATTAAATAGTATAAGGAAAAATCTTTAGGTACTTTATCAATTCTTCAAATTTTTTGTATACTAACGCATTATTTTGCATATGTATACGTATGTATGTATATATTAGGGATGTGGCGAATGTGGAATTTTAGACATCCGCGGAAGCGAATATCTAACAGCTAACATTCGCGGATGCGGATGCGAATGCGGATGTCAAGTATTTAAAAGAAACAATTAGAATCTAGCATAATGGCGAGATCGTTGTTTAAACAGCGCTTACAAGCCAAACCAGATGTGTCAACTTTTCTAAAGCTTTTTAAAAAGAATTCTTCATTATCATTTCTTTGCCTGTTTCAGAATTTGGGGAACCTGTAACGCCATCAGCGTTTTTCGATTTTAGTTTTTGTAACTCATTTTTAATATTTTCTTCTGCGACTGGTTTGAAAAACTTGTGCTTATAGCGAGCTAAATAGGTGGATATGGAAAATAAATTAATATTTTCCAGGAATGAAAATTTTGAACAAAATTCTGTTTTCAAAGTCGTGGCTGCAAACCGAATCGAATCAGAATATTGTTATTTTTTAAAAAAAGCACACCGTTTTTTATAAGTATTTTAATTTCAGAAAGTAACTTAATTCTTATCTTATTAAGGGTCAGACCTATAGTGTTTTAATTATTTGAGCATCGATTCTCTTTATAGCCAGACGTTGATCATTTCTGCTGGAAATCGCTATGGAAGGAGCTTACTCGTTGACTTTTAATAGCAAAGAAGGGACATTTTTACCACAGATTTTTTTAGCCAAGGATCCAATGTATATCCCTTTAAAAAAATATTGTCCGACAAGTAAACAAAATTAATGTTTTTTAAATTTTTGGTAAAAATAAATTCCCCAAAGAGCCCCGTTTGAAATTATTGAAACGATTACATATATGTAACATCAAAAGCAAATCACGAAAATTTGGTTAAGAATTACAGTGCACACTTTCTTCTTTTGTGGCTAGTAAATTTTTAAGATTGGTCCAAAAAAGTCATAATAAAGAAAGAAACCAATGCAGGTATTTAAAGCAAGAAAAAAAATTTAAAGACTATATTCTCTTTGACGTACGTCAAAGGTCAAGTAGAAGTCGGAACTTGTATGACTGCCCATTGATAGCTCGGTTGTATAGCCTAAGAAATAATATGTTTAAAAACATTTTTATCAAAGTTGATAAATATGACATTTGACCAGTTTTGTTACCCAAAAACTCCCACGACCACAGGCAAAAATATTGGCTACAATTTGTAATTTTGTTTGCCATATATACGTTTTATCGGTGCACTTGCACAATATTCGCATTCACAAAAGATCCGCATTGATAATTGCGAATACGAAAGCGGAGTGCTTGTTAATCAGCTAAATCTCTAAATACTATTCAAAACAAACTTTCCATCAATAAATTTATATTTTTGTGAATAAGCAAATTATCAGACGGCGCATAAATTTCTGACCTTTAGTTTAACTTTCAACTGTTTCGACATTATACCTGTTCCTGTATTTATTTTTAATGAGAATCATCTCTGAAAATTTTCATTCGGCAGCAGCACTACTGTGCGATAAATTAGCTAGTGCCAACATATATTCTGCCAAGTTGCTAAACATACACCTTTCGAAAACATTTTTCTGGTTTTAATCAATCCCCTGCTTTGGGAAATAAAAAGTGATTCCGCAAGGAATGTTAAGGACTACTCATATGTGGAACCAAAAATTTAGTACAATTTGTATATTTCATTCTTTACTTTAGGATATTTTTCATCACTAATTTGCTTCCAGAATTTCTCTCCAGCCACTAGTGGAATTGCAAAATATTGCATATAAGCGGATAATCATGAAAATCTATTTTTTTTTGTATTGTATCGAAGCCCTCGAATCTTTTTTCATAGTTCTCTATCATGGTGAAATTATACCAGGTGTAGTAATTAAACAGCTTTCTCGCTTTATTTTCATAGTTTTGTTGACATTCGACATTCTTATAGAAATTTTTTCAAGGACATTTTCAAATAAGATAGTGTCAAATCTTTCTTCACGCTCTTATTACTACACCTGGTATAATTTCTCTAAAACCATACAATTAAAGAATCCAATCCCACAAGCTTGCGGGATCGAGGTCATCAATCCCGCGGATCCGCGGCATTTGCGGGACTGAAAAAAAGTCATATTTCCTCTAAACATTTAGATTCAAAATTGATATGTATGACAATTGGATTTAGAAAATCTACGTATTTACTTTTAATTAGGTTGACTTTTTTGATATTTCCGAAGGAATGATAAAATCTTAAAAGTTTCATCTATTAAATTCGACCTTATTTTATTGCACGTAGGTATATAGTCAAAATCGCTATATCTGTTGGGTATTTTTCAGAAGAAGTGTTTTATCCGATCTGAAAAAACAGGCGCTCGCTGGAATCCCAAAACTAAACTAGCTAAAAAAATTAGTGATTCTGGATTATTAAGATTTAACTAATTTTTCCTATTTTGCCGCGTAACTTTTTACCGTTTGATATTTGAAAAGGGCGTAAAGTAATATATTTTATGTAACATACTCTTGAAAATTTCATCCGAGCTGAATGTGTGCCTCAGAATTATGAGTATTTGAAATTAAGCATCTGAAAGGAAGCTCAAGAAAAAATAAGTAAATTTTTCGTAAATGTTATTGTGGCTTATTAACATTTTATTTTTAATATTTTTATTGAGCTTTGTACCACGATTGTTTATTGTATTGTATTGTATTTATGTATTGGTATGTTTGTTGCTTTTTCAATTTTTCCTAAATTTTTCCGCTGGCATACTTATTTGTCGATTGAAACGGACTGTTCTACACTTGTATAATGTGTTCATATTTCCTCTTAGAATTTACGCGAATACATAAATTTATATTATTAAGCATTACAAATTAATTTCAATATACATTTTAAGTTGCAGTAACACATATTTGATATAAACCTTAAGCAAATACTTTAAAGATGTCTGAATTTTATAAATTAAAGAAGCAACTTTCAATGAACTCTTCTAAAAGGCCTTCTGAAGTACGTCCTATAAAAGCCCTTCTGGAAGGCCTTCTATGGGTAGCGAAAGAAGAAGCCCTTCAATTGATGCCAGTCCATACAAAAAAGAATGGAGAAAAGAATGTAGAGTGGAGCTTTTAACTCCTGAAATTATCTACTGGGTTATAAAATGATGTATATTTAATACAGCCAGGCATGACAAAAATTTGGCGAGCACGTTCACAACTCGCATTCGTCTTTTCAAATTGTTTTTGTAGTCCCGCAAATCCCGCGGATCCCGCATGCGCAATCCCTCATTTCTGATCCCGCAAAAATGGCGCGAGATCCCGCGTTTGCAATGAGATTCCCTACTTGCAATGATTTCAATATAGTCATTAATGTTTTCTGTATCTACAAAAATTTCAGAGGTTTTTGTCAAATTGCAAACGTTTTTATCCTTTAAATTTCCTATTATTATTTTTAATTTGCTCCCAAACTGATTGACTTTTGAAACTAGTTAATAAATATGCTTGTTTTTCCCTTGAAGAAGCAAATTCAGCTCGATGAAAAGTTTTGTTAAGTCGCATAAAAAGCCAAACCAAGATTAGAATCTACATTTTTAGGGCGGTAATGAGTTCCTCATTAGTTGGGGTAGAATAAATTTCAAAAAATTTTGAGAATCTCCATCCTTCAATTAAAAAGTCTTTCCAAACATTTACCGAGACTTAACCAGCGTACTTCCGTATATAAAAAAACAAATCTCCGTAATTACTTTCCATTTCTTCGAGAAAAGTTTAAAATTTTCGATATGTCAGCGCGTTATCACCTCCTTTTTTTATTTACTATTACCTTAGTAAAATTAAAACTCTGTGTTAGGTTTGAAGATTTTTTTCAATACATGCGCAAAGTGTGATTACGTAAGTGTGCATATGAGTTGGGCGTATCTGTTCTATACCGAAAAATATATACCCATGTTTCTTTATTTTGAAGTAAAAAAATAATTAGAGGTTGCTCAAAGGGCTCAAAGTTTTCCATGCATTTTTTATGAGAAACTTTTCGTGGAATTTTTTTTTGCGTAAATAAACCGGTTTTCCAAAACTTAAGTAAGTTTACGAGGTTTATGTGGTTACGAGGCATTTACGCGTTTAGATGAATACCCATAATATTTTTTCGATCGGAGAACTCTGTTTGTCTTCAGCGGACTTCCAGTTATAATACCCAATTATTTGTTTAACCTTTTTTTAATATTAACTATTTTTTGTAAGTTCTCCAAACACCCTAAAAAATTCAATATGTGGATCCATAAAAATCGTTAGTATTAAAATATGGTAAAATAAACAATTGGGTATTAATATTGGAAGTCTTCTGAAGAGAAGCAGAGTTTTTCGATCAAAAAATTCACATTTTCATGAATTGTGTACCATTTGCACGAAAATGTGTTTTTCCCCATATAAAACACATGGAAAACTTTAAGCGCTTTAAGCAACTTTTAAATATTTTTTGATGTGGTAATAAAAAGCAGGGGTATTTTTTCGACATAGAACAATCCTAGGGGGTCAAAGCAATAAAATTAGGACTTTGCTTTTTCACATGAATTTTGGATCACCCTAATGTAACATAGCTTTCTTTATAGTAAAAATCTAGCCCGATATGCTAAACGTGCTTAGGGTGGCCGGATATTTTAGTGACATAATCAGTACAGTTGGGATCAAAAATCAGTACAAAGTCGTAAAAATCAGTTAATTTTTAACCGACTTCACAAAAAGGAGAAAGGTTATTAATTCGTCGGAGTATATATTTTTTTTACGTATGTTACCGCATAACTTTGGGCCACGTTAACCGATTTCTATAATTCTTTTTTAACGGAAAGGTGTTACAGGTGGTTAATTTGGTTTAAATCCGATCATCGGAGCATGAAGAACTTAACGATAATCTTAAATATTTATATGAGAATTTAAGTCGGTTTTATTTTTTGGCTTAAAAATTACTTGTTGAGCGTCTTTTTCGTTTATTAACAATACTAGCAAATATCCGGCGTGCTTCGCGACGCCTCGCGAGTAATTTTTCATCAAAGTTAAAGAGAAACCGTATTGAAACTCAAATGGGAAAACCTCTTCAGGGGATGAATTTTGCCTTTATTAGTACACATAATTCATCTGGGCGGCCATTGTAACCCTAGTACATATGTATGTTCATGTAATGTGTTGTAATCGATTGGTGATAATAACAAAATTTAAGATCTATCTTCACAAATCAGTGCCGTATCAGTTCTGTATCATAGCCAATCGGCATCGATCAGTGATACCAATTCACACACATCCGTAGTATGTCGTCCGGTACTTTCAGTAAATTGAAGTTCACTGAAACCAATATGACTTATTTTATTAATGATCAGTTGTCAATTATTGCCATATTATATAATTCTGGATAATTCCGTACCAACTCGATTAATTTTCCCTCCATATTACACAAAATTTGCAATGGAATACCGTCAGCTCGTCAGGGAAATACACAAACAAATCTTTGCCGAATTAACTACACTCTAAAAAATGTTTTTTTAAATTTAAGCATATTAAAAAAGGTAACCAGTTTCCTCTCTTAATGTATGCAAATTTGCACACCGTGTTCATCAATTTAAATACTGTTTTTTTTACTTTTACTGACCATATGTGTGGCGTAGAACAAATTTGAAATTTGTTTGTTGAATTCTAACACTCAAGGCCAAATTCACAGTGCGTAGTTAACTCAGAATCTTCAGTTAACTACAGGTTTTCAGTACAGCACCGTGAATTTGGCCCTTAGGGCCGTTAATTTAACTATTTTAAAGTATAGTTAAGTCATTACTTATACTTAAATAAAAAAATTTCTATAGAATTTTCTTAGTGTTCACAATTACACAGTTTACACATAAAGTGTTTAAAATTTGCTCTAAAAGTTTTTTATTTAAATTATCGCATGTTAAGAGAGGTTACCAGTTTCGGGGCACCGAAATTGCGCATATGGAAACTGTGCATTTAGACATTATTTCGGTTTCAACCGAAACTGTGCATGTATGCTTTATTACGGTTTTTGCCATATGCATTATTTCGGATTTCAACCGAAACTGTGCATGTATGCATTACTTCGGATTTTTCATATGCATTAATTCGGTTTTCAACCGAAACTGTGCGTGCATGCATTATTTCGGTTTTCAACCGAAACTGTGCATGTATGCATACCTTCGTCTTTCACACATGCATTATTTCGGTTTTCATCCGAAACTGTGCATGTATGCATTACTTCGTCTTTTGAGCCGAAATTGTGCTTGCATGCATTATTTCGGTTATTGTTACATGCATTATTTCGGTTTTCTAACGAAAGTGTGCATATGGATAATTTCGTTTTTTTCTAATATAAATTATTTACTGCTACTTAGTAAGGGTTTTAATCCCGAAAGCCGCCTAAGCAGAGAGAAGTTCTGCGAAAAATACTTCCGCCCTTCTTTTCCGGCAACACAGAAAGGAGAGTTGTACTTATTAAGGGTTATAATCCCTAAGCGCGGCCGAAGGCCGCCTACGCAGAAAGAAGGTCTGCGCAAAAATACTTCCGGTCCCCTTTTCCGGCAACATAGAAAGGAGAATTCTACTTAGTAAGGATTATAATCCCTAAGCGCGGCCGAAGGCTGCCTACGCAGAAAGTTCTGCGCAAAAATACTTCCGGCACCCTTTTCCGCCAACACAGAAAGGAGAGTTCTACTTAGCAAGGGTTATAATGCCTTAACGCGGCCGAAGGCCGCCTACGCAGAAGGAAGTTCTGCGCAAAAATACTTCCGGTCCCCTTTTCCGACGACACAGAAAGGAGAATTGTACTTAGTAAGGGTTATAATCCCTTAGCGCGGCCAAAGGCCGCCTACACAGATAGAAGTTCTGCGGTAAAATACTTTCGGTCCCCTTTTTCGGCAACACAGAAAGGAGAGTTCTTAATAATAAGGGTTATAATCCCT
>NW_023458557.1:17629521-17640815 GCF_013731165.1 Rhagoletis pomonella | reverse complement strand
GTTGCTTTTTCAATTTTTCCTAATAAACAATCGTGGTACAAAGCTCACTAATTTATTTAGCTTTAACACAATTTTAATGAAATATTAAAATATGAGTGGCAAAAGAAAGAGTTTTAATAAAACTTTAGTTTGAAAATATTTTTTGTTAGGGTTGCCATTTATTCGATTTTTATTTTGAGCGATAAAGTTCGGTTATTGTGTTATCAGCTGTCTCGACGAAGTCAATTGGCCCCCTAGGAGCCGCGATTTCACGCCCTTAGACTTTTTTGTGCCATGCCGTGAAGGACCGATATAATGCGATCAATCTATTAACGATTCAGGCCTTTAAGGTTTGGAGAATTCGGCAAACAGGATGCGCTACTGCGAATACAGTCACATGATGAAATCGGGTTCCATAACTAATGGGAATATATGTTCTTTCGAATAAACCCATAATATACCGAAAAAATTAGTTTGAGTTAATTTTTATAAGTAAATAATTTTTTTGTTATGGTCATCAGATCTTTAATGTGAAGGTCATCAGATCAGCACCGTCATTATAAATGTGCATTAAGGTCTTATTTTTTGAAGTTACGACCTTTTTTGCGGTGCACGGTGGTTTGAATTTTGAGGAAATGAAAAATCTACGCCATTTGAGACCTCTCTTCGTTCAAAAAGGGATGGACGAATTTACTTGAAACTTTTGCAATATTTATTAAGGTTTGTGAATATGCTGCCATCTGTTTAAAATATTAAACTCAATTGGCGTCTTAACGCCATGCGGGCTCACTAGTTGTAGTCTATTTCCGTAACACAACGAACATACTTGTACAGTTGTGTTACGGATTTTTCTACAATTGTAAACAATTTTCTACCTACAGTGGCGGTCAAAAATGGATGAATGGTGTTTCGTTTTTAATATTTTTAATGTTTTTCAAACTAAAATTTTTTTGATATTTTTTTATAAAAATATGGTTCATGCTTTAACAAAAACTTTCACACTTTCAAACTTTATACAGAACTTAGAAAAATTCCACAAATTTTTATCTAAATTTCGAGCTTTTGAACCAGAATTTTTTGAAATTTTCGGGGTATGCAGTTAACAAGCTTAAAAAATTCTAGTAAAATAAGTGCAAGTTTTGAGTGTTTAAAAAATCACATTGTTTTTTTTTGTTGACAGCGTTTTGTACTTTTTTCTATATAAATATGAATTTTATGTGGAAAAATATGCGCAAAGTCTTTTGCGATAAAAAAAAGTCAAAGTTTTTATATGAAAAAAACCGAAAAAGCCGTCAGCAAAAAAAACTTGATTGAAAATCAATGCGATGTTTTAGCTTCTCAAAACTTGCACTTGTTTTACTAGAACTTTATAAGCTTGTTAACTGCATACCCAAAAAATTTCTAAAAATTCTGGTTAAAAAGTACGAAATTTAAATACAAATTTATGGAATTTTTCTAAGATCTGTATAAAGTTTAAAAGCGTGATTTATACAGTTTGTGTTAAAGCAGGAACCATATTTTTATAAAAAAATATCAAAAAAAATTAGCTTGAAAAATATTGTAAATATTAAAAACGAAACACCATTCATCCATTTTTGACCGCCACTGTACCTCAGGGTACGGAGAATATTTAAAGTATTAATTGTATTCACAAATAATTCTTTACAGCAAACATTTGGTTCGAATTGAACGCTTTTTAAAATTCTCGATTATAAAAAATTCTTTTTATTATTCGAGCTAGAGAGCACAAGCGCAACCACTTTGAGCAAATAAAAATACGAAAAAATTAAAAATGTCTGTCATATAACTACGAGATATTCAACATAAAAAACGAAAACTCGTTCGCAAATGATTCAAATTCATTCTTTCTTCTATTCATTTGCAATATGCGAGTTAACGCCAAAAGGAACATTTGTTGATCTATGCTCAGCTAATTTCAAAATAGTATTTTGCTTTCATACGGAGAAGTGTATTTTCGTAGACGTTATTTTGAAAGTTGGCTATATCTCGAAAACTGTTCTAATATCTTATTATCTGACTTCATACTTGGGCTCAGCGGAAATTTTTAAATATGAAATGATGGTCAAATGCCAGAGCTCAGAACTTTTTGGAAAATTTGTTATCTAGTGTACATAATTATGGGAGAGTTATAGTTCCATATTGTTTTATATTGCTGCAAAATGTATACGCAATATAAAAATACAAAGCAGCATGCAACTTGGAACTCGCCCTATACTTATGTAAATATGTAGATGTTTGAAATAATTTCAATTTATAATACTGTGCTATGAAAACAAGAGAATTAAAATAAATAAATTTTCTTCAACTTATATTTACATACATACATCGCTAAATAGTGATAAATTCGGGCAAATGTTTGCGGCAGAGAGCGAATGAGTCAGTTCATATTCATTTGTATATAACGAATGAAAACAATATAATTACCTTTTAAGTTAATGAGAACGCAACCAAAATTTAAAAATACATTCTTCCGAATGAAAACAAAAAAAGAAAACAATCGTCACCAGGCAACGAAAACAAATGGTGGTTATAAAGTTCGTTCACAGATAGCAAATACAAATGAAATTAATTAATTTTAATCATTTGAAAACGAATTTTTCTGAACCCTGCTGTATCTCTTACGCTGAGTAGATTCAGTTTAGTGAATTATTTTGCCGTTAGCATACCATTTTTCTGTCGGTATGTGGTCAAGTGATTCCGAAAGTAAAAACGAAAACGTTCCTACAGTGTATCGGTATCGGGAGAGAATGAATACTTTCTTCCTGACAGACGCGAAATTTGTGGAAAGGTTCAGACTGAATCTGGAACAATGTAAAACTGTGCTTGAAGATATAGGCCCAGTAATCGTGAATAAAACAATTCGATGCTACGTTTTCTTAGAATTTCTTTATTTTCTTTAACTTTTTGTAACATTATTTGTTTTGCAGTCATATTTAATTTATAACATGTGTTTTATTTTTCACGGCGAGTGTTATACGTCCGCCGGAAACAAATGCTCGTAATAGAGCTCTTGTTAATAGGGACACGAATTTCGATACTATACTATATCGATCATTTTTCCGTTCGATACCGATACAATTTAATCGATAGCTTTCAAATGATATTTTTTGAAATCGAGTACCAGAATCCTTGTATCAAATCGAATCGCAAAGGCGCATTACAAAGTGTCTGACGTAACGTTACAAGACATTACCCTACTAAAATCTCCATTGAAACTTTTTTGTTAATATTGTTTTTAAATTAATATGAATTTTATTTATTTATTTAATTGGTCAAAAAACACAATGGTTCTTACTGACTACTCACTTAGTGCTAATACAAATCATTCAAAATTAGTTCGAAGATAAATTCCGACTTAAATAAAAATTGCTACATTGGTTTATTAAATGCATGAGAGTTAAAAAGATGAATTCAACAGAAGAGTCAACTGATTCTTAGAAATTGAAAAATCAAACGAAATGGAATTCGAGATCTCATTAAATTTGCGAAGCGCCCGTGCAATTGGTGCATTGGATTCATAATTGGTTTTGAAAATCTTAAGGTAAAAAGGGTAAGAGCTTCGAAAAGTTCTTGCCGGAATAAGAAAGTTTATGCGTTGCAACAGAAACTCACAATCAATGTCCCCTTGAATTAAATTAAAAACGAAAGACAGCGATAGTATCGACCTTCTGCGTTCAAGCGACTTTAAGTTTATTAAAAGCAGGCGGGAGTTATAGGATGGAATAGGGTCCAAGAAATTTAAACATCTCAGAGCGAATTTCAGAAACACCTTTTGCACCCGTTCAATTCTTGCTATAGCAAAGTGGTGATAAGGTCTCGAAATGAATGAAGCATATTCCAGCCTGGACAGAACAAACGCAGTAAACAATAATTTAATTGTGTAAGGATCTGAAAAGTTAGCACTGTTTCGTCTCACAAAACCTAGAATTGAGTAGGACTTCGAGATAATAAAATTGATGTGACTTGAGAAAGAGAAGAAAGAGAAATGCACTCAGAAAAAGGTTTAGTTATAATTACCAAGATTTGGTTATAGTGACCAAGTGGCATAGTTGGATATGGCGAAATTAATATCTAGTTCACGAAACTCTGCAATTTACTTGAGACTTCTAGTTGGGCCAAATGTATATTTGTTAATAATTATAAAACGACTACCTTGAGTGGACAATATTGTTAGTTGAATAAAATCATTGTTGAGCAAATATAAACAATGCTTTGGTTGATACAAATTTTCAATTAATTTTGTGAACTTGCTGTAGCCGTGAATCAGCTAACCGTTTATTATTGGAAAAAAGGGTTTCAGTTTGACACAAATAAAAATTTACTCGATGGTTGTTGTGTTTACTTTCTTCTTTTATTTGCATATATTAAGCATAAAAAATACGTACATATTTACATAAATAGTTACTAGTGGAAATAATACATATGTATATGGTGGTAAGAATTTCCTAAAAAGAAACGATGAAACAGGAATAGTCGTGCGAAAACCCAGGTCAATATCTGCTGGAAGTGCTGGTTTAAGTATACTGCTTTGCTTTTTCCTTGGCTAAATAGATACTTTCAAATAATAATTCACATGAATTATATATCCACTGAGAAATCCCGGTTGGCATCAAACTTTATATTTTTAAATAACTATGCGCACACCGAAACAACTCGCGGCGATGGCAACACTGAAACCGAGACAAACAAGTCTGGGCATATCATAGCACACACTTTTCTTTCTCTACCTAGCGCAGTGATCGACATGCCATAGCTTACTGAGCGCTCTATGACCACACGCGTGTTTCACCCATATACGAAGCAGTGTTGCCATTTTAGCCGTTTTCCGGCTAGATTTAGCCGGTTGCGATAGCAAACACCCGGAGAAATTTCGATTTAGCCGGTAGCCGTTTTGCAGAAACAAAATTTGCTGTTTTTAGCCGATTTCGCTATTTGCCTTGTTTTCTTAAATTTCAAATATGTATATATGTTTCAATTTTTGACTAAGCGACCCAAAATCTGTTAGAGATGGCCACTAGCCTTATCGGGGAGAAAATTTTCATGTCAGGCAGGGTTGTATGAAATTGGGCCGATTTCGCTTATTTTTATTTTAAACGAAGAAGGGATTTTCTTCATAAAATGTTTGTTATAAATGTCTTAATTTCAAGTGTGAAGTTTTATTCGCAAACTTAAAAAATAAGAAATTGTTTCACTGCTAAGAAACTTAAGATGCGTTTGTGTTTGGATATAGTGCCAACAAACAGAATAAATATTACATATTCCCAGATAGTCAATTCTGCCTAAATTACAAAACATCATTTTTGCCCACTCCCAAAGGTTTAAGGTAAGGGAAAAATTGATATTTTCAAGCACTATGTACACATATGTATTTTTTTAAACTAACTTTTTTGCTGAGAATTTATTTAAATTCCAAAAACCGAATGCCAACTTGAATTAAAGGAACCAACACTGAAGTGAATCAAAATGAAAATAAAAGATCACAAATTTATATGTAAAGCAAAACTCTCTGGGAATTTTACGAGACATCTGCCGGTCATATGACCGGTCATCTAAATGGGAAATCTGCAGTCTTTTGGCATCATATTTTACATCAGAATTGAAAGGATTTCTGAAAAATCTGACCAGTTCTTTTGTGTAACTGTGATTTTGCATCCCTTGTCAACATATGGCCTCGGTTGATGTTATCTTAAGGTCGTTGTTTTACTGCCTTAAAATTGAAGGGAAATTTTTACAGCGTTTTTTATGTGTATTGGTTTCTATTTGAGTGTATTGAAAATCGGTCAGTCTGAAAAGGCCTTGTAGGGAAGACAATAGGTTTGTTCGTCGAAAATCCAGTGAGAATTATCACTCAAAATATCATAAACTTTGAAGCTAATATTATCTCGAATCCCAAATCTTTCTGGCGTTTCATTGATTCCCGAAAATCTTGCTCATCAATTCCAACAAATGTTTTCTACAATGGTCGCTCCGCAAATTCAGCCTCTGACTCGGCAAACCTATTCGCTGAGTTTTTTTGCGCTAACTTTGTCAATGACATGGACTCGAATATAACGGGCTCTAGCTCTTCTAGTGACTCTTCGCTGAATTTTGGTTCGCTAACCATTTCAACCGAGGACGTTATCAAAGGAATTGGTGATCTTAAGCCATCTTCACAAGGCGATGTAGAGGGTTTCTCGGCTTTTCTGTTGAAAAACTGTCTATGTTTAGCTGAGCCTCTTACTGCAATCTTCAATCACTCTCTGGCCTCGGGCATATTTGTGGACGACTGGAAACAAACGTCTGTAACCCCTATCTTTAAAAGTGGGAACAAAAATGATGTCCGCAACTACAGACCGATATCAAAGCTATCTTCAGTCTCCAAATTATTTGAGATTGTTGTAAGCTGTAAACTGTCTTTTGCTGTTAAAAACCTAATTTCTACTAATCAGCATGGGTTCGTCGCTAACCGCTCAACAGTCACAAACTTGGCTATTTTCAGTGATTACTGCTTATCTGCTTTTGAAAACAAAGCTCAGGTGGATACCATGTACACTGACTTCTCGAAAGCTTTCGACAAAGTATCACATCGTTTACTTCTGCTGAAACTGATCTCTTTTGGATTCCATTCGACATTTTTGTCTTGGGTTAAATTCTACTTAACTGATAGGCGCTGCTTTGTAGTAGTCGATAATGCAACCTCAAAACCGTTCATCGCGTCCTCGAGTGTCCCTCAAGGCAGCATTCTCGGTCCCCTATTTTTTGTGCTTTTCATCAACGATATCAGTTCTTGTTTCAAATTTGCTAATTACCTACTTTATGCTGATGACCTTAAAATATTTGCAACTATCAAAAACCTTTATGACTCAGCCAACCTGCAATCGGACCTGAACAGAGTTCATGAATGGTGCTGCAAAAATCAGTTGACGCTAAATATCGGCAAATGCTTTCATGTATCTTACAGTAGACATCTCAATACTTTGCATACATCATATTCTATCTCTGGCTCTGTTTTGCAATCTGTGACCCAAATGAAGGACCTTGGTGTTGTCTTTGACTCCAAACTCGCATTCAATAGTCATGTCGATTACATCCTTTCGCGCTCATACTCGATGTTAGCTTTTATCCGCCGAAACTGTCAGGCGTTTACGAACCCTTACACTCTTAAAACTCTGTTTTGTGCTCTTGTCAGGTCAAGACTGGAGTATGCAACGTTTATTTGGAGGCCTTACACTAAAATTCTAGCTAAACGATTAGAACGTGTTCAAAAAGTTTTTATAAAATTTGCTCTCCGTTCATTAAATTTTTCTTTGCCACTTCCTTCATACTATTCTCGCTGCCAACTAATCAACCTTACAACACTGGATAACAGAAGATCCATTTTAGCGTGCACGTTTGTCGTTAACATCATAACTGGCTCAATTGACTGCCCTTCTCTTCTAGAAAAGATTGCATTTAATATTCCCTCTAGAATCCTCCGCCATTGGGATTTCTTTAAAATAGGTTTCTCTAGAAGCAGTTATGGTGCCAACGCTCCGATCTCTAGAACGTGTGCTGAACTTAACCTAGTCTTCAATGCTTTGGACATTGATTTCTCACAATCAGGCCCTGCCTTGGTTACTCATCTGCGAACATTTTTTCTCTGCGCTATACCACTAGCGATGTATTTAATCTTAGCTCTTGTGAACTTAATGTATTTAAAATTTATCTTAATTTTTAAGTTTTAGTAGCACTTAATTAGTGTTAGCTGTGTAGTCTGTAAGAATATTCTGTATTCCAAGACTGAAATAAATAAATAAATATAGTAAGAACAAATGCTTCCAAATTCTCTCTCATGTAGAGAAACCTGCAATTTTATGTACGAACGCAAATTTGCAAGTGTTTGCCAGCTAGTGTCCACGGTTGCATTTCAAACAAAAGAAATTTGTATAGAATTTTTAAAATTCTTTCAGAGGGGCAAAAAACAGGATCTACGTGTATATATCTTGTCCGACTTTCTTCAACATACGTTTCAATTTCTTTGTCGGGTTTACTGTACCGACTCTGGTTGAGATTGCATTCCGATTAAGAATACCGTTTTTTTGCCGAATACCTTGCAAATCATTGGAATTAACTAAATTAATTGAGTAAACAAGTATTAACTTACATTTTTCATTTTAAAATCGCTCCAGTTTGTAAATTTTTAAATTATCGTCGACAAAAAATCCAACCATGTGCCACAATCATATGTTTTTTTCCTAATTACAAATTCTTGCTGGCAAAACTTTTTCCGGCTCGAAATTGTAACTTCTCTCCAAGAAATAGTCTTTTTACTCGTGATTTATGTAAATAAAACATGTGAAATTTAGTTGAAACATTTTAGCCGTTTTTAGCCGGTTTTATTTGCCAATTTAGCCGGTTCGTCCAAAAAGTTCTGGCAACACTGATACGAACAGCGGTGGCGAAGCAATGATTTTCACGCACACAGTCTCATTCATTGAATCGTTTTTATGCAATGGTCGGCATACTAGATCATTCAAACGATTCAATAAGTGGGACTGAGTGCATTGCTTAGCTGGCTCTCTTCGTATGTGAAACACACATGCGCTCAGAGAGCGCTGAGCATTATTTAGGGGTGGCTCACAAGCATGAATATATTCCGCTCTCAAACGAAATCGTGTTTGCCTCAACTAAGATTTGGTAACTATGACTAAACCATGTGTTGACAGAAAGCTTATCTGTATTAGCAGAGCTTAATGAGATCCTTTTAGGAACCACACGTTAAGTTGAATGGAATTTGTAGAAATATGCTTCAAAAAAGTATTTATTAGTATATACCAAACCCTTCAACTACATTAACGATTTGGTACAACCTAGATGAATATAAGAAGCTTTAATATATTTAGTTATAATTACCAACCCATGGTAATAGTTCCCAATCCTTAGTCACAGTTCCCAAATATTGTCAAAATTCGGGAACTAAATATCTTTAGTTGTCGAAACTAATCCTTTTTCTCAGTGTGGGCTTCCCCAGCGGTAAGTCATAGTACGACATAAATTTGCAATAAATGGAACCGCCAGGGTGCGTTTAAGTAAAAATAAAAAATATATTGGCGATTTTTATCTAGTAGCCTCTTACGTTCCGCCAAGTAGTAGTTTTGAAATCTATAAAGCTCATAGGGACAATATTGTCTCCCTTGGTTGGCGATTTTAATCTTCCGAACATTATATGGTCAAAACATTTTTCCAACTTTGGGCTAATTCCAACTAATATTACAAGTTCCCTTGAATCATATTTCATTGATAATCTCTTAAGTTTAGATTTAGTTCAAATTAATTATTTTGAAAACAAACTTAATAGAATTCTTGATCTCATTTTCGTTACTGGCAACTTTGATTCTACTATCTCTCAATGTCTTTTTCCCTTCTCTCCTGCTGACAAAAATCAGGTTTCAATGCTGCTTAGAGTCGAATTTTATGCATTTTCCGTCAACAAACCGGCCAACAGAATTGCCTTTAATTACTCTTCCTGTGACTTCTCTAGGCTTAATGATCTGTTATGTGCTATTAATTGGCATGCCATGCTTTCGGGCTTAACTGTCACTGACTGCTTTAATGCATTTAAATCAGAGTACGAAAATAAACTGTACAAAACAATTCCCATTTGCTCATCGATCATCATATCATTTGTGGTTTTGTACAGTTTTGTACATATTCAGAAACAAATTGTAAGATTCACTGTCATTTTCCCCAACGAGAAACGTTTGCTTTTCGTTTGTGACAATTGTACCATAGGATGATATCACAAACGTTTCAATTACGTGAAAAATATTTATTTCTGTAAATTTTCATATCCAATTCAAATAAAAAACATTTTTATTTTTTTTTCATTGCAGCCATTCGTTTTGTGTTTAGTTATTGCATATGTGTACATACATACATATAGTTTTCTCTGCACGATTCATTTCGTATGTTGTTTCGTATGTAACTACTAAACTACTGTAGTGTACTATCGCCAAAGTGAACTCAGCTGTTTTGTTTTCGTTTTGTACTGAACTGTTGAAGTAATAAACGAAACGAAATAGTAACGTACAATATAGTTTATTTTCGTACCCTGATTTAAATTGACACTGTTGGATATATGTTTCTCTAATATTCCGCAAATAAAAAAGCGGTGCTATAAGTTCCCATAGTATACACCTAAATTAAAGAAACTTAAAAATCTGCGTAAAAAATTCTACAAAACGTATATAAAAACTAAGAACCAAGAATTCTGCATTAAATATCAGTGTTATTTAAAAGAATTTAATTGCCTAAACAAATTTCTTTACCGTAATTGCATACTTAATGTTAAGAATAATATTAAATCGAGTCCTTAGGCTTTTTGGCAATTCATCAAATCCAACAAGTCATGTGCGAATGTACCAGCTGCCGTGTGTTTGGATGATAAAGTGGCGAACTCTCCGTGTGAGGTTGCCAATTTATTTGCCGAGTTTTTCCAATCTAACTTTGTCCGAGACAATATAGACTCCTATAATCTTCCCGAATATAATCAGTTTTCTTCTCTAAATTTTGGTAATTTGAATCTATCCTCTGAGGACCTATCAGAAGGAATTTTAGCTTTGAAGCCCTCTTGTCAGACAGACGTGGACGGCCTCTCGGTAATTTTATTCAAAAAATGTCCCGCTATAGTCACTCCACTAAAAATAATTTTTAATAAATCTCTAGCAGCCGGTGTCTTCGTTGATGATTGGAAATTGACTACAGTAACACAAATCTTTAAAAGTGGCAAAAAGAATGATGTACGAAACTATAGACCAATTTCCAAGCTGTCGACTGCTTCCAAATTATTCGAAGCTATCATTAAACAGAGAGAGTATACTTTGCTACGAAAAGTTTAATTTCATCCAACCAACATGGTTTTGTATCAGGCAGGTCCACGGTCTCCAACCTGGCCGTTTTCAGCGAATATTGCATTGAATCATTTTCGTCCGGACTTCAAGTAGATCGCGTCTACACAGATTTCTCCAAAGCTTTTGACACGATGTCACATATAATTCTCTTACGTAAATTGGGCTCTTTTGATTTTCACTCGATTTTCCTTCAATGGTTGGAATCATATTTAAGTGAAAGGCGTTGTCTGCTTACGATTGGGGGCGAATCCTCTGCTCCTTTCATTGCCACTTTTTGAATTTTTAAGCAAGAAAATTTTGTTAAAACTGCACTAAAATGAATAAAATAAAATAAGTTAAGCTTTCGTTAAAGTTACTTAAAGCCAAATAGTGAAAGGAATTACTCAAACTCCAATGAAAATTACTAACAATTTGTACTGATTTATT
>NW_023458557.1:17612549-17629421 GCF_013731165.1 Rhagoletis pomonella | reverse complement strand
TCCAGCGCAGAAAAGTGGGAAGCAGTTGCGAGATACGTGAAATTCGTACTCCGCTGCAAACGAGAGGACGGTTGTCTACTGAGGACACCCGAATGAAACGCCCCTACAAAAGAGCAGCCCCAAGGCTCTAACAGCGCGCTCCTGCATCTGAAGACATGCAGAATTGCGGTGCCAGATGCGGGATTCTTGCGCGGGCGGTGGGAGTTTGGGTTTTAATGGGTAGCCCAACACGCTTCGGTGGGAGTCCCACACTCGGGGAAGGTAGTATAGTAGTATAGAGACTAGCGCTCCCGGCCAGTGCATAAAGCATTTCCCTCTCCTACGAAAATAAAAAAACAAGGTAGGGGAGGGGCGCGACCGCTGGGGGAATGGCAACTAACTGGCGACAATTATATTGAAGCCTGGGATCGGCTTAAGCAGTTGTATGATAGAAAGTATCAAATCTGCCGAGAGCATTTGCGTCAATTGTTTTGCTTGCCGGCTGTTGAGGGTTCACCGCGGTCAAATGACTAACAACGCATGTCGAATATTACGCACGAAGCAATACGCAGCGTCGTGCTTAGGGATTTCCTGTAGATGGTTGGGACATGATAATCGTTCATATACTCTATGAGTGGCTAGATCTGAAAACTAGCAAACAATGGGAACTCCAACGTCAATCGGAGACGCCAACAATCAAGCAAATGTTAGGCTTTTTGGATCGCAAGGCATCGGCTCTGACAAATGTGGCACATGTACGTCGATCACGTATCCATATTGGACGCGAGGCAATAAGTACTAGCCGCGGTTCAGAGGGTAATGGAGAGCGTGCTAGGTGAAATGAGGTTTCATATAGCACAGCTATTAAAAAAGCTATTGTTTGTGCTGCATGTGTACGTGATCATGCAATTTGGACGTCTGGTGAATTTATGGGCCTTAGCTTACGAGTACGCGAGGAATTGGTAAATAAGAATAACCTTTGTCGAAATTGATCAAAACGTGGCCATACGTGGCTGGCAGTTGCTTTAAAGGTGCTTACCCACGTTGCTCAGGGCAGGTGAAGCACAAAAGCCTGATGTGCCCTAAAAAAGAAATAACGAAAAATGCGCTTATAGTTAAGGATGTAGTTGCTCCTCATACACGCAAAGACAAGAGCTGCTCAATGAAACGACAGCGAGATGTAGCTGTCAGTCGCATTCATACTGCACAGGTTAATAATCCCGAAGATTTTTCGGATATTGATAACGAGATCAAAAGAGTTGATAGGCAATTGAGTTTACCTGACAAGCAAGATCAATTGTTAAAAAAGCGCAAGGTAGTTTTCGAGCAGGAAAAAGATTGTAACACGAGCAATATCAAAGAGAGAGAAAGAAATGCTAATCAGAAATATGGCGGTTAGTTAAGTTTGGTTTAGATTCAATGCCTGCTCTGTTGCCGACAGTTATGGTTAGGTTAGAAGCGGGATGGCAGTGTGTCGGGCCTGTTCGAGCATTATTTGATTCTGGGGCGCAGCCGAACTTGATTGTGTCTAGCCTACATAATAGGTAAAAACTCCCCTGTTTGCCAGCAAACACACAAGATGATTGGAATTGAGGGGCAGTCTATCGATGTAAGCCGGCGTGGAATTTTGAAAGTAAGGCCATAGTTTGACTCAAGAAGCTATATAAAGGAAGAACTTTGGATATTGCCAAGTGGAAACAACTGCGAACCTGTACTACTGAATAATGTGGGTAAATCACATGCTATAAGTACGTCTCTGTCTATGCAATTCGCCGATCCAGAGTATTGGAAACCTGAAGAAGTACGTGTTATTCTCCATGTTAAGGTATTTGCAAAAGTGTTGGTTGCAGTGCATCCCGTGCAGTCAGAAGGGCCGGCGCTTATAGAAACTCGTTTAGATCTAGTCGTCTGCGGTAATCAGGCTCCAATTGATGACGAGACAGGCACACCGACTTCATATATTAATTGTACAATTGTTGAAGATCTTGGGGAGCTGGTTAAGAGGTTTTGGCAATCAGATGAAATTGCTGTGTGCACCGAAGAAGAAGAAATGGTCGAACGAATTTTTTTAGGAACATATTCTCGTGATAGTACAGGAAGATTCACGGTCACAATTTCAATAAAAGAGAATATAAGCAATATCGGGTGTTCAAGGGATATTGCATTGCAGCGATTTTTGTCTTTGGAAAAAAGACTGAGCCGAAATTCTGAATTGAAAAAAAAAAACAGTACGTTGAGTTCCTGAGGGAGTATGAGCAACTAGGACACTTAGAGCAACATTCCAAACCAGCCGCGCCGGGTGAGATTGTATCCTACATCCCTCATCACTGCGTTGTTAAGCAATTTAGAGTGGTTTTTGATGCCAGCTGCCGAACGAATAACGGCATTTCTCTAATCTAAATGATGTACAGATCTAACTGAAATTATTATGAGATGCCGTAGGCATAAAGTTGGGGTCATTGGCGATATAAATATGATGATCCGTCAGGTGCTCATAAGCAAAGAGCAGTGGAACTTGCAACGCGTTTTTGGAGGGAGAATAGCAGTGAACCTTTGAAAGAGTATTTTTTGAAGGTTTTCACTTATGGTATGACATCGTCAGCTTTCAACGCAGCTCGAACGGTCATATAGAGCGCGCGTGCTGCGACCGAGGAATTTCCAGAAGCTTCTAGGATAATTGAAGGTGATTTGCATATGGATTATTGCATTACCGGAGCAGAAAGTGAAGATAAAGCGATAGAGATGGCGAAATCAGTGCAACATGTATTAGCAGGTGGAGGGTTTCAAATGAGAAGGAGGAAATCGAACTCCAAAAAACTGATAACAGACATGCGGTCGGAGGAAGGAGCGGACAATATGTTCATAGACGAGGAAATAGCCACAATTCTAGGACTTTAATGAAATATTGCTCGAGATCAATTCACTTTTGTTGTAAAGACTCCAGAGGTTGAAGGTTTGGTTGCCAAAAGAAAAGTTTTGAGCTTGGTGGCACAGCTTTGTGACCCTAACGGGCACATATCTCATGTTACGATGATGGGGAAAATACTGATACAAGATTTATGGCGCCTTGGTCTAGAATGGGATACACCTGTGAGCAACGAAATAGAAAAGAGATTCAAAAGACATTGGGAAGATAAGAAATGCCTGGAAGGGTTCAACATTAGCATAGGGAGCCATAATTTATGTACGTGTGGAAAATAAAAGCGGAGTCGGGAAACAAACTTGCTTGCATCCAAACCACGGGTAGCGCCCATTAAAACTGTTTCAGTGCCCAGGTTGGAGTTGGCTGTCGCGGAGCTTTTATCTTTGCTCTTTGAGGTTATCAGAGCTATTGAATTTTCGGAAATAAAGTATACGTTGTGGACGGACTCTCAGGTGGTATTGCACTGGATTGGTAAAATACCACTGGGCTTGAAAACGTTTGTAGCAGATCGCGTTTCTTCGATACAAACAAACACTATAAAAATATGGAGATACATTACAACGAAAGATAATCTAGCCGATCTATTAAGTCGCGGTATGAGGCCATCAGAGATTGTAAACAATAAGCTGTGGATACAAGTTCCGGAGTGGTTAAACCAGGAGTCGACGTGCTGGCCTGATTGTGTGTTTGTGCCAAATACAGCGGCAGATGATACAGTTGAGTTTAAAGAATTTTCAGTATCACACATTAAGGAGTTATTGCAGATTTCCAGCCGTACTGCGAAGCAGAAGGTAGGATTAATAGACTATGTTGATAAATTGGAGAGAGCGGTCAATATTGTTGCCTATCTATTTACACTTATTGCGAACGCAAAAATGCGTGCAGTAGCGAGGAGAAAGAGAAAAGGTGAGATGGAGTGCATAGAATTTTCTAGTGCGACAGGAGCAAGAGACATTTTACGACAAAGAGATTGCGTGCCTGAAAAGTGGCAAACCAATTCCGGAGAAGAGCAAAATAGAGTCTTTAGAACCGATACTAAGTGACGGTCCTCTCAGGCCGTTTGAAAAATTTAAACCTAAGGGAGAATATGCGCCATCCTGTAATAGTCCCCGGAGGATCAAGATTGGGATGGCTGATCATGGATCATGCTCATCGGGAAACGAAACATGGCGGTGTTCAGGTGATGATGTAGTTCCTTCGGCAGTGTTTTTGGATTCCACGCCTGCGTAGCTCATTGAGACACTATTTTCTTGTATACGACAAAGTCGCCAAATTAAATCGCAATTGATGGCAGATGTGCCTGCCGACCGAGTAAGAACAGGTAAACCATTTTTGCATGTTGGTGTTGACTATGCAGGAGGTATGGACATTAAGATGATTGATAGAAAAGGTAGTCAAATCACAAGACAAAAGGTATGGATCGCTGTTGTTATGTTTAGATGTTGTGAGCGACCTAGCATTTATTGCCTGTTACGAAAGGTTTGTTGCTCGTCGCGGACGATGTGAACGAATTTACAGCGATAATGGTACAGCGTTTGCGGGTGCAGCGAAGGAAATGAGGCGAACGGTAGTGAATTGGTATAAGAAGGAGATGTTCCAGCAGTTGTCAACAAAGGGTACTGAGTGGCAGTTTATGATGCCGGCGGCTCCGCACTGGGCGGAAGATATGAACTTGCGCCCAAGTCAAAGAAGCACCATCGGACTTGAGTCACCGGACTGCGAGTATTGCCTTTCGAGCAATTACAGACATTACTTACACGAATCGAGGCAATACTTAATTCTTGCCCCCTACAACCTTTGAATGATGACCAAGAAGTTCTTCAAGCTCTTACACCTGGACACTTCATAACCGGAGATTCTTTGGTTTTGGCGAAGAAGTTCCGAAAGAGTCCCTCCTGCGCAGTGGGCATTAGGACGCATCATCGAACTCCACCCGAGTACAGGCAACTTTGTGCGGTCCGTGACCATTCAGACCTCCGTTGACCAGTGCAGAAGATTTGCATCTTACCTATTGAATTGAACGGAGGTTTTCGGCGGGACTGTTAAGGAAAAAGGAAAGAATGTAGTTGAATGAAAGAAGTGATTGTGTTGGGGAATTGCTTGGGTTTGTATTTGCATGGGATTATGGGTTTTTATTGCAGCTTCCATGTATTTTGAGACTAGAGGGTTACGTCTTCGAAATAAACTGGAGCCTTGGTGTAAAATGATTAATAATTAATAATTCGTTTGCGAGGTCAGACAGAATTGAATTCTTTATTTCAAAAGTATTTTCTTTTATACAAATGTTATTGATACCGAATTACACTAATACTTACAAACTAAATGTACATAATTTCATATAAGCAAGTCAGCATATTTCAGTGACCTACATATGACTAATATAAACCAATATGTAACATGAGTGCAGCAATGCATGAACTCAAGCTGAGTTCAAATGAATATATGGGTTATTAATAATTTGCTGCGTGTGTGGTCTGCATATGTGTATATATGTATATATTGGACAATTGGATATAGTGAAAGTGAAACGGATTTCAAATGCATGTTACACCTCCCATTTTTTTTTTTTTGAGAATGGCCATGGATAATTTGTGCACCAATGATCCATGGCTATTCTTTACTGAATTTCAATTGTCTTTCTAAGTTATGACATAATGGTAACTTGATGTCGCAAAAAAAATTTTGTTGGTTTATGTAGTTTTTTTTTTATTTTTGTTTGTTTACGTACATATGTACCTATTACGCTGACTTTGTTTTTTCATTCTTTACATTTTTTTAAAATTAAATTAATTTTTCTTTGTTGTGAGTACTTAGTAAGAATTATAAGTAAATTGGAATGTTTTTGTTTATTTAAGTGTTTGATATTATTGATTTAAAGTCATAGTATTTTAAGCCTATTCTTGTGAACTATTATTTCCTTATCTTTATTTTTTCTATCGCTACTTTCTATTCTATGATGAACTACAGTAAAATTGTTATTTTTATCAATGTTCTTTACTCTATAGGGTCCTTTATACTCACTATCTAACTTATGACCTGCTTCATCTTTAACTAATACTAAATCTCCTATATTGATTTCCTTACTGTGGCTATTTATATCATAATTGATTTTTTGTTTTTCCTTGGTTTCTTGTACTAACTTCTTAGCTCTTTGTTGTGCTATTTGTAGCCTATATTTAATTTCTTTGTCATACGCCTCATGGTTATATACTGGGCTAATGATACTTTCTTGTAAAAATTCGTAAGTCAGGGGTGTTTTTCCTAAAACTAATTCAAAGGGGCAATAGCCGTGAACTGTGGATGGTGTCGTATTGTAGCAATACGAAAAATATCTGAGATACTCATACCAATCAGTTTTGTCAATGGATATGTAAGTAGGCATGTATTCATTAAATGTTCTATGTATGCGTTCGACAGTGCCCAGCGTTTGATGGTGGTAAGGTGTTGAGGTTTTATGCAATCGTATGAAGTTCTACTTTCAAATCATTTAATTTTAGTATAATAAAGTGCACGCTTGAATAGCTAGAGAACCTCTTTGTTTTTTGACAATTTCTTATACGCAGTTTCTTCCATACAAAAAAAAAAGTCGCACATAATTTGCATGGAAGAAACTGCGTGAAAAAATTGCCAAAAATCAACGCGGTTTTCTGGCAACTTCAAGCTTGCACTATGTTATACTAAAATATAATGGGATTTAAAACTGCATACTTAGAATTTTTCTCAAAAATCTGATTTGAAAGTAGATCTTCATACTAACTGTATTTAAAAAAAATAATGTGCGAAAAGAAATTCAGGTGAAAAACTTTGCATACATTGCGAAAAATTCTCTGTGCCAATACTTTGATCCGGCACTATAAATATTTATTAATTATAATTCCATTCAATAAAAGAACTACAATAATTTGAATTAATTAATTGCCTTTATTTTTAGCATTCAAAAACAGTAGATAAAGCAGTGTAGAAAAACGCTTTTTTAACGTAAATTAATCGTTTACGAGACTCGTTTACAATTAAAAAACGGACGTAAAAATATTCGCATACGAATGCTTTTTCGATCCGTTTACGACTGTTCGTAGGCGATGCACAATTTAAAGCGAAAAAGTGCTCGAAAAAGAGTCGTAAACGGCTATCATAAACGATTTTTAATCCGGTTTTTCTTCGAGAAAATATCCAATTACGAGCTTGTTTACGATGATTTTGCTGGCTGGGCTGCTTCTGATGCAAATATGTCTATGTATTCTGAACATAATGTCGTTAATTGTTGGCTAGCAAATTGTGGGAAATTCTAACCTAATCGTTTTAATTTTTCTTTGTTATTATTTTTATTTTCTGTTGTTTCTTGGATTAACATGTAATTATTTAAATTTTCTGTTTTGATATTGTAATTCTGAATACTTGCGTTTTTATCTGTGGTATTAATGATTCTAACAAAAGTTTGGTCTTTATTTGTAATTGTATTTTCTATGAAAATACCTTCAGCCAATTTTTGATGGCGAATAAAAAGTGCCGAATTATTAGTTTTTACGTTGATTTGCCGAATTACTTCAGACCTAGCGGGGATTGTAATTGTATTAATAGCTGGTCTATTTGTCATATGGATTATTATATTTTCTGGAAAATCATAAGGTCTCAAAATTAATCTGTCTTCATTTTTGCCATAATCTAGAATGCAATTATATTTCTTTATAAAATCTAAACCTATAATTCCATCACACGGGATTGGGAAATTGTCTTCTACTATGTGAAATTTGTGTTTAATTAATAGATCGTCTCCTTTCAAGTCTGTTGTGACCGTACCTAGTGTGCTTGTTATTCCTTGACCTAGGCGTTTCAAATCAGTAATCTGTGAAGTATTAATGGTGATATTGCTATCAATTTGTCCCTTTTTTATAATAGATATATCTGCTCCTGTGTCTATCAAGAGAGTTGAAATAGTGTTATTTAGAGAAGTTTTGGAAGATATGTAGCTGTTTAGGTGTAAATTAAGTACACGTACTCTTTTGTTATTTACTGTTGAAGTGGAGTTTGCTGGTTTTCCTGCTGGGTGCAATTACGTACATTGCGAGTCTGTATAAAATTTCTGTTTCTGTTTTGAGTTGATGATCCTCTTTGCGAGTTGTTATTTTGTCTAAAATTGTTGTTGTATCGGGACTGTGGTCTAAATCTTCTACCTTGATAACTTCCGTAGCTGTTATTTCGGTAACCACCACGAAAATTACCACAGTATTAATTTTGTTGTCGTATGCTCAGGATTGTATTTGAAATACCCGTTATCTCTGTGCAGCTATTGGTGAATTTAGAGATGGCATCATTCATTGATGTAAATGTGCCAGCTTGCATTATCATTTTTACTTTTTCGTTGGAGCAATTGTTGCACATAGCTCTGACCGCCGCCTGTGTTGAATATTTGGTGGCTAAGTCTGGGTTTAGTCCATCCGAGATATATGCTCCTTCTAGTGACCTGGTAATTTTTTCTATTTCTGTAGTATACTGATTTGCGGTTTTACTCGTTGTTGTACGTTCAGGAGTTTTGCTGTCAAAACTTCTACTGATTCGCCTTTAATAGTAGATTTCAATTTTGACTTAATTTCTGTCTTAATGAATTCTACTGTTGATTGTGCCATTTTGACGTTTCCTATTTGCAAAGTTTTTGTTTGATTTTCAATTTTCTTGTCTTCTTCTAAATCGGATGAATTCTCCAATAGGAAGATATTGAAGTCTATTTGTATTTCTTGATCGAATGAGGTTGGGATGGTTACCTCAATATTATATCTTGCTAGTGAGGATACTAATTTGTCTCTAACAGTTGAAAATATTTGGTTTGCTTCTATTTGGTGACTGCTAGTTAATTGGTTATTACGTATGGCCTTTCCTAATTTATTCAGTGAATCTAATATTGTCGTGAGGTGCTTCAACACAGTTTCATTTTTTATTTTTATGTTTTTATTTATACACTTGTAGGATTTTTCTGCGGAAGCTTTTTCTTCTATAAGTGTCTGATAAAGTTCTTCCCATTTGCCCATTTATTGCAATGCTGACAGGGAAGCGAGCGTAAAATTGAAGTTTTAGATACGCTCTTGGACGTTATTTAGTCTTCTTAATTTGTTTTTAATATAACTCTTCAATTTTAGGGCTACTGCGATGATCAATAGCATGAGTATGCAAGCGAAACCACTTAACCAAATATCTGGATTATTTGAAACTTTGTTTGTTTCTACCTCCGCCGGTGGTTCGTATCTAACTATCCTATTGTCTGTGTTTTCTGATGTTTCCTTTCCTATTTCATATCCCGCAATGGCTATCAGAATGCTATTTGCTATCTTTTTCCACCACGACATTTTGCATAGAATAAGAAAAGTTTTCGGAAATTAAAATTTTAAATTTTTAAATTTTATTTATTTATTTATTGCTCAATTAATGCCTATTTGGAAAATAATTTTCTAACATTAACATTATTTCTTTTTCTTGGGTTGATGAATTTTTTACGTCTTCCATGGTAGGTTCTCTGTCCATACCAATCGAATTCCAAAATTCCCTTAACCAAATTAATTCCCTTTCGTAATCTCTAGTTTCTAGTTCTAATGTTGCATTTTCATCCCACTTGATGGGATTTTCTGTAAAATCTTTTGGCATTCCAATTTGCTTTTAATTTTTATTTCTCTTCACTTAAATTTCTAATTAATTTTCTTAGATTAAGTCTTTCTTCGGTATCTGTTGAAAGATTTAACAATCTATAAGTTTCGGCTATTTGTTTCTTTTTTTGAACTGTTTGCCTCCCCGCTTTTGTTTCTGTCTTTTTACCGGGGTAGGTATTTTTAATATTTCGTTTTGTTAAGCTTATTGCTACGCCGATATTCTTCTATGGTTATCAGTGTCGGGCCTTGTTTCACCACTGTGGAGGTGCTGAGGACCTCTTCAGTGTCTTTTATTAAAGCTTTTAATTTTTCTTCATACTTTTCGAAGATTTCATGAAATTGTATTTCAGTTATGTCTGACATAAAAAAAAATAGCTGCAACTTATATATTTTTTTTCAAATTTTCTTAATTTACTGAAAAAAAAATTCCTACGCAGAAACCAAAGGATTTCTGCTACTTGTTTAGCTACCGTGAGGTTCGCCAAATTTCATTCTACTTATACTAGATTAGTATTCTACCCTGTTTCGTGCTGTCAGTCATTTATTGCTGCCAGTCATGGTTAAACGGTTTTTATCCTTTTGTATTCCACCCTGTTTCGATGCCGCACCGGGATCCCTGTGAAGTTGGGTACTAGGCTTTCTGCTGTTATGGGAACTAGCAGGATATTTTGTCTGCCGGGATATTTTGACAGCCGTTTGTGGCAAATTGTTTCTTAAATTCTGCTTGGCAGGATCGAAAATTTATCCTTACGTTAAAAAATTTATAGTTGAATTGGCAGGATCGTGTAATTTCTATTTATGCCATTTAATGTTCTTTAGCAGTCTGCTTTAAAAGAGCAGTCTACTTATTTTGAACAGAACTGGCAGGATCGCCATGTAAAATGATTAATAATTAATAATTCGTTTGCGAGGTCAGACAGAATTGAATTCTTTATTTGAAAAGTATTTTCTTTTATACAAATGTTATTGATACCGAATTACACTAATACTTACAAACTAAATGTACATATTTGTCAATGTTATTGTGGCTTGTTAACATTTTATTTTTAATATTTTTATTGAGCTTTGTACCACGATTGTTTATTAGGAAAAATTGAAAAAGCAACAAAGTCTAAGCGGTAGAAGTTATAGCACTATTTCGGAGATCACCACATCTCCTCATCAGACTTCTTTTTCTAGACTTCAGCAGGGATCGAACCTGCGAATTCGATGTAAATGTACATAATTTCATATATGCAAGTCAGCATATTTCAGTGACCTACATATGACTGATTGACTAATATAAACCAATATGTAACATGAGTGCAGCAATGCATGAACTCAAGCTGAGTTCAAATGAATATATGGGTTATTAATAATTTGCTGCGTGTGTGGTCTGCATATGTGTATATATGTATATATTGGACAATTGGATATAGTGAAAGTGAAACGGATTTCAAATGCATGTTACATTGGGTCAAGGTAGAAAGAGAGGGAGCTTCGGTGGGCCCACTCCGACTTATTCGGTTTAAGGGCTCACTGAAGTCTGCAGCGTCTGTTAAATGCGGCTGCAAAAGGATGTCTGTCTTAGAGCAAGCGGGGATCGCTATATAAACGTGTATTCGGTTGCGAAACCACTCCCGTGTTTGGGGCCTGCCACATATAAACCCCTCCAGTGAAGAAGCAAAATAAAGCCCCGGAAACGTTAAAACGATTACGACTTGAGGGCATGCACCTGGAATGTCCGGACCCTTAAAGGGGAAGGTGCTTCTGTCCTCGTAAAGAAAAAAGCTGACATCACCGCCATCCAAGAGATGCGTTGGATGGGGCAAGGCAAGAAATTTCTGGGGTCTTGCGTCGTCTACTACAGCTGCGATATAAAGGAGCGGCGTTTGATTTGTGGTGGGAGAGAGGTTCTGCCGCTGAGTACTGTCATTCACCCCGGTGACCGGAGCATCTAGCCACAATCCGCATCAAAGCGACATTCTTCGACATCTTGCTCATCTGCGCCCATGCGACGGCGGAAGATAAGGACGAGGCGTCCAAGGATCTCTTCTATGAGCGCTTGTAGTGTGCCCAGCTACTTCAATGCAAGGGTGCACAAGGAAGGGATCTTTGGAACAACTGTCAGAAAATTCAGCCTCCACGACGTAACATCCGGCAACGAACAGAGGCTGATCGACTACGCCAGGGCCCGAAACATGGCAGCATGCAGTACTAGGTTCAAGCATTAAAAGAGCCATCAAGCTACGTGGCTGTCTCCAGATCGAAAGACGAGAAACCAAATCGATTGTGTTGTGAAATACGGAAGGCATGCTTCCAGTGTTTTAGACGTACGTACACTCCGACAGCCAAAAAGCGACTCGGACCACGTTCTTGTTGCAGCCACTTTACCCGACCGCGTCTGTGGAGCAAAACATGTGCGCCCAAATATGAAAGGAAAGCTTAACGTTGAAAAGCTGCAGTCGCTCTCAGAGAGCACTCATCAACAAACCGACATATGTGAGCAGTGGAACCACAATTTCCATTCTTTAAGTACCGCCGCCGAAGAAGTAGTCGGATTTCTGCGAGCCCGAACGAACAACTGGTACGATGAGGGTGTCAAGAAGCTACAGAGAAAAAAGATGCCGCCTACAGTGCCACGCTGCGATCGTGCGAAATGCCAGGATAAAAAGAGAGAGGTCGAAACACGTGAGTGAAAACTCCCGAAAATTTTACCAGAGAGTTAGGCGTCTTACGGAAGGTTTTAAGACCAGGGCGAACTCTTGTAAGAACAACAATGGCGACCTTTTGACTGATGTCCAGAACGTACTTAAATTATGGAGGGAACACTTTTCACCCTACTGAATAGTAGCTGCAATGGAAGCTATGGAGAAGACAAAACCGAGCACACAGTCGATGATGACGGAGTCGATGTTCCGCCAGCTGACTATGACGAGTTAGAAATAGCAACAGCGCGCTTGAAAAAGAACCAAGCTGCTAAAGCTGATCCTGCCAGCTGAGCTATTCAAGTACGGCGACGAGAAGTGAATAATAGTCCGGGAGTTAACGGCAAATTTCATTATCATTACACCATTTCCGCAAGCTTCATATTTTTTTCTATTAGTTATGCGTGTAACGTAGAATACTACCTTAAACGTCTGCCACCGCATCTTCACGACAGGGGGTTACAATTATGGCAAAAAGATAAACAAATAAAATTTATAGCCGCACACGCGAAACTTATTGTACGTATCTTTTTACATATAAGAATCTCGTCGTCTGCCATCTAAGTTCCAAAACAAAAGTCGTCTGCCACCCACATAAATATCGAAAAAAAATCATTTCCGCAAAGATGAAATTAATGAAAATGCTTTTTTTTTATAGTAGCAAAGAGAAAAATAATAGTATGAAGTTGCGCTTTGCAGCATCGCTTGAGCACCGCGGCTACTACGCTATGTTAAGTGTAAATATGCGTTATTGGCCAAAATGCTTTAAAGAATTAGAATGAATTGATTTCATTAAATGTATATATTGTAATATTTTAAGTTTATTTTAACAACTTTAGTCACATTAAACATCTCTGCTTCCTTTATATAGCGGTTCAAGAACACCCGGTCAAAATGTTTGTATTTGTACATTTCGACAGGATATTAACCAGGCAGAAGAAGACAATTTTTTATTTGTAAGTATGCTAGGGCTGCCATAATCCTGAACCCATCGACCAGGGCACTTATCATCCAACTCAAAAACGAAGATACAATTGAATATGGTTCCAATATATTCCCTATAAAGACAGTTGCTTTGGTTCTAATATTATAAGCCAACGGTGGGCAGACGCGGATCTTTGAGCCAAATGCAGTTCTTTTCCTAGCAAAGTGCGTCTCTTTTTACTTTCTCTTTGCTTAGATAATTCTGGCTATTTTTACTTCTTAAAATACATATTTCTTTGCTGGACATTCTTTTCCATTGTGTTGTTTTTTTATTTTATTCTTTTTATATACACATACGCAAATTGAGATCGAAAAATTACCCGCATTTAGAGAATGAAAATTGGCTTTCTGACTTAATGTTCTTTCCCGATATGATGGAACATTTGCAAAACCTGAATTTGTCTCTACAAGGAGGTTTTTGATTTGTCGCAAATTATTTTAAGTTTTGAAGCCAAACTACGTCCTTTTTTATGATCTCAAAAAAATAATATTTCATCATTTTCCATGGCTACAAAAAATATTGCACATGATTAAAAAGCAGATTATTTAAATGTACGTTGGCATACTTCATAAACCCTTTTCTATGTAACATGATTGAAGATGAATTTACAATATCCGAAATACTCCTTTTTAAGAAAAGCGAAGAAGAGATGGAGTTTTTGGAATTAAAAGAAGACAAGGCACTGGGAATGCAAAATAAAGCTTTACTATTGCTTGAATTCCGGCAATAAGTACCAGATTTTAAATATCCGCTGTTGAAAACAATTTTTGGTACAACGTACAACTGTGAGTCTGTACTCTACAATGAAATTCGTCAAGTCAAAATACCGTTCACAATTAATTGAATTCACGTACCTGAAAGTTATAAAAAACTATCAGATTTTTGTGTTCGCGTACGCAAAAAACTTCCAAAGTAGGGGAAATTGAGAGAGCAAAATGACATTTCATTTTGAGGGAAAGCTGCTAGTTTCTGCTGCAAAAATGTTTACCAACTGCAATTTACCAACAATAAAACAGCTGATCCAAAACAGCTGTTTGAAATTTACGCAAATCTCTAAATTGACTTTGATGGTTTGGAAGTTAAAATAGTAAAATGCGACTAATTGAACTTGTAAGAAGTAAGTAATTATTTGTTTATTCAGTGAACTGTGTCAGGATTTCGGGATTTGTTTTCTTACGTTTTTAATTTTATACATCTGAATGTAAACAAAATTTCTATCATCTGTTCATCTAATATGCAAGTTTCTGCAAATTTTCTGTTCGCGTACTAGTTTGCTCCTGTGAGAGAAAAGATTACAATCATTTCTAATAATAACTTTATTCAAAAATAAAATTTTTGTTTTTTTTTCTGTGTTTTAGAATTTACATGTGGCTCTTATCGGTCTCGGCCTTGCCCACACCTGTTATAAGCAATGTAGTTTTGTGGCACAATCCCTAGAGCTGAATGAGTTATGAACTGATGATGAAACGTTCAAGTTCTGAACTGGTTTTTATCATAAAATATAAAATTTCTCGTGACGGTGACGTAACTTGGAAAAAGCAGCGCCTTTAAGTGGTCTTCAATATTTGCCTTACCACCATTATCAAATTTCCGCATATCCTACAACGCGCTTCATGATAATTTTTGCCATTTTGTATATGCACAACCTGAAGGTAATTTAGGTAGAATGCGTTAAGTGAAGCCATTCTAAAAGACTTACGCAACATGGACTGAAAAAAGTGCTTCCCTGCATGCTTCCTAGAGAGGTGTTTCCTATTTACAATTTACTTAGAATTACAAATAATGGGTCGATTACGGATAGCAACGCAATAACTGGAGACGCAACTGGAAAGAAAATTTGTATTATAATTGGCAACTATCGTAAGTTGCTGTAGAGTTATCGATAACCGAAATTTGACAGTTCGACAACCAGCAAGCGGCTGTAAACAAGCTGTGCGAACGGAAGGTTTAAAGACCGGGGCGTACTCCTGTAAGAACAATAATGGCGACCTAGTAACTGATGTCCAGAGCGTACTTAAATTATGGACGGAACACTTTTCCGCCCTACTAAATGGAAGCAGCACGGAAAGTTGTGGAGAAGAAGAACCCGAGCCCGCAGTCGATGATGACGGAGTCGACGTTCCACCGCCTGACTATGACGAGGTACGTATAGCAATAACGCGGCTGAAAAACAACAAAGCTGCTGGAGCTGACAGCCTGCCAGCAGAGCTATTCAAGTACGGCGGCGTGGAGTTGATAAGGTGCATGCATCAACTCTTGTGCAGAATATGGTCAGATGAACGCATGCCCGACGACTGGAATTTAAGTGTGCTGTGCCCAATCCACAAGAAAGGTGACCCCGCCATTCGCGCCAACTACCGCGGGATCAGCCTTCTAAGCATAGGTTACAAGGTCTTATCGAGCGTATTGTGTGAAAGACTTAAGCCCACTGTCAATGAACTGATTGGGCCTTATCAGTGTGGCTTTAGACCTGAAAAATCCACCATAGACCAGGTATTCACAATACGCCAAATCTTGGAAAAGACCCGCGAGAAAAGGATCGACACTCACCACCTATTTGTCGACTTTAAAGGCGCCTTTGACAGCACTAAAAGGAGTTGCCGCTATGTCTGAATTTGGCATCCCCTTAAAACTCATACGGCTGTGTAAAATGACGTTGAGCAATACCACCAGCTCCGTCAGAATTGGGAAAGACCTCTCCGAGCCGTTCGCCACAAAACGGGGTTTCAGAGAGGGCGACTCCCTTTCATGTGACTTCTTTAATCTGATGTTGGAGAAGATAATAAGAGCTGCAGAACTGAATCGCTCAGGAACAATTTACTACAAGAGCGTGAAATTGCTGGCTTATGCCGATGACATCGACATCATCGGTAACAAAAACCGCGAAGTCTGTTCTGCCTTTTCCAAGTTGGATAGGGAAGCAAAGCGAATGGGTCTGGTGGTAAACGAGGACAAGACGAAGTATCTCCTGTCATCAAACAAACAGTCAGCACATTCACGCCTTGGCACCCACGTCACTGTTGACAGTTACAATTTCGAGAAAGTAGAGAATTTCGTTTACTTGGGAACCAGCATTAACACCGATAATAATGTCAGCATTGAAATCCAACGTAGAATCACTCTTGCCAACAAGTGCTACTTTGGACTGAGTAGGCAATTCAGGAGTAAAGTCCTCTCTCGACGTACGAAAACCACGCTCTATAAGTCACTCATCATGCCCGTGCTGGTATATGGCGCAGAAGCATGGACAATGACAACATCCGATGAGGCGGCTCTTGGAGTGTTTGAGAGAAAGATTTTGCGGAAGATTTACGGGCCTTTACGCGTTGGCGACGGCGAGTACCGCAGACGATGGAACGATGAGCTGTATGAGCTTTACAACGATATGGACATAGTGAAGCGAATTAAAATACAGCGGCTCCGCTGGCTTGGTCATGTCGTTCGAATGGACACCGACGCTCCAGCTCTGAAAGTATTCAACTCGGAACCCGTTGGTGGTAACAGAGGAAGAGGGAGGCCCCCACTGCGATGGAAAGGTCAGGTGGAGAAGGACTTGGCTTCACTTGGCGTTTCCAATTGGCGTCAGTTGGCACAGAGGAGAAACGACTGGCGTGCTTTGCTGAACTCGGCCAAAATCGCTTAGGCGGTTACAGCGCCAAAAAA
>NW_023458557.1:17609459-17612449 GCF_013731165.1 Rhagoletis pomonella | reverse complement strand
AAAAAAGAAGAAGAAGAAGTCCGAAAAATAAATTAGATTTTAACCAAATTAATTAAACAGAAAGAAGGTAAACTCACCAGATGTTCAACTTGTTCAAAACAACCTTTCATTATCAATTTTCGACTACTAAGGACAAAAACCTAAACCTTTTTTTCATAACAAAAATCTGCTAAAAATTAGAGAAAAGGCTGCATTCACCTTCATTAAAAACCAGGACAATTTAATTGTGGACCAGGACACCAGGACAGTTTGTCTACATCAAGACAAATCCTGGAAAATCAGGACGTCAGGCAGCCCTAAAGTATGCACAATTATGCAGTTCCGTGAATTATCTCGTGAAAACAAGTGCATGCCAACTTTGTCTAATGATGTCTGATGTGAAGCCGTACTGCGGTTTCAACTTCAAAAATAATGTGCTACAGCCCATAAGGTAGATTCCAAAGAATCATGAGGCAACTAACCTTGTCATATTATCTCGTCGGCGTTAGGCATTCGCCACGTCAATTCAGACTAAACTTAATTATATTTAATTCATTCTTGAATTAGTTATAAATTTAAATGTTTTTACTCCCTGCTTAAATTTAAATATCACCCAAACTAAGGAATTGGTCTTTAAATAAGGTAGTAAAACTCGTTATTACATATGCGTCACTGGCCTAGTGGCCAACAGCTAAGCAAGTAAACGCGGGCGCCACATTTAGCAACTGCACCGACTGGTCCGCGTTGCCATAAAAAGAGCTATGCACACCTGCTGTAGATCTTGGGTTCGCTTGGAGGTGCTCAAGTCATTCCTGGATGATCCCGAGTTATCCTTTGACAAACCCTACAAGGTCAGAATTCTGGAAAGTGATTGCTGTGAAGCGATTATAACTATGATTGACGAAGAGTTCCAAGTATGCTATACGAACAGATCGAATATGGACTGCGGGAGGACTTTGGAGGCGCTTTTGGGCCATATTCAAATAAAGTCTGCCAGTGGTCACATACCCAACGATATTCCAGGCGGAAGTATTCGTAGAAGAGCAAGTTTAGCCAGAATAAATAATACGTCGGATAGCCACACAGGGTTAAAGGACTTAGACTCTTTTGAAACGGCATCAAGGCTTTTGGACAGCTGTGAAACACTTTTGGACTACTTGGGAGCCCACAACTGCGTAACGCTCCGGTGGGTTCCGAGGCAAGAAGGGGTTGAATGCAAAAAAAGGGCTAAACAAATTTTTGGTAGGTTTTGGTAGGAAATAAAATTTGTCTGTGGCACACTGTTCATAATACTAGTGCCAGATATAAAAGAACCTCCGTGTTTCGAGAAGTTTTGTCTATATTCCTTTTGTTTATTCAATATTTAAATTTTTGCTATAAAAGTTTACCTCATATTACATATAATTAACGGCATTTCTCTGACGTCGTGATTTTTTTGAGAAGACTTTACAATTTCAAAGATATGATTAATTCCAAAACTTATTTAAAAGATTCAGTGCAAAAAATGAATACCAAATGAAAGAATTTGTTGGGTTCACAAGGACGAAGGAGAATTTAAAATGCCCTTTTTAATCTATTTTATTTTTTTAAGCTGATAAAATTAGTTCTCGACATAAAATAAGAATCGCAAAATTTCAAGGATATTCAAGGATAAAATTATAAAAGGGCATTTTCAATACCTATCCGTCCCCTACGCACCAAAAAATTTAATCTGTTTTAATTCTAGGGAATGTTCTCTTTCATTTGATACCCATACTGGTTTTTAAGACCATTGCACTGAATTTCGTAAATCATTTTACTCGTATCTTTCAAACTTCAAAGTTCCTTTAAAAAATCCTGACGTCAGAGAAAACAATTAAGAACGCAATTTTACCATATTTGGCCCTTGGTTTCGCGAATATAGTAATTTTTTTGTGTGTGCAAAATTGCCTGTACCAATGTATTATATCTATATTGAGCTACATATTTATAAACAAAAATATTAAACATTACATAAACAAAATAAAAATAGCCAAAACTGGTCAACATAAGGCGTTTCTCTTATTGACACCGGTGTAAATTACAAATCCCAAAAATCCCGGGATTATTTGCCTGGACCTAAAAAAGACCGGGATCCCGGGATTAACATTCCTAGTATGTACTATTTAAATTTAAATAAATAAAAAATTTAAAAAGTTTAGTTATTGGAGTAACTTATGTCGCTATTAACACTGTGCAACAATTTGAGGGTCATTGTCTGGGGGCGGAATGATTCCAACTCTGGATAAAAGACCAAGACTCATATAGTAAAACCTCAAAATCGTTTTACACTCTTTGGCCAATTTTCTTTGCTATGGCCGTTTTAAATTTGCAATATTTTACCTAAATGTCTTTATAATAAGTGGAAAAAAGAGTTAAAACACATAGCGGAGAGAAATATGTTGTTTCGGGACATATACTAAGATTTACGAGGAATAATTTTGAAGAACATTTTAACCCGTTATCTCCCTCACAAAAGGGTCGTTTTGGCCCTTTTTTAGATAGTCCGAATAAAATGGCATTTTGAAGGTCGCTAGAGGGTTAAAATCTTCTAGAAAGTTATTTGACATAAAATTTCTCAGTCCACAGAAAATAAAAATATGCACCAACTTTTTATGCTTTGTTTTATATTTCGTTTATATATATAACTCTTGCTCATTTTGGGCGTGATGGTTCGGGAAGTGTAAAAGCAGCATCGGAGTCATTGCTGTGATCAGAATCTGAGTCACACATAATGTCCACGTGTGATTCCAATGCTAGCTCTACTGCGTCATCTTGAAATTCTTCATGATCACGATCCTCAAACACGTGCTTACTCCACCAACAAATTTCTGCCAGAATTGCATCCGGTGCTTTTTTCCCACTATAGCTGTATTGTTTGTGTTTTAATTAGAGTAAGAGCCACTTGATGGTAGCGCTCGCCGTGCTCATCGTAGAGCTGGGATACTATCGATAGTACCGCCCAGCGGCGAATCCAGAATTTTTTGATGGGG
>NW_023458557.1:17606011-17609359 GCF_013731165.1 Rhagoletis pomonella | reverse complement strand
GGGTGTTTGCGGGAAATTTTGCCCCTTATTCTAATTACCTTAAACGAGCAATTTTTGTGTATATGTATCCATAAGTTTCTCTGCAACGGCTCTAACGTAGAAAATGAAAAATCGTTTAAAAAAGACCCTCGAAGTTGTATTTCTTCCAATTGTTAAAAACTTTTTATTTGTCACGGAGAAAATACCGTAAAAATTATTTGTATCGTGCGAATATCTATAGAAATTATCAGGGTTTGAAAAACTGTTAGCACAGCGACCACAGCCAAGCATTTGCTTTTTTATAAATTGTTGTTGCTTTGCTAGCCGGCAACTACAAGTACTTGATGAAGATCTTGCAGAAGCAATGAGCTTAGCCGACGACGCTTTGAAGGAATTTGAAGAAATGCGACAAGATGCACAAAAAACGTTTATTTGCTTTTCGAACACGTAGAAGAAGTATGCACCAACCTAGGTACAGAAATCAAAGTACCGCGATACAGCAGTCGCCAAAAGAATCGCTTTAATGTGAAAACCGAAGACGCCGAGGCATACTATCGCATTGCTTTTTACATTCCCTTCCTTGATACATACATTGCTCATTTGAAAAGCCGGTTCCTAAACCATAAATCAGTTTTAAATAATTTTAGTGTTTTGTTTCCAAAGTATGATTTTGACGAAAAACTGAAGAATTGTTTGCTTTCTATGAAAAAGTAATCGACTGCTCGAAACAAAACTTTCTTCTGGAGGTAAAAATGTGGAAAAAACGAGTTTCACACGAACATTTTCGAAATGCACTCGAAGCATTACAAGTAGCTAATACAACGTCTTTTGGGAATGTTTTTAAGATCTTACGTATATTGACACTTTTGCCCGTTTCAATAGCCACACCTGAACGAAGCTTTTCATGCCTGAAAAGAATTAAAACCTACTTGAGAAATACAACATGTCAAGAAAGACTCAACAGTCTAGCATCTATGAATATTCACAAGGATATAAATTTTTCAGTTGACGAAGTTCTAGAAGAATTTTTCAAAAAACCACGAAAAATTTGAAAATTCTTCGTTTCATTGATTTACAGGTAAAAAGAAAAATTTAATGTGTTTAAAATTATCAAAATGTTTTATAAATAAAGTGAAAAACTGAATATATGATTTTAAAAATTCGTGTTTGAAACTTTATTACGCATACTTTCTACTAAAGAGCCTTTTTTCTAGACCCATATTAGTGAAATATTATTCTTTGACTTGAGGGGGGGGGGGGGGGGGGGGGGGGTGCAACCCCCCAAATGTAATGCAATGTGTAGAGATGTAAAGAAGAAACATTGTTGAGTTTCGCTAAAACCGACCTCGATAGTTTTTAAACACTATCGATAGTGGCGACAGTTTTCAGCTATCGAGACTATCGATAGTATCCCAGCCCTAGCTCATCGGACTCAGTGGATACCTGATTGCTGAAATGCGCCAGATGATGATGTAAGTAGTAGATTTTTAAGCACATGTACTTTTTGGTACATATTTACCACAGCAGTAGCAAAAACTGTTAATATGTATCTGATTTAAACGCTTCCATTTTACTTTCCCAAATAAAATTATGTTCTATCCAAAGATTATTTACACTTAGGTTACTTGTATAAACAATTGAAGCTAGAGTTACATACATATATGAACAATATACCTGTATAAAATAAAGCATAACATTTTTTTTGCATATTTTTGATTTTCTGTGGACTTACAGATTCTTTGTACAAAGATTTTGTGTGGGAGGACCCCTAGTGAAATTTTGCGGCAAATAATTTTCTAGAAGATTTTAACCCTCTAGCGACCTTCAAAATGCCATCTTATTCGGACTTTCTAGAAAAGGGCCAAAACGACCCTTTTGTGAGGGAGATAACGGGTTAAAATGTTCTACATAATTATTCCTTGGAAAATTTTAGTATATGTCCCGAAACAACATATTTTTCTTCGATATGTATTTTTCGTCTTTTTTTAAATTTATTCTAAAGACACTTAGGCGAAATAGTGCACATTTAAAATGACCATAGCAAAGAAATTTGACCAAATAATGCAAAACGATTTTGAGGTTTTACTATATGGGTCTAGGTCTTTCATCCTGCGTTGGAATTATTGCGCCCCCAAAAACGCTGTTGCATAGTGCAATTAATTTTTGGAATAATCTCATCTACCATTATGTTAAATTACGGAGTTCTTACGATTTAATGCGGTTTGTAGATTGAAAGCAAGGGTCGTCTACTTTTTCCAACAGTTTTACCCATCAACTCCCATCAGAACGGGCCTTTTTGACCCATTGTTTAAACAATGGCTTACAGATGGTTAAAATTTCCACTAAAATATTAACGCCAAATTTTTCTAAGGATAACCGAATGTAATGAAAAATAATACCAATTTTCACCAAAAAGGGCAAACTCTAACCCTGTATAGAAAACATTGCGATGCAATGGAGCAAAACATTCCTGGGATTTGACTACCATTTATTAATGCTAACGTTATTTTCACACAGCCATCTAGTACTTGTATACGTCTGTGGGACCTCAGAATAAAAAAAAACTTACGAATGTAAAAATTTTCAAAAGAAATGGTTTTGCGTTTTATTAAAAATCGGTTAAAAAAATATTCAACTCCTTATTAAAGAAAAAAATACACAAGAAAATAGACTTGTTTTTGTTTTATCTCCAATAACACTGGTTTCCAGCAAAAATGTTCTCCAGATTCCACTATCCAATTTCCATGTAGAATTCCTCGGTGATTCCGAAAATCGAGATAATTTGGTTTTCTAAGGATAACTCTTCGAGATAGTTGCAATTTACCGTTATTCAGCTTTAAAAAATAGTGGTTTCACTTAATCACGTATATCTTACGAACCAATAAAATAATCATAATACGAGATAAGGGAAATGAAAGCAAATAAAATTCTCCATAAACCATTTATACATCACTTTTCCATAGCCCTGATAGTTTCTGAGAAATTAATTATTTACTTCTGACGCGTCTTGTTTTCGATGCAAACACTCTACCTACTCAGGTGTACGTGGCGTATGAGTAACACTCTTTTCTGCTCATATTTCATATAAAAAATCCTTGCGCATTTTCATTTGACCAATCATTATTTCCTTATTTGTTTATCGATTTCATTCATTATTAGCTTCATCTTTTTTCTAAAGGAACAGGCTTTAACACAAGTACAAAATATTTACACAGAAACTGTTATTTTTTGACTTTTTTCCTTATTAAAGTTTGAACTTTTTGCATTTTTCCATCAAAAAAACAAAATATCTGGAATGATTAATTAATTTCTGAGAAACTATCTTCTTCTTCTTCTTTTTTGGCGCTGTAACCGCCTAAGCGATTTTGG
>NW_023458557.1:17596815-17605911 GCF_013731165.1 Rhagoletis pomonella | reverse complement strand
CCGTCATCATCGACTGCGGGCTCGGGTTCTTCTTCTCCACAACTTTCTGTGCTGCTGCCATTTAGTAGGGCGGAAAAGTGTTCCCTCCATAATTTAAGTACGCTCTGGACATCAGTTACTAGGTCGCCATTATTGTTCTTACAGGAGTGCGCCCCGGTCTTTAAACCTTCCGTAAGTCGCCTAACTCTCTGGTAAAATTTTCGGGCATTCCTCCTGTCGGCCAGCATTTCAAGCTCTTCGCACTCACGTATTTCTGCCTCTCTCTTCTAGTTGCGGCAAATACGTCTCGCTTCCCTCTTCAGATCCCTATAGCGGTCCCACATAGCGCGCGTTGCGCCCGATCGCAGCGTGGCCCTGTAGGCGGCATCTTTTTTCTCTGCAGCTTCCTGACACTCCTCATCGTACCAGTTGTTCTTTCGGGCTCGCTGGAATCCGACTACTTCTTCGGCGGCGGTACTTAATGAGCGGGAAATGTGGTTCCACTGCTCGCATATGTCGGTTTGTTGAAGAGTGCTCTCTGAGAGCAGGTGTGAGAGTCGAGTAGCGAAAGCGCTGGCTGTCTGTTGTGATTGCAGCTTTTCGACGTTAAGCTTTCCTTGCATATTTGGGCGCACATTTTTTGCTGCACAGAGGCGGGTGCGTATCTTGGCTGCAACAAGATAGTGGTCCGAGCCGATGTTTGGGCCTCGGAGTGTGCGTACGTCTAAAACACTGGAAGCGTGCCTTCCGTCTATCACAACATGATCGATTTGGTTTCTCGTTTTTCGATCCGGAGACAGCCAGGTAGCTTGATGGATCTTTTTATGCTTGAACCTAGTACTGCATATTACCATGTTTCGGGCCCCGGCGAAGTCGATCAGCCTCAATCCGTTGTCGGACGTTTCGTCGTGGAGGCTGAATTTTCCGACGGTGGTTCCAAAGATCCCTTCTTTGCCCACCCTGGCATTGAAGTCGCCAAGCACGATTTTGATATCATGACGGGGGCAGCGCTCGTACGTGCGCTCCAAGCGCTCATAGAAGAGATCCTTGGATGCCTCATCCTTCTCTTCCGTCGGGGCATGGGCGCAGATGAGCGAGATGTTGAAGAATCTCGCTTTGATGCGGATTGTGGCTAGACGCTCGTCCACCGGGGTGAACGACAGTACTCGGCGACGGAGTCTCTCTCCCACCACAAATCCAACTCCGAATTTGCGCTCCTTTACATGGCAGCTGTAGTAGACGTCGCAAGGCCCCAGACATTCTTTGCCTTGCCCCGTCCAACGCATTTCTTGGATGGCGGTGATGTCAGCTTTTGTCCTTACGAGGACATCAACCAGCCGGGCAGAGGCACCTTCCCCATTAAGGGTCCGGACATTCCAGGTGCATGCCCTCAAATCGTAGTCCTTTAAACATTTGCCGTGGTCGTCATCATAAGGGGGGGTCTCATCCGAGGCTTTGCCTTGCTTGAGAAACTATCAGGGCTATCGAAAAGTGACATATACACGGTTTATAGAGAATTTTGTTTTCTTTCATTTACTGTACCATTACGATTATTTAATTGGTTCATAAGATATACTTGATTGAGTGGAATCTCTCTTTTTTTAAGCTGAATAACGGTAAATTGCAAATATCTCGAAAACGTATCCATTCAAAAATAAATAAACTCGATTTTCGGAATCAGCGAGCGGTTCTACAAATTGAATGGTATCATCTGGAGAACAAAATCAAAATTAAAATTTGTGATCCAGTGTAATTGAGGAGTTAGATGCAATAAGGACACTTCTGTTATCACCAGGGCCGAAAAGTTCAAGCTTTTGATTGGAATTCCTTATGTTGCTTATTCAGGGTTCCCAAGCTTAATTTTAACGATAATGCTTATTTCAATGTATAAAACTACTTAAATACGGACCTTTTAAGTGAATGGTTAAGACATAAATTGCTATTATTTCGCGTGTGTGAATAGTAGTAATCAAGGAGTTTTGACATCTGATATCTTACAGCTAGCTGCCTCACTTTTCCCTTACGAAATAATGAAACGGGCATATATTTCTATTGAAAACAATGATGCCTTGTACTCGTCACAAACAAGCTTCAGCAATCAATAGTAGAAAACGTAGCAAATTTCTTAAGAACTTCGTACTGTTAAGAAAAGCTCAATAAATTTTTATTGACCATTTCTTGGGCTCTTTTTTATTCGTCGAACTAAAGAAATGTTTACAAAAAAAAAAAAAAAGGTTTTTATTAGTCCGTAACCTCAATCGCATTTCTGCTTAGATACAAAAAATTAAAACCAATAGTTCTTCTCTACGGAAAGGCTTTGGTGTTATTGAAGAGATTAAACTAATTTATCTCAAATGGAGAATAACGAATATTTAAAAAAAAGTAAGCAACAATTGTATGTCCATTGTAATTTTCCAATCCTTGAAATAAACTGCATAAGAAATAAAACCTGTACTTAATTTTTGTTGTTTTGCGAGCATATTTTCAAGCATTTTTACCAATGTTTTAGTGCTTATCTAAGAGCTTAAAATTGATTTTTTCGTGCTTATTTTCTTCGGCCTTTGGTTATCACACATCAAAAACTTTAACGCTAATATCTTAGAAAGCAGAGTTTCTTGTTGTTTTAGTATATTAAAAAGTAGTATTGTTGTGGTATCGAAAAAAAATTTAAAAAGTGTTCAAAATTGAATATGTATTTCCATTATACATACACTACGTATAATGGAAATATTCAATTCAAATACGCCCGTATTTAAATGAAGCATTTTTCACTGCACGGATGGCGTTTTGCATATGTTTTTCATATGTAATTAAGAAAGTATATGTATACAAAGCACCCTGCAGTAAAATTTAGAGACAGTCTGACAAAGCGCTAGTTCCGAACTACATATATCAGAACTATATCTGTACTAGTGCAAAATGGATGCAGAGCGGGACAGTTGAAACTTGCGGCGTAAATGTGCAAATGCTCACTACTCGTACAATAACGTAAAAACTGTCCAAAATGGAACCGGTTAAAAACTAGTTACAAAGTATCGCACTGGTTGACATTTGCGACCGCCAGTGACATCGCCGTGTAAAACTGGACAGTTGAAAGCATTGCTGGGGCATTGAGCTAGAATTAGTACTGTCGGCAAAAGGTCTAGTTCTACCCTAGTTCTGAGCTAGTCAGATTTTCTTCAGGGCATGCACAGCGGTGACAACACACACACACATTCACACATACATGGAACATGTTTATCTGTACAAACACTGCAGTACAGGGAGCGACTACAGGACTGCTGAATCGGTAGCTACCTGATAAACTCCGTCAACTACCGACCGACTACTTGCAGTGTATTTAATCGATTACTTTTATAAGGCAATGTCCTAAGCGGTAGTCACCATCGGCTCTCTCTGCACTACCGGGAGTTAGTTAAAGTAGTCACTTGCGTAATTTATGGGCGCCCTCTGTCGTAGTTTTTCGCTACCCTGCTTACGACTGGTTCGACTCTGCACTACCATGTGCACTACCTCGGGTTAATAGAGTAGCTACTTACGTAGGAGTAGGTGCAATAGCGGTTCAAAAGTAGCGATTGACTCCAGCAGTACTGGAGGGGCGCGATTAGTGCATTCCCTTGTAAAAGTAATCGATGAAATACACTGCAAGTAGTCGGTCGGTAATTGACGGAGTTTAACAGGTAGCTACCGATTTAGCAGTCCTGTAGTCGCTCCCCCGTACTGCAGGGGAGCTGTGATGTTGATTCAAACTCAACATTTGAAAACACATTTACATGTATGGCTGTAGCTGAGTGTGCAAGGACGCTTGATACAATTGGTTGCTGCCAAGAGGGTCCGGGTTCAATTACCATCATACGGAACATAAAATGAAATTTTTTTTCTTCTCAGTTACGAAAAAATATCTGTGAACTTCACAACGACATATTTTATAACGTAGATACTCAATATTAAGAACGAGTTGGGTTGGTGCCCTTTCATATGAGTATTTTGTTTTAATTTAGCACGTTTTTTTCAATTCTAAAATTCCCCTCAGTGAAAGGAGATTCCTTTCAGTGGCCCAAATTAGGTAAAATACTCCTTTAAAAATGTAATTTTCCTTTCGTAAAATAGCGTTATTTATACGAGTATTAGATCCTTCAAACTATGTACACTGCCGGAGCAAAGTATTGGCACAGCAAATTTTTCACAATATATGCAACAATTTTCATTCTTATATTTTTTTGCTAATTTCGTATAAAGATATAGTTCATTCTACAACAAAAAACATAAAAATATAATTCCTAAACTTTGTGCAAAACTCGCGAAAATTCAGCAAATTTTCATGAAAATTTTCTACTTTTTAATCAGATTTTTTAGAATTTTGTTGAGTATATTTCATTGTGCATACATAATAACAATTTTGTACAAAATTCCTTAGGCGCCGAACGCCGCCGCCACCGCCGATATTTTCGTAACTCCGCGGCGCGTGAGGAATGTCATAAAACGGTGGCGGCGGCGTGGCTCAGCAGCGTAAACCTCTAATACACACATTATACACACAATCATTTTCATATATGGGTACTTCCCAGAAACTTCGATTTTTGTGAAATTTTTTTTCAAATCGTGAGCACATGTCTGAAATTTTTAGAATGCGTACCCTCAGCTGCTAAAATATGACATGCAACGTTTTGCAATGTTTTAAAGCTACGCTCCAAACGCTATTAACGCTTTTTGCGGTTTGTTTTTGCAACTTTTTTTTGCAGTTTTTTTCAACATATCGCTTGTTTGTGCCAATGTCAATAATTGCACTGAGTTTGGTTCAAATTGATTAATCGGTTACAGAGATACACATATAGCGAACCAAATACGGGACATTTTAGTAAGTTTTGGCTATTTTTATATATTTTATTTAATGTTTATTATTTTTTTATGAAAGTATAGCTGGTTAGTTAACGAATACGATATAAATCCAACTTCAGGTTTTGATCAAAATTTCTAACTTCTTGATCAGGATCTGTGATAACATTTTGGTATTCAGTTTTGTAACCCATTCAATTTTAGTAAGCATATTGCAAATTGTAAGTATCTTGGACTTACCGTTGATTTTTGGGAACACTTTTTTTATTGATGGTGCTCCGCATTTTTTTCATATAAAAAAATTCCGAACATAAACTGCCAAAAATCAATGGTAAGTCCTAGCATCTACAGCCCAAGCTCTTTCATTTGACACATCATTTTCGAAAATCGAACGAACGGTACAGATTTGATGGCATGTACAAAAAATGCCTTTGGTATTATATCTATTGTTTTTTTTGGGGCTTTTCTTATTTCTTTTTCGTTCTGTAACTTTTTGATGAACAAATAAAAAAGTGGTGCGCGAGGATCATAGTCCAATAATATATTTTACTATAGAGCACACACGTATTTGGCTAAATTTTCCAATTCCAGAAGATGTGTTAATAAAAAATATGCATTTTTACTTTTGCGCACGCAATGTAATCTTTTAAATAAGTTGTTTTTTAACTATCTTCTAATGAGAGCACATAAGCCTGCCATGTCTAGATTGAATCCTCTTATGCTCCAGAACACTATAAAAGCAGTCCGATAACAGTTTTAGGTACGCACCAGCTACAGTATACTATAAAAGACGCGAGTGTCAGAATTTAAAGAAAGGAGTCACGCCACTTTGATTCTTCATAACTTTTTTTCTATTGAAACGCATACTTCTAACGGGGTGCATTCGATTCTCCTCTCCAAATTCTACCAGTTAATTATAAACTCAAACATGAACAATCAACGCACCCATTTTTGTAACGTAAAAGTAAAAAAAAAAATAGGAGAGTCACACATTTATTTATGAAAATTTCCCAATTTTATTTCTGAATTATACGCATAATTGGCTAAATATGTACCTTTTTTGCATTTGTGCATTTTTGTGTTAATAAACCAGCGAAAATTATGTGTCCGAGGAAAAACTGGCGACTCATGCGAAAGGTCGAACTAATTGAGAATTGCCCATATACATACTTATATGTTCACTCTCTAATTACAAAAGGATAATTGTTTTGAATATATCGTCACCTGAGTGGAAAATCAACCCACATATCTCGGAAGCCAGTTCGAAAACGCCCTTTCTCAAAAAAATTTTCAAGAATGCTCTATCTCAGAATTCGGTTCAAAAATGCCCTATTTCAGCTGAAAATACATATAAAACGTGCTTAGATAGCGCGTTTCTGAATCGGCTGCTGAGATAGGGCGTTTTTTCAACCAAATTATGAGATATGGTATTTTTCAATGAAATTCTGAAATACGGCGTCCTTCAATCAAATTCTGGAGTAGGGCGTTATTGAAATTTTTTTTTGAGATAGGGCGTTTTCAAACTGGCTGCCGAGATAGGTGAACATTTGGATACAATTAAAAACAGGAAAAAGTAAGCTTAGAGTAAAAAGTTGCTAAGTACACATTTTGTAAAAATATGAGTTTGACATAATAAGCAAGAGAAATTGAAAATGCATCGTGTCCAACAGGACTAAGGTACTGGTTTTATCCTTCATGCATATAATCTATGAAATACAAATTTGCTCAGTCCAAAAAAGACACAGAAAATTTTGTAAGGCCAAAACACTAGGACAGGGAAGGGTAGATTTTTGGCTCTTAAAGCAGTCAAAGACCCAGCAAGTGCTACGCAAGAGGTAAAGCAGTTCTCAGGGTAAAGGGGGTGGTAAAAATACATTAAAACCATCATACATCTCCGCTTTGATGATCTTCATCGCACAGCGGCTGCGGAAATACTAAGTCACCACCCTGCAGAAAAAATTATCAATTGATAAAAAATAACCCACTTGTAGTTATTTTTTTTGCGGGATTTATATAAAATATATAACTTGTAGTTCTACAAAAAGCTAACTTGAAACTAGTTGACAAGTAATGCAGGAGTAATGAAGGAAATTGTTTTCTTTAAACGCGTTTCTATTTAAATATCCTGCACTTCGCAAATACTTTTTCGAATTGAGGACAAATAAAAGGAAGATCGAAATTTCATATTATCATTTTGAAGTTATGTCTTACGGAGTTCGAATATGAGACCACCTACTGCAGAATATGTAAACAAATATGAAATATAATAAAATAAATAAAGTGAATAAAAAAAAAAAATTAAATTAAAAATAAAAAAAAATATTTTGTTTTTCCTATTGCTATCTTATGTCCAAAAGTAGTTAGTTACAAGTTGGTTACACCAAATGCAGATGCAAAATGCACCCTTGACTGTTTCGCGGCCATCGCCATAGCTTTCGTCAAAGAAAATATGAAGATAATAAGTGACTTTTAGCTCCTTCCTAATCAACTTAAAGTTAGGTTATAGTTAGATAAATTTCCTGCAGGGCAGCAAGTTCTCTCTAAAACGAAAACAATTATCATATATACATGAGCCGAGATGGACACTACCACAAACAAGCACGCGCTAAAAGTGCACTCTAAAATTTTTTTGTTTAAATTTGCGCATATTAAGATAGGTAACCAATGCAAATTTACACACCGTGTTAGTTAACTTTTACTTATCATATGTGCGATGTAGAACAAATTTCAAATTGGTTTTTTGAATTCTAAACACTTAATGTTCACAATTTCATACTTTACACATAAAATGTTTAAAATTTGCCTTAAAATACTTTTGTTTAAATTTACGCATATAAAGAGAGGTAACCAGTTTCCTCTCCTAATGTGTGAAAAATTAAACACTGCCTTACTTTTATGTACCACATTTGTCGCGTAGGGAAAAATTACACAATTACATGTTTAAAATTGGGTAAATGTGAGCACTTAATGTTTATTAAACATTTCATGTGTGTATCTATGTGTATATTTTAGACATCTAATGTTCAAAATCAAATCTTGAACATCATATTTACACATTTCGTGGTTGAAAAATATACACCTTTCAGTAGTAGTTTTACATGCACTTTTTAGAGTGTGAGCAAGTGTTAGTGTGCCTAATTTAATTTCATGCTCAGGGTTGACACAAACATTTTTAATATTTACCAAAACTCTAAAAAAATTACCAAACTCAGAAAAAAATTACCAAATTCGTATGAGCATAATAAGAAGTCCAAGTTAATGGAGTGTGTGTTGGGACGGCAGCTGAGTCTGTTGATATACTATCTTGTGCTGTATCTTTTTATTTCATCTATGACCATAGGGCCAATTCTACAGAAAAGTAAACCAGCCCGATTCTTTTTTCTTTCAAATATTGAACATATTAGTGATTAATGGTATTCACTATATCTGTCAACTGCTTCTGACACTAATTCTTATCATGTCCAAGCATTTTGTGTTTAATATTTTGCTCCTTTTGTCGAAGGATTTTTCACGAGCCTAAAACAGTTTTCGATACTTCAACAAGGAAAAGTACAAAAATATAAGCTTTTCTTGATATATTTTGGCCGATTAAGTTCTGAACGATGGAAAATAAATTAGTTTAACAGGATACGTTCCAAGTTAGCGAAAAAGTTGTTTAGAACTCCTATTAAGTCGTAATGAAATGTACCGCAAATGTTAAGTGTAACGTAGGCAGTGAAAAACTAAAAAAGTTGTTTTTTGGATAATTAAGTACCCTTTCCCAAAATATATATAACATTTTTTCTTAGGATTGTCGATATCATACTGATACCATCTGGAAAAAAAGAAATTATAGCTGACTTCGTTGCACAATTACCTAATAAATAAGTGTAACGTTGCCAGTGCTTTTCTTTTTATTTAAGGTTTTTTTATTGATTTGATAACTATTCTCATTTCATTTTAGCAATAAATAATAACATATTTAAGAAAGCATTTTCATGAAAAATTGCGAATTGAGCATTATACTGCTAAATTTTAATAACTATTCTATTGAAATAAAGCGAAACTAACATTTGTAAAATACTCTTTGAAGTCTTTATCTCTTAAGATTTTGACTATATATTTGCCTATGATTCAATTAGATTTTTTGCAACATATAAATCTGATAAGTTATCTGCCCATTATAGTGATTGTGGTCATAACACTACAATTTTATAGAATCTGATACAAGTCTACACCAGACTATGAAGAGTTTATAATAATAATAATAATAATAATAATAATAATAATAATAATAATAAT
>NW_023458557.1:17596039-17596805 GCF_013731165.1 Rhagoletis pomonella | reverse complement strand
TAATAATAATAATAATAATAATAATAATAATAATAATAATAATAATAGATTGGCGCTTACACATATGTTAGTGCTTGGCCGAGCTTCTCCTCCAAATTGTGGCGTGAGACTTGATGTTGTCACACAAGGGGAAGGGCCCGGCAGTTTTACGCCGACTCCGAACGGCGATTGTATCTTTATGAGATACCACGCATTGCTAGACCGTTTGCTTTTCACGCGTTTGTATTTAGAGAGCATCAACAAACCACATACATATTTGTCTCTATTCTCTTCTCTTTTTATACTCAGCTAGCACAGCGCAAAAAAAAACAATAACCTTTGCCAGCTTCAGGCATGCGCAAAGCGAAATTTATGTACAAGCAGCGCTGCACCCAAAGCGAAATTTATGTACATATGTACAAGCAGCGCTGCGTTCAAAACGAACAAACACTGTACATCGTGTACTTCGTTTGGAAACTGTTTTTGTTTTTTTTTTACTTCAAAATGCTGCTTGCTGCGATATCGGCATATGCTCACTGTAAGCTTCTTGGTGTGGCATACGTACATACATTGATCTTCAGCTTTTCCTTTATTTCATAAAGATGAAGTTTGTGAAAAAAAAGTTGCCGCTGCGCAGCAGGAACCTAATTTTATATCGCTGTAGCAGCATGCACAATAAATAACACAAAGAGATGTTTGTTTCGCTTCATGCAAATTCTGCACAAATCATAACTCAAAAATGTTAGTTCAACAGATCAACGTTCAAACAATCCAATTACATAGATTT
>NW_023458557.1:17585914-17595939 GCF_013731165.1 Rhagoletis pomonella | reverse complement strand
ACTCTTCTTTGAGGCTGCTATTTTGCCAGCCTCCCTTGTATACGCTGTACGTATACCTTTTTTTTGGTTTTTAGCTCTTCAACTGAAATTTTTAAATCCATCTCACTTAATATTGCCTGGAGAGCCTCTTTCCGGGCAAGCAATTATATTATTTTCATTCATTTTGTACGAATGTTTATAAATTTACTTGTCTCTATAAAAAATTATGCAATGATTTCCAAATTTAAAATTGACAAGAAAGGTAAACCTAGTTGAATAGACAATAAATCACCTGGTGTCATGTCTATTTTGGGGCAAACGATTTTATCGCTTTCTAGAAAATAGCTGAATAGCTTAGAAAATCGCCTCATGTAAATGCTGCTTAAGCCACACAAAGTAAAAGCCAAGGGTGTGAAACCTTGCAAACCAGGCGGTTCGATAAGGCAGTATTAAGGGTGTGTGTGTGTCTATGTATTAGTGTTGTTTCTAGTTGAGTAAAAATCTTAAACTTCGGGGATATGTGGCTAAGGAGCTGAGTGACTCCTTCGGGCTAACCAGCGCAAATAAATTAGAGCTAAAGAAGGCTGAAGAAGTCAGTTATATGAAAATAAGTCGTCTGTGAAGCGTCGGGAAAGTTCAAGTGCCCAGTTTATTAAATATAAAGTTACCGGTTTTTTTATAAGACGGTGAACAACGGGGTTGTTTAAACTGCATATATCTATACTATATAAAAAATTAAAACCCAAAAAACGTGGGAGAAAACAGCCGATATACTGGGTCGATTTCTATGATTCAAGTTTTAAAATGGCATATTTCTACCACAGTAGGACACAGAGGTATTTTTAAAATGAAATTTTAATAATATGTATGTTTAATTAAAGTATTAAGTTGATCAACAATACCACGCATTGCTAGACCGTTTGCTTTTCACGCGTTTGTATTTAGAGAGCATCAACAAACCACATACATATTTGTCTCTATTCTCTTCTCTTTTTATACTCAGCTAGCACAGCGCAAAAAAACAATAACCTTTGCCAGCTTCAGGCATGCGCAAAGCTAAATTTATGTACAAGCAGCGCTGCATCCAAAGCGAAATTTATGTATGAGGTCTTCGGCGTGAGAAAACGTCCCTCTTGGTCTGAAAAAACGTCATTTCCTACCCAAATACGTCTTTTTCAAATGTATGCACACAGAATTGTTCTTATTAAACTTTTATTGTTTACAAAGGTACATAAGTATATATGTAAGGTATATTAAAAAGTCATTTCGACAGAGCACATTTAAAATTCATTGTAAACTGGTTTGAGATCGTTAAAATAAAAATCATTTTATACATACACTTGTGATCAGCTGATTAAGTCATCAATATTTTGATCGATTGTGGCTGTTTTGCTTTAAAAATCCACATTTCATTTGTGCAAAAATTATAAAAAATTAACAAAGTTGCAGCTAGATTTTCAACTTTTTATTCGGATTTTTAAGAATTTTTTTGAGTATACAGTTTGATAGCCCATTATTTTCCAGGGTAATAATGTGCAAGTTTTAAGTTGCTAAAAAATCGTGTTGATTTTTAATATTTTTTTTTCTCTTGTAGACATTTGGTTAGGTGGTCGGTTGTCGAAAATGTTAAATTACGTTCTGCTAAGAAGGAACATAGCAATATTTCAGCATTTTTTTGCGTTCATTACATTTTCAATGAAGCCTTAAAAAAGTCGCCAGCCTCGTAGCCTCAATTGTTTACAAAACCAGCCATTGAACGCGGGATCCTTAGTCCAAGAATCCAAAACAATGCGCGTACGCTTGGTTTGCATCGTATTTAAGTCATTTGTGTACAAAGGATAAATATCTTTTGAAGAAGCTGCTGCAAAAAAAAAGAGCTTGTTAAGATTTATTAAGAAAATAGTTCAAAATCAGCTCTACTTACAAGATTTAGTAACAGAGAAAAATTATTGGGAAGGTAAAAAACGTCATTTCTTGCACAAAAAACGTCCGAACGTCAACAAGATATAAAAAACGTCCAAATGACGTTAAAAACGGCAACCTGGCCACGCTGGCTGCGATATCGGCATATGCTCACTGTAAGCTTCTTGGTGTGGCATACGTACGTACATTGATCTTCAGCTTTTCCTTTATTTCATAAAGATGAAGTTTGTGAAAAAAAAGTTGCCGCTGCGCAGCAGGAACCTAATTTTATATCGCTGTAGCAGCATGCACAATAAATAACACAAAGAGATGTTTGTTTCGCTTCATGCAAATTCTGCACAAATCATAACTCAAAAATGTTAGTTCAACAGATCAACGTTCAAACAATCCAATTACATAGATTTGAATACATGCATACATATGTACATAAGTATGTTCAAATTAGAATTGGTATGGTAAAGTAATTTAGCCCTGTTTTTTTATGGGAATCCTGCCTCTGTCTAGCCGAATTCCAATTTTCCAACGCTGTAGTGGCATGCGCAAACAACAGCAAATCAATGATGTACATATGTATGTATGCACATATGTCTATTGGTTGGGCTTCATAGAAATGCGGCAAGTGCGTTAAAGGCTGAACGCCGCGTGTAAAGCGAAATTTATGTACAAACACTTTACATCGTGTATTTTCTTTGACAACTGTTTTTTTACCTTACTTTTATTAGCTCGGGATGTAACTATATAATATTGATGCACCTAATAGATGCAGCGATTTCTATTCTCAAGTTACATACCTGATGACAGTACGAATGGCAATTATAATAGGGAGGTTTTAGTTTTTTGAACTATAATTTTTTTATTTACTTCAAAATGCTGCCTGCTGCGATATCGGCACATGCTCACAGTAAGCTTCTTGGTGTGGCATACATATATTAGTCTTCTGCTTTTCCTTGCTTCATTTCATTAAGATGAAGTTCGTTAAGACTGCGTTTATACACGGAAACGTTTGTTGACGCGATTTCTCACATTCCCTTTTGGTGTTGCTCATTTCATTTACACACGACGATTTTTGTGTATGCAATTGTTGTTGTCAGCTGTGAACCGCTAACTCAATTTACACAGACGAACGAGAGCACAAAGCGTGTTGCCCGAGCACGAGCAACTCGGTGCCCCTCTCCTTTCCTCGTCACGCTCTATCCTACAAACGTCGGGTTGCGGCAACAAAAATCGCCGTGTGTAAAGGAGCACTAAAGAAGCAGTTGCCGCTGCGCAGCAGAAACTTTATTTTACAACGCTGTAGTAGCATACAGAATAAATAACAGCAAAGAAATGTCTGTTTCGCTTCAAGCAAATTCTTCACAAAACAAAACTCAATTATGTTAGTTCAACTGATCAACTTTCAATAAATTGAGGTAGGGTGCGCTCACACAGAAAGGCGACCGCTGCTGAGCGAACCAAGGCGGAACAACGCGAAGCTGCTGGTGTTCACACTGAACGAAGCGATGCGGAGCTTTTCTCATGGACTCTGCTGAAAGATACCACAAAACTTACTGTCAATGAAAAACAGCAAAAATATTTGCGCAATTTTATTCAAAATATTCGTTGTAAAATTCGTATTTATTTGAATAATCTGATATCTTGTTTGCAGCAACTTTATAAAACATAAAAATTAAATAGAAAATTCAAAATCAAAAACTGCTTTGCTTTCAGCTCCAAAACGTTTATGAAAAGCTTGCTGTACGAACACTTTCATATAGTTACAGCAATTTGAAAACTTCATTCAGCTCGGAACGGCTTCGCTCGGCTCGGATCCGCTTTCTGTGTGAACGTATCCTTAGACTTGGATACATGCATACATATGTTCATAACTATGTTCAAATTAGAATTGATATGGTAAAGTAATTCCGCCCTGATTTTTATGGGAATCCTGCCTCTGTCTAGCCGAATTCCATTTTTCCAACGCTGTGGTGGCATGCACAAACAACAGCAAATCAATGATGTACATATGCATGTCTATTTGTTGGGCTTCATGGGAATTCGGCACATTGTTTTCGCGAAGTTGATAAATTAGCAAGTGCGCTAAGGCTGAGTTTTTTGGCTTAGACAAAGTGAAATTTCATTACTAAATATAAAAACAATATTTTAAAATAACAGAATAGTGCGAAGTGTTTAAAAATGCCTAAAGCTAAAAGAAATTTGTCAAAACAAACGAGAGCCGCAAGGGCAATGGCCTATAATCGGAGAATAGTAGCGGCGCACAGTGCTTCCCTTCCATATAAATGTGAGAAAAATGGAATTATGGATGGATTTTAATGAAAATTCGCTTATTAGTAAAATTGAGGACGAAAAATTCAAAAATGTAATTAGTTTTTGGTTAACTTTCATACTTTCACTCAAAATGCTGTTTTCAGTTGAAAATTTGGGTTGTTATGGCATTTACATAGGTATGTACATATAGTTCGTTCTATTTTCAAAAGTGAGTTGTCAAATGACAGATGTAGATGTCCAATAAAGTTTATTTTTTTTTTGAAACAGGTTGCCACCTGTTACAAATTTCATTAAAATTATTGAATATGTTAAATGAATTAGATATTGCAATATGAGTATCAATCGAAATGTTTTTGAAAATGCTTTACTTCTAAACGCCACGTAGAGGGGTTGCCACATGTTCAAAAAATCAAATTCACTTTAATTAAGGGAGTCAGGTAACTAAAATATGTATATTATTATGGGTATCACACAAAAAAAAAAATTGGACATACATATTTAGCTAGAAATAAGTGAAGAGTAAAAACATTCCTGAGTTCATTTAAGAGTCCAATAATTTAAAAGGAATGTAATCAGAACAAATCACTGATTGAAAATGTATGTATTTGTGATATAATAACATATACGATGTCGTTCCTGAGTTCATTTAAGAGTCCAATAATTTGAAAGGAATGTAATCAGAACAAATCACTGATTGCCAATGTATGTATTTGTGATAGAATAACATATACGATGTCGTAAACCTTTGGTTTGACTCAATTATTATATTATTTTAACTAAATTGGACTCTACAAAGAGGTGGCAACCCTCTTCGTAATATTTGCAAGCTAAAACCCTCTTAAACCTCTTTCGTCTGACTCCCATATGGTGGTACCTATCTATTTCAATTACCTAATTCCATTAATTCAAATGGAATTTAATTTTTTAAACAGGTGGCAACCCTCTACATAAAGTTAAGAAATAAACCCTTTTCATTCACATTTCAATTGATACCCATCTCCTAATAATTCATTTAACTTATTAAAAAATTTGAATTTAATTTTTTAACAGGTGACAACTCTTAAAAAAAATAAACCTGTATTGTCTACAGGTCAAGCTTATTAATCTGACACTTCATTTTTGAAAATAGAACGAATCGTGCAGATCTGATGGCACTGACAAAAAATGATTTTTTGTTACTTCAAAAAGTGCAAAAAATTAGCAGGTTTTTAATTATTCTTTTAAAAGCTAAAAGCCGTACTATTTAATACAATAACAAGAAATAACATATTTTTACATACATATACTTTTTATTCATTCCATAAAAATTTAAAATTTCATGAAATTTTATTTTGAAAAAATTTATTTTCTGGAATGCCGCATGGGCACCATGTGTTTAATTTTATGCAAAAATTTTTATTCCTGTTCTTTACTATCTATTTGGAAATAAAAAACGTCAAACCAACATTCTATTTCAAAGAATGTATTTTTTACTTTTGCTTCCGTGAAGAGCTTACGCATGGCTATGCTCTTATTAAAATTCTTAGTATAAAATTTGTCGACTTTAGTGGCTTCCTGGCGGCATATAATTTATTTTATAGGGAAACTTCTGTTTAATTCTTTTTAGTGGATAAATTACCTCTACAAAAATACCAAACACGATCACATTGCAGACAACGAATTTTTCGATTTTTGCCCAGTTAGACGGCACTGTGCGGCGGCGCGAATAGAAACGATGCCTGCAATCGGAATTAGATCTGCGTTTATTTATCGACCTCAAATCAATTATATAGGTGATTTTAACAATAAAAGTCTATCTACACATATCAGTGCCGTACCTATCAGAGTCAGTGAATAATATAATATCGTTGCCGCAGTCCCAAATAGATTTGTTCAGACCGTCCTGTACAGTGCCCGTCTTTTACAGTCAGTGCTGCTTTAGTTCCGGAATTTTTTTATACACTCTAAAAAAAAATTGTGTAGATTTCCTAGCTAAAAGGTAGGTCACTCATTTCCTACCTTATTATTCACGAAATTACATGCTCGATTATTCAACGAATAGTTTGTTTAAATTTCGGACTTTTTAGAGTGTAATATATCTGCTGTGGTGTGCGTAAATGTACTACGAAAGTGTGTACAAGCTACAAAATACACATCTGCTGTTTGATTTCACACGTAGTATTGTGTAAAGCCGCTAACAAAAAGGATTTTTACACACGAAAATGTATAAACGAGAAAAGTACATATTCATCGTGTAAATTTACCATAAAATTTTAAAAATAAACAAAAATATACTCGATTTATAGTCGCATTTTTAAACAGATTTTTAAGAGTGTACACTCTAAAAACTGCGTGTAAAACTGCTACTGAAAAGTGTTTATTTTCAAACAAAATCTGTGTAAGTATACGCATAAGATGTTCAAGACTGGATTTTTGAACATGAGATGTTTAAAATATACACATGAAATGTTTAAAATTGCAAACGATTTTAACGAAAAAATACATTCCCTACTAAAAAAAAAATTAAGTACATTTTATGTGTAATTTTGCTCTACGCGACAAATTTGGTATGTAAAAGTAAACAGGCAGTGTTTAACTTTATTAACACGGTGTCTAAATTTGCACACATTAATATGCGTTAATTTAAACAAAAAACTTTTAGATTTTAAACATTATATGTGTAAACTATGTAATTGTGAACACTAAAAAAAATCTATAGAAATATTTTTTGTTAAGTTTAACTAATGATTTAACTATACTTTAAAATAGTTAATCTATAAAATCTGTACTTAACTGCCGATTCTGAGTTAGCTACGTACTCTGAATTTGGCCCTTAAGTGTTTAGAATTCAACAAACAAATTTCAGATTTGTTCTATGCCACACATATGGTAAGGAAAAGTTAAAAAACAGTATTCAAATTGATTAACACGGTGTGCAAATTTGCATACATTAAGAGAGGAAACTGGTTACTTTTTTTAATATGCTTAAATTTAAACAAGAATTTGTTAGAGTGTAGTTAACTCGGCAAAGATTTATTTGTGTATATCACTGACGAGCTGACGGTATTATATTGCAAGTTTTGTTTGATATGGAGAGAAAATTAATCGAGTTGGTACAAAATTATTCAGAATTATATAATTTGGAAATAATTGCCAATTGATCATTAGTAAAATAAGTATTTTGCAGTGATATTTTTACTACTTGACCGTATAGGCACTACTGCATAACCTATGTGATATTTTTGTATATCTATACTTGACTACGTTATCTTAAATGCTGTAATATTTTTATACCCGAGCGCACTTGTGCACAAGGGTATTATAACTTTGTTCACATAACGGTTGTTTGTAACAGGCAAAACGAATCGAGATAGATATAGACAAATGTATACATAAATGATCAGAATGAAAAGAGAATTCGATTAAGCGGTGCCTGTCTGTCCGTCCGTCCGTCCGTCCGTCCGTCTGTGCACACGATAACTCGAGTAAAAATTGAGATATCTTAACGAAACTTTGTATGTGTACTTCTTTCAGGCGTAGGACGGATGGTATTGAAAATAGGCAAAATCGGACAATAACCACGCCTACCTCCCATATAACAGTAATTTTCCGAAATACGAAAACTGCGATATTTTAGTAACTACTGAAGATTATGCACTAAAAATTGATATATACAATAATTTTTAGACGAAAAATAAGAAAATTATACATTTTTGGAAAATGGGCGTAGCCACGCCCACTTATGGATACATGTGTATATCTTGGTAACCGCTGCACCAATTTCTTCCAAACTTGGCACAGTTGCTAGTCTTGCTACGCATACCAAATGTCCGAAAATTTTTAAAATCGAACAATAACCACGCCTACCTCCCATATAACGGTAATTTGGAGAAATACGAAATCTTCGATAAATCAGTAAATATTAGAGCTAATTTACTCAAAATTGATGCTTGCAACAATTCTTTACCAAGAAATACGTTTATAATAAAATTTTGGAAAATGGGCGTGGCACCGCCCACTTATGATCACATATATGTATATCGGTAACCGTTCTACCAATTTGTACCAAACTCGGTATGATTACATAGAAGCAAAACGTTGAAAATTATTGGAATCAGGTTAAAATTACGACCACTTTTCATATAACGGCAAATTTCAGAAATGCTTGAAACTTCAATATTTCGAAATTTAAGGACGCTAATTTACTCAAAATGGATACACACCGGCTTACCATGTAGCGGTACCTGCGCCGTGTATTTAATGTTCGGCTCCGCTCGAACTTAGCCTTTCTTACTTGTTTTTCTATACTACTTAATATAGTTACTTATTTTACTTATTTTTATTTTTTTTATTTATATATTCATTTATTTACTTATTTATTTATTTAATTAATTATTCATTTATTTAATTTATTTTTATTTATTTACCTATTTATTTATTTATATATTTATGTATTTACTAGCTGTACCCTGCCTCGCTTTGCTGTGGCATATTCTTGTTATATGGATGATACATTATTAACGAAACAAATCATACGTTTCATATGTGTTTGGTTATATAATAAGTACTTGTGTGCACACAATATTTGTTGTTTTTCCATTCTCTGCATAGATATCAAGGATATCTGGTTCGCCGACACAGGAACACGCAACATCTAAGAAGCAATCCGCATCTAAATCTAAACCATACTTTTCCAAAGGTCGACCTGGAGCATTATTAATTGTGATTCCGAATGCCAATCGAATTGGGAATTGCAATCTTTTAAATTGAAATGGTGTATCGGTCGGAATCATGCTAACTCTTCACCTTTGAAAGGCCACGTTAAAATCTTTGCTTACACTACGTTCTTCCTCAATTTCTTAACTGCGAGTCGCGTGCCGTTGCAAAGTTTTGACTGATTAATATTCCGCAACATGATAATCAAGTTCAAAAATTCCGTTGGATAATTAATTGCTTCGTCTTTTTCCACAAGGGTGTTTATTGACGTATATACTATTTCCTCACGTTGAATGCTGGATTGTATAACATTAGTGGTATTCACCAAAGTGAGCAAGTGGCCTGGCAGTCTGGTAAAAGAGCAGATCAGCTCAAGCAACGACTGTTTTTAAAACCGCTATTATTTAGTTGATAGACACCCTTATTCTTTGCAGCAAGAATAGCCCGTTCACTGAGCTACACGTGAAGAACCATTCTCTCGATCAGTTCTCCTTTCCATGTTTCTAAGATACAAAAATTGTCAGGCAATAAAATTCGTCTTAATCTTTCATTGACTGGCAGCTTTCTATTCCCAGTGTCCAGTAATTGTCGCGAGAATACCTCGGCTGCAGTGTATGTATGTATGTTCGTCTTGTCGCAATGTTGACTATTTCACATGAACCAATGACTACAGATCACGTAATCCGACATCGTTGTATTTGTAATCGATTTTCAGATTTTCAAAAGTTTTCGTAGCTTTTTTGAAGTTTTTTGGTTTTGTTTACATCGTCTTCTACCTCTTAGTAGTGATATTTTAGCGATTTTATGTGTTTTCTGTAGCGATTTTAATTATAAATTTTGATTTATTACAAATTTATGATATAATATGAAGGGCTTTGTGATTGGAACAAGTTTGTACGTCTGTTTGTTAGCCAAGAGGCGTAAATTTGCTTGAAAAGTGGGTGCACATTTGTGGTCAGAACATTGGCATTGAAAAATCGGCCGGTGCCGATAATATGCGATTGTAAAACGCTCTCAATCATTAAAACCATATCTTACGAACTTTTTTTGCTTATTGTCATTAAGTTTCACTTTTTATATTTTATAATAAATACCAATATAATCGCACTCTTTGCACATTTCAGGCAAGCATTTATCTTGTCCGCTAGTATAAATCGAGAAAC
>NW_023458557.1:17581125-17585814 GCF_013731165.1 Rhagoletis pomonella | reverse complement strand
TTATTCCTTTGAAGGAAGCGCGAGGCACTACTTTAGGGCCTTTAACTCGAAATGAACGAACGCGACTGGGCCGTTGGGCGCCAGTTAACTCTCGACGAGTTTAAAGGATTAAAATAAATATTTTTTTCCGGCTTGTGCCGATCTTTACACCTTTATTTCCCAAAATTAACTAACTGCCATCATTGTTTTACACCTATTTAAAACTAATAAGTCACGTTGCATTGCAAGTGACATAGCGTTGCAATTGTCAGCGTCGCAGCGCCAACGACGTTCCCATATTGCGGTGACGCATCGTCAGCGTTTATTCCGGATGCGCGTGTGGTGTCTTTGGCCCGTGGGACACTGGTAACTGCAGGTTTCGCATGCTTGCGTAGCTGACTTCAAATACTCTTAAACCTATGCCTCGTTGTCACGTTTCAACTGCAGGTGCTATGTTGACCTTGATGGGAGGTGTTGGATGTCCAGACACTTGCCAATGAATTGGGCATGTTGTAACTGGAGTTTGGAATGCAGGCAACTTGTGTAAATGTGAGTAATGCAGGTAGCCTATGTAAGCGTGGGAATATTCGTGTGTGGAGTTTAAATGTTAACGGCGTTAACTTATATGAATTCGTGATAAGAATATATGAATTCGCCTTGGAAGATAGAAAGCGAGTAAGAATAAATGCCGAACAAAGGAATTTGTCTTCTTTCAACTTAAATAAATGCATTTTGCAAACAAAAGTGCGTACGTTACTTAGTGCCTTGGTAATGGCGAATTCGTAAGGATCTATTGATTGCATTATGAACATTTTCATTTATTTGTTAAACATACAATTACTTCCATTACAACCCAGTCCTATGGATGCTAGAAGCGGGAATTCATATAAGGTGGTGTTACCGGAAAATGAATAAATAAATTATATGTATATCAGAAAATCAATAAGATGAAATGAAATTATTGTTTGATTTCTAACCAAACCTATGTATGTAACTCAATCGCCTAATGGTTTGCCGAACCGTAAACATATGTATACATATCCAATTTCGTGAGTAGGTACCTGGTACTCACACCGTTTTAAGAATTTTCACTTCTATCATGTGTACGGTGTTACACACGCATTTTTTTTATATGAGAATTCAAGTCGGTTTTTGTTTTTGCTAAAAATTACTTGTTATTATTTATATATGGATATGTACAAATAGTGATAGAGCTTTTTCGAAAAGTGTCGATACTAGTACTCATTTAGAATACTCTAAAGAAGAATCGATGCCAGTACTCATACTTGCAAAAAGTATTGATAATACTTGTACTTCCAAGTATTTTTAAGGCAAACGTGAAAAGAAAACAAAAATCAGATTGCTTTACTTTTATGACCTCTTGCTTTTTGTAAGTTCAATAGACACTGCTGAAATCTAACCTAGCAAGGATTTTTAAAGGAGTTTTTGAAATAAACTTGCAATAAGTATACTTCTAGATGCATAAAATATATGCTTATAGCAAAAAGCATATTTAAAGTTTTAAAAGCAATTATTTTATAAGTTGTTGACTTTTCTTAACAAATTAATAGTAATTCTATGTTGTGTCATAGCTGTACCAATTATCAGTAGCTCACTAGAACAAAATATATCTTTCTTCTTTCTTCGCGGAACTGACATTTTTTCCAAAAACTGGATTTGCTCACACAAGCAAATGTACTAGCTAGAAATGCGATTGCTTTATAAAAAAGAGAACCATTTTGAAATATGAGTGTTTTTACTCTCTAGAAAATAATTTATTCAACCTCACATAAGCGGTAATACGCGGTTTTGCATTTTGTTGATACGCGGTTTTGTGCTTTTAACAACAATATGTATATTAATTTTTATTATGGCAGTATATGTACTAAATTCACAACTTTAAATCCGCTTTTCTCGAGTATTGGGTTTTTTGAGTTATGACAGTATTTAAGTAAATGAGCGCTATATTCATTTACACGAAATTCATATTGGATATACATACATGGAAGATAATTTTCGAACCTAAAATTTATTGGGTAATTTTTTTTTTAATTTTTCAATGTAATTGAAAGATCGAAGTTTTTGTGTAATGCTGAAAAATGTTTTTACTTAGAAAAGTTTTTAGCTCGTCGATACTTTTTGGTATTTGCGATCTTTTCTCGGTACTTGTCAAAAAGTATCGAGTTCTCGATACTACTCAGTACTCATGAAAAGTATCGATATTCTGTACTCGGTACTCATATCGTTCTATCACTATGTACAAATGTAAAGCGGATACGGACGATAGGTGGTGGCTGATGGTCGTTCCTGGTTGAATACGGGAAAATACGGACCCGCGCTCTTTTCAATAGAATTGAGTTCAACCTCAAAGTAGCAAAACTGTTAGGAGGGGAAGTTAAAAGATAGTTAATTTGGCGGGAAAAGTTTATGACAATTTCTAATAAATGCATGTGCAAATGTGTGCATACATATGTATATTATTTGATTAAATGGATGGATGGATTGACGGAATGATTGGAATGATGGATTGATTAAATAAATGAAATATTGCAATGTGGGTATCAAACTAAAGAGTTTTAAGAAGACTTACAATCGAAAATATGTTTGGGGTACAATATGGGTGCAAAACGAAAGGTATTTGAAAAATCTTGATTTGGAAATATTTTTAACAGGATTATCACCTATCTAAAAGTAAAGACTTAAAATATTGAAATTAAATGAAATATTACATAACTGGTTCCAAACGAAAAGTGTTTGGGAAAGCTTTACTATAGACATTTTATAAATCTTTCCACTTATCCAAAATCCGAACATTTTAAATAAATATAGAATCTACAACTTCTCATCCAACGAAGTGATAATATTATCAACGAAGATCTTATTACTCAATGTAAAAAATTAATGAACAAGTAATTTTTAAGTAAAAAACACAACCGACTTCAATTCTCATATAAAAATTAATTAAAAAATAATAATTAGTTAATTTTTCATGATCCAATGATTGGATCTAAACCAAATTAGTATGGGACCACCTGGAAATCGGTTGACGTGGTCCAAAGTTATGCGGTAACATACATAAAAAAAATATTCCGACGAATTGATAACCTTCTCCTTTTGTTGAAGTCGCCTAAAAACTACTGAAACAAATAACAAAATGATAAAAGAGTAACGAAAACCAAAAACTATCCCATGAAATCGGTTTAAAAAATACTTAATGAAAACTTTAAATTGTTGACACCATTCCCTAGCATTATAAATCGGTTAACTTTTAATCGAAAACAATTTCGTTTGATGTCGCCATAGCCTACTACGTATATTGCAAGTAAAGATATTTTGAATAACATGAGAAAATGTTATTATGATATGATTATCATAACTATTGTGAACTCCTATTCCCGATCAAAGATTCCCAAATTAAAGCGAGAGCAGGACTGCATTTACGATGGAATAATGCAAAGTTAAGATTATAAGAGCTGCAGAACAGAACCATGCAGGAAAGTTTTTTAAATAGCGTGTAATTTCTGGCGTGAGCCGATGACATCGACGTCATCGGTAACAAAAATCGCGAAGTCTGTTCTGCCTTTTCCAAGTTGGATAAGGAAGCAAAACGAACGGCCCTGGTAGTAAACGAGGAAAAGATGAAGTAGTATCTCCTGCCATAAAATAAACACTCAGCGCATTCGCGCCTTGGCACCCACGTCACTGTTGACAGTGATAATTTCGGGAAAGTGGAGAATTTCGTTCACTAGGGAACCAGCATTATCACCGGTAAAAATATCAGCAGGGAAATCCCACGCAGAATCACTCTTGCCAACAAGTGATTCTTTAGACTGAGTAGGCAGTTCGGGAGTAAAGTCCTCTCTCGACGTAGAAAAACAACACTCTATAAGTCACTCATCATGCCCGAGCTGTTATATGGTGCAGAAGCTTAGACAATGACAACATTCGATGAGGCGGCTCTTAGAGTATTCGAGAAAAAGATTTCACGGAAGATTTACTGTAGACGATGGAACGATGAGCTGTATGAGCTTTACAACGAAATGTACATAGTGCAGCGAATGAAAATAGAACGGCTCCGCTGGCTCTGCCATGTCGTTCGAATGGGAACCGATATTCCAGGTCTGAAAGTATTCAACTCGCAATCCGCTGGTGGTAGCAAGAAACAGAGATACCCCAATGCAATGGAGAGGCCAAGTGGGAAAGGACTTGGCTTCACGTGGCATTTCCAACTGGCGTCAGTTGGCACAGAGAGAAATAACTGGCGTGCTTTTTCGAACTCGGCCAAAAACGCGTATGCGGTTACAGCGCCAAATAAGAAGATGCAAATGATAAATTACAGAATTGGGGGACTTTCTTCCTGGATGCGTCCGGAGAAACTAGGAAAACATTTATTATCAGATGGATTCTGGCAACGGTTCGATCAAAAAACCGCTACCGCTTCGTCTGGAATTGCTAAGACATTGTTACAAGGTGGCAGCATTGCTAATTCAGCTCTTGAGCTGCCATTGAACATATAAATCATCGAAACTCCCACGTGCAATATTTCCAGAGCATCCGGTATAGAAAAAGTATTACAAAAATGTAAAGTCATTGTTTGTGATGAGTGCACCAGGGCACATGAAAAATCGCTTGAGGTGCTTGATCGATTGTTGCGAGATTTGCATGGAAACGTTCAACCATTCGGGAATGCATTCATATTGCTCGCAGGAG
>NW_023458557.1:17533517-17581025 GCF_013731165.1 Rhagoletis pomonella | reverse complement strand
TACGGACGTTAAGTCCGTATAAGTCAAAAAAATTAATTGGGCCAGCCATCCAAAAGGAAACACAGACAGGTTAGGAATTCGCATAGGTTTTATTAACACTTAACTTCTTACTACTAAGTCTAATACTAAACGTACTGTATGATAACCCGTCCCGAACTCGACTGACTGCACGTTGTGGCCGTTGCTTGCTTCCCACCTTCGTTCTCCGGCAGCGACGCAATGGTTGCGTAACATGTTTACAACCCATTGTCTGAGACTCGATTTGGCCTTGACTTCCCACGGGTGCATTATGGAATGCAAGTGGCAATGTCTCCCGTTACACTATATGGTGAAATTAAAATATGCTGACACTGCGGCACGTGTAACGGCCAACCGTGGGAGCGTCGCAACAAATGCGACTGGTGCGTGTTAACTCTTCCCCCCTCTAAAGATTTGCGTCCCGCAAATCAACGTTTTGGGAGGCGTCCTTCTTAAGTCGGTTTCGAGAACTCTGTTGCAGTATGGACAAATTTAGCTCAGGAAGTTTGGCTCCTGTCGTCAATTTTCTCCAAATCAGGAAAATTAGGATCATTAGCAAAATAAGTCCTAGACCTTCAGACGTCGCAAACCAGTTAGTTTTGTCCTTCAGGTAACCCAAAAGTCGTATGTTTCCAGACGTCATTTCATGGACGAGATCGAGGTTCACTGCCAGACTCTTATTCGTTATTGTAGACAACACGGATGGAAGCACCTGCACACCTGAGCTGCTTGTACTCCAGTAGGTTTGATTGTTGATCGTTATCGTCGTTCTTCAGCTGTAGAATATAGGAACCAGACAGGTGTTTAGATATTTTAACTGACCATACACTGCTATTGAAGTTATCCAGGTATATTTTATCTTCCTTGAGTACTTCAACCGTTGTTTCCATGCAGGTTATGTAGCGACAACTTGTTTGGCCGCCCTTGAGTAGACGTGGTAAACACTTCTCTTCAGGCAGTAAATCTAGTGACCCCTGTTTGCAAACCATAGCGGTGGCGAGGTGTAGACAGCTATCCTTAATACCATACGTCCGTTGTTTGTTCATTAGGATTGTTTTGTACTTCAAGTCGACTCGATGACCATCCCTCAAAAGTGATCGTGCGATTAAATGGTTAAACCTTGTTTGCGCCACTTTTGGCATGAACAAGACGTATAGTAGAAGGGTGCCGTTGGTGTAGATTGATGGCTCACTATATTCGATGGCTTCGATGACGTTGCTGTACGGAAGGACTTCGATTTCGCTTATTAGTTGGTTTATTTCCTCCTTATTTAATAGGTTACTGTTGACAACTCCTGCTTTAGCCATTTGACATGCTCGAATCAACTCGTTAACGTCCTCCTTAAGGATCGCTACCTTGTGCTCTATTTCCTGTGAAACTTTAGCCAGGTGGTTACGTCCCAAAATGTCATTCGTGGCCGTCGGGATTCCATTAACAGCCTGTAATAGCTCTTGAGTTTTCTTGAATATTTCAGAGTTTACCTTATATTGGTGGTTGTTATTGGTTACTAATGCGTCTTGGCTCCGCAGGATTTCATCCCAATCTAAGGCGTCAGGTGAGCCAGCAATCCACTTCCAGGCTGACCCAATCCAATTGATTGAACGCTTGGGTCTTTTAGGCTTAGAGCCCTTCAGCTCGTCGAGTTGAGTTTGAGTTTTCTCCAACTGATAGGTGATGACGTCAGTGATAGCGTTGGTCTCGTTCATCCTTGAGGTTTCATAGCTTAGACGATTTAAAATTTTATCATAGCGCGTTAAGTCGATCATGTGGACCAGTTTGAAATGTCAGGAATTAATGGGGACCCAGGTAGTGATGTTAGCAGTGGATTTTTTGACGATTAATTTGTTAGTATTTAATTATTAGGATTAGTATCATTAGTACGGGGTAGTAAGTTAGACTAATAATTTTAATTTTTATATATTTTTTTGCATTAGTTTCTGCGTGTTAGTAAGTTAGTATTTTTTTCAACTTTTAAGCAGGTTAGTGGTTATTTTTGGTTTTATGGAATGCTTTCCTCTTTTTTTTTTAATATTTCGTGTATTTCTTGCAATTCATTCAAACCTTGCATATTGCTTTAATTTGGTTTGCCATTGCGGCTTTTTCTTGCCATTGGAATACAGACGTAAACTCAGATGACATTGGAAGGCTCGCGGTAATCCCTTTTAGCCATAAGCGTTAATGATTGCAAATGGCCTACTCATGGAACGAGTGACTTCAATTCAATTAAAGTCATAGTCCTCTGGTGGAGTTGAACCACTTCGATTGTCGTCACTCGAACCATCGAGTAAACTGGAGTTGAACCAATATGACTTCATCGAATACAAAAAAAAATTTTGTACCCAAACCCCTGGGACTTAAGGATCTATGCATGAGTTTTTTTTCTCTTCACCAATGATGCTTGTAAATATTTTGACATTTATTTATGTCTCATTTGTGGATGTTTCTCCACTTTATATAATAATGTTTTTTTTTTTGTTTTAATACCTTCAGATATTTTTTATGTCTGATTTGTGGAATTTCTTTCCACTTTGTGTGACAATAGTCGCATTCCCATTTTCTGCGACAGCTTCTTTTTTATAAAGTGGTTTCTGTTTGCTTTTAATTTGTTTGTTGGCGATGAACAATTCATCACCGCTATTGAAATTGCGAGGGGGCGAGCGAGTTTTATTATTTCTTGCATTTCTACTTTCTTGCTCATGCAATAAAAGAGCCTTTATGTCCTCATTTGTGTGTTCCCTAAAGTTTGCCAGTTCCTGGTAATTTATCCTAGTAGTCCTGTTAAGGAAAACGTCGGCGGGCTGCCTTTTAATCACCGAATGGATTGTATTATTATATCTATCAACAGATATCGCGACGCGTTCTTTGGTTGTTAGTCTAGGATATTCAGCGCAAAGGCAACGATATATTTCGATCAGTGTAGAATGTAACCTCTCGATCTGACCATTGGCTTCGCTTCGTTGCGTTGGTGTTTTATATATTTCTATTCCTAAGGACCTAATGTATTTTAATATGAGTGGAGTTAAAAATCCACGTTCATTGTCCATAACTAAAGCTCGTGGTACTGTAAAGTAGTGCAGTGCAACTGTTAATTTTGTTCGCAAATGAGTGGAAGATTTGTTCTTTATCGGAAAAAGCTTCGCAAATTTAGGGGTTGGCTGCATATACGGCTTTGAAGGATGCCTATCATGTTTGTTTAATTTACACGTTTCACATTGACTAATGTATTCCCTTATATGTTTAGACATAGCCGGAAAATAAAACTTTTCAAGAATTTGTTCCCTATTTTCGCGAGCATTACGATGAGCACGTCTATGCTCGTGTTCGATTATGTTAAATACCCTATCAGCAATTGTAACATCCTCCACTATGCGCTGCGTGATCCTAATTTTGTATCTGCTGAAATTATTAACATAAGCCCTTTGCAATGCATAGATCGAATCTTCTGGTATTTTAATGCCGTTTATCACATTCGGATTTAGATTTTTCTTTAGGACAGGCACCAGACATTCGCAATTTAATACGGGCATAGTAATAAAGTACCTTTTGTAGCCCATATGAGGTTCTTCACTACACTCGCAACTCGCCCCCTGTCTTAGGATTGTTTGGTTCCTAAACGCATTTATGGGTACCTCTATGTGTGGAATGAGGTCTGAACCATCTTGCTCGGCGGAATGCATTGTGCCTTCTGATGCAGTATCTGTTTCGGATGCCGCGTCAGCTACAGTACACGGCGGCTGAGAGACGATTGAATCTGTGAGTGCATTCACTTCCGTCTTGAGACGGGAGAGTGCATCGGCGACCACATTCGTCTTGCCTGGTTTATAAATTACCTCACAATTGTACTCCTCTATCCGCGCTTTCCATCGCTTGAGCTTGGCGTTGTAATTGCGGTTACTCATGGAAAACGTCAGAGGTTGATGATCGGTATAAATTTTTATCTTCCTGGCGCCGTACAAATAGGACCTCAAATTATCGAGTGCCCAAACGATAGCGAGGAGCTCTTTCTCATTGGTTGCGTAGTTCTCTTCTGCCTTATTCAAGGATCGCAATATGTAGGCAATAGGTTTATCTTCGCCTACTGTCCCTTGTGACAGTACCGCACCGATAGCGAAGTTTGATGCATCCGTTGTCAGGTTGAATGGCTTTTCAAAATCCGGAAAAGCAAGGACATCAGCGGACACCAGAAGTTGTTTTAAATCGCGGAAAGCTTGTAGGGCATTACTATCGAGCTCGATTCGTACCTTTCTTGATGCGTTAGCTTTAACTTGTGCATTTTCGCCCCGAGTAAGATTGGTCAGAGGTTTTGCGACCTTTGCATAATCCTTAATGAATTTCCTATAGTACGAAGTCATACCCAAGAAACTCTTCAGGTCTTTCAGATTTAGGGGAGCTGAAATCATCTTTATAGCTTCCACCTTTTTTGGGTCAGCTCGTACACCATCTGGAGTAACTACATAGCCAAGGAATTCAACTTCCTTTTCGAAAAAACATGTTTTGTCTAAGTTTACCTTTAAATTTGCCTCTAAGAGTCGTGAAAAAACCTTTTCTACGTTGTCTAAATGTTCGTCCGCATCTTTTCCAAATACTATAATGTCATCAATATAGACATAGCATATTTTTCCAATGTATTGTTTCAATACATCGTCAATCATTCTTTGGAAAATAGCGGGCGCGTTTTCCAGTCCGAAGAGTAGACGTAGGAACTCGTATTTTCCGTTCATAGTTGAAAAAAGCGGTTTTAGGTATGTCTGAGTCCTTCATTGGTATCTGGTGGAAACCAGACGTTAAGTCTATCGTAGTATAATAATTAGCCTGTCCGAGGCTACAAAGCGTCGCGTTAATGTCAGGGATAGGATACGTTTCCGCTATTGTCACTGCGTTCAGCCTCTTATAGTCGATCACCATTCGATTTTGCTTTTCCCCATTTGCCTTTGGTTTTTTTTGGCACTACCCAAATTGGTGAGTTATAAGGACTTTTTGATGGTCGGATAACACCCTCGGAAAGCAGCTCATTAACCTGCCTCTCGACTTCGTCCCTCATACACGCTGGGTATGGATAGCTTTTGCTGTATATTGGCTCGGGGTGGAGGTTTTTATTTCGGCGCGAACGCTTGTGTCTATAAGCTCGCTCCCATTCAAAGGCTCGAAAAGATTGGAATATTTCTTTAACAGAATGTCTATTTTTTTGTGAACTTCATTCCTTTCCCAATGTAAAATTAACATTACAGGACGCGCGCGCCTTAAGCGGGATTTTGTAGTTCCCTACTTTTAGTAGGTTATCCTTCCTATCTATTACAGCACCCAACTCTCTTAGTGTGTCATCGCCGATGATTCTACTGAAACCACTCAGAGTTGGTAACACAAAAAATTCGAACCCACTTGAGTTGCCTACATTTTCAAATAACTTAATTTTTACTTTTTCCTTTATAGGAACGGAACCTCCAACAGATGCTACGTTAAAAGTTTGTTTTACCGGTATTGTTTTGACCGCTATATCCTGTCTAATGAAATTCTTATTCGCACCGGTGTCGGCTAAGAAATCTAGCGCGCGACCATCGGGTAGCGTATATTCTAAGTATGGTACGCTAGATGACCGGAGGATAGAAAATCCTCGGAATTTTCGTCTTTTGTGGATTCTTGGTCTTCGTCCTGCGCCTCATCTTCATCTGGGACGGTATGGAACAGTCTTTGCTGTTTCCGAGGTAAATTGTCAGAGCGGGCACCGCGTTTGAAGGGGTTTGGCCTGTTTATATAATTAACGTTACGCGTTTGTACTGAAGGATCTACCTCCATCTTTTCTACGCGAGAACTCGAGGAGTTATTTTGGTTATCCTCTCTCCCGGAAGGACGCTCTTCAAGTACTGAGAACGGTTTTCTTGTGGACGCCATGTAGGTTTTGGCGGTAATTGTGGGGGTTTCCTACTCTGCGGATAAAAGCTACTCGGCAAATTATTTACCGGCACTACCACGCGATTATTAGAATTATTTGAAGAGTGTATCGCAATATTTCGGAAATCGACATTTTGAATTTCCAGACAGGCCGAATAGGCCTCTGGCAGGGTTTTAGGACACTGTATGAGGATCATTCTAGACATCTCCCCATTTAGGCCGCGTATAAAAACGTCGAGTGCGCGGTTGCGGTAAGTTTCCACGAGAACTTTTACCGTTTCGTCCGTGTAGGACTCAGTTTTAATTTTATTAATTATGAGGGAGAACTGATGGTTTACCTTCGCATAAAATTCGTCAATCCTTGATCCCTTCTGTTGCAACTGGTGTTCAAGGGTGCGAATGTCTCGCTTGTCTGCGTAATGCAGCGAAAGACATTCTTTAATCTTTGCCCAGTTGCTGTCAAAGATGTTGTAGGATATTAAAGCGGAATCAGCAGCACCACGCACTTTCTGCCTAATATGTTGTAGAATTTCACGATAGAGCGGTTTCCCCTTTACGACTTCAAAGTCAGAGAGTATTACCTCCACCGAATGAACCCAGGATACGTATTGCACTGGGTTACCATCAAACACTTGTAGTTCCTTGACACAGTCAGGAAGCCTACTAATATCGCGTATTTCTGCTTCAGTCGCGGGGGCTTGAGCCACTACCTCCTCTGGTGGTTCTACTGGGCCACTAGTTCCTAGTGTGGTAGCTCTGGAGCTAGCATCTATACGCGCCACGCGCATTTCTAGAATGTTAATCTTCTCCAGAAGGGCGTTGACAGCCCCAGTTAAATTCGTGACAGTGGTCCTCAAGTCCTCCATCCTAGAAATAGCAAAAAGATAAATTCGTGGTAGTATACTTACAATAAACGGAGAATTGGCATTCGGTAGTCAGCCTGATCCCTTGATTAATTTATGCTTTAAATTGTTTAATTGGTCTATATCCTTTAATTTATAACCTTATTAGTCTTTTTATTTTTTCGTATATGTTTTATTCTTTTAAAATTGTTTATTGTCCTTTGAAGGTTTACACTTTTATTTTTTCGTATAAGTTTTATTCTTTTAAAATTGTTTATTGTCCTTTGAAGGTTTACACTTTTATTTTCATAACTTGTCCACTTTTTCACACTACTGGGTCCCTGCTCGGGCGCCAGTTACGGACTTTAAGTCCGTATAAGTCAAAAAAATTAATTGGGCCAGCCGCCCAAAAGGAAACACAGACAGGTTAGGAATTCGCATAGGTTTTATTAACACTTAACTTCTTACTACTAAGTCTAATACTAAACGTACTGTATGATAACCCGTCCCGAACTCGACTGACTGCACGTTGTGGCCGTTGCTTGCTTCCCACCTTCGTTCTCCGGCAGCGACGCAATGGTTGCGTAACATGTTTACAACCCATTGTCTGAGACTCGATTTGGCCTTGACTTCCCACGGGTGCATTATGGAATGCAAGTGGCAATGTCTCCCGTTACACTATATGGTGAAATTAAAATATGCTGACACTGCGGCACGTGTAACTGCCAACCGTGGGAGCGTCGCAACAAATGCGACTGGTGCGTGTTAACTTATATATATTAAAAATTTATTTTTTTTTTCTTCTCCTCTTTCTTAAAAATTTTTGTCTATAAAAATTTACGAATTAAATGATAATAAAGTCAATTTGAGAAAAAATTAGATTTAGCAAAGCATACAGATTTAAATTTATTTCATTTAATTAAATTTTGTCTATAAAATTTAATTAAAACTGAATAAGTTAAATCCAATGCATTCCACTCAAAGAATCACATTAAATAAGGAAAAACTTAACAAATAAAACGATATAGAACATATTAACTTAGTTAGCTGTAAAATTATCTTCTTTCCCCAGCCAGGCATATGAGAACCTCCACAAAAGTAGCATAACAGGCCATTTACCTCACACTCGCTTTTGCAGAATCCTGGTTGCCTTTTGCAACGCAGAAACCCAAATACACGACTACTCCTCATCCCATCTTATAACCATCGATAATGGTTACTCCAAAATAAAGGACGGAACCCTAAATTTTATCCACATCATTAACACCCAAATTTACAGCAACCTCTTGGAAAACATAACAGACACAATAGACAGGAACTTACCACCATCAAATCCTTTCTCTTCTACTCTACGAGACGAAGCCCAACAAGCTATCGAGATGTTGGAAATCGTCGAACCCATCCAAAATCCTAAAACCCGAAGATCCCTAGATTTCCTTGGAACCGCCTGGAAGTACATAGCGGGAAGTCCCGACCACAATGACCTTAATATGATAAATAATAATATGGAAAAACTGTTGATAAATAACAATAAACAGATAATTATAAACAACGCTTTAAATCAACAAGTCAATAAAATCACCGAAATTACTAACAACTTACTGAACGCCATAAAAGAAGATAATGTAATAGCGAATGAAATAGCAATAAGCCTTCAGAATAAGTTAAGATTAATCAAAGAGGAAATTATCAATATAAAATATGCCATACAATGGGCTAGAATAGGAATTGTGAATTCAATAATATTAAATAAAAAAGAAATTGATCTAGCTATAAAAGAAATGAATAAAGAAAATATGCCATTTGACACTGCCGAAGAGGCATTAGAATTAGCAGAAGTTAGCGTAATTATTCATCAATTTTATATGTTGTCAAAATACCATTGACCTCAAAAGAAATTTACGAAAACTTAATATTAAAAGCTGTTATAAAAAATAATGTAATAATTGATTTAAAATACAACAATGTTTTAAGAAATAAAGAAAGAATATTTGGAATACAAAATAATTGTAAGAAATATAACAAAATTAGTATTTGTAAGCAAAACGAATTGTTAGATTTAAGTAATGATTTTTGTATATCTAAACTAATAAAAAGCCTCAATTCATCATGTCACTTTATCAACTGCCACCATATTCCAAGAGACGAGCTCATCGCACCAGGAATACTTTTCCTTAACAATTATCAAGGCAACATAACAATAGACGGCAACAATCGAGTGATGAACGGTACATATGTTATAAATTTCAAAAATGAGTCAATAACGGCAAATGGAAGAACATACAAAAATTTTGAAGCACCCCCCTTAAGGATAATGCCAGCAATAGCCCAGCCAACCCCAATAGAAGAGAGCTTAACTAAACTACTATCACTAGAAGCACTCAACGAACTACACATAAACAACACCATGGAAATCCAGTCACTGCAAACGGAGAAAGCAGTAAACCGAATTTCTGCAGGACTTACGCTCATTATAATTATTGTCCTGGTAGTCAGCTCCAAAAATTTGCGCTACAAAAGGAAAAAGCAAAGTAAACCTACGAAACAACCAGCAGAGGCCATTACACACGCCAATCAGCAACAAGAAGCAACCAGCCAAGTCCCAATGCCCGAAATAAGGACTTTCCAAGTTTTTCCAACGCTCGAGGACAAGCGTTTTTAAGAGGGGAGGAGTTAACGCCGTTAACATTTAAACTCCACACACGAATATTCCCACGCTTACATAGGCTACCTGCATTACTCACATTTACATTTACATTTACATTGTCTGGACATCCAACACCTCCCATCAAGGTCAACATAGCACCTACAGTTGCAACGTGACAACGAGGCATAGGTTTAAGAATATTTGAAGTCAGCTACGCAAGCATGCGAAACCTGCAGTTACCAGTGTCTCACGGGCAAAAGACACCACACGCGCATCCGGAATAAACGCTGACGATGCGTCACCGCAATATGGGAACGTCGTTGGCGCTGCGACGCTGACAATTGCTACGCTATGTCACTTGCAATGCAACGTGACTTATTAGTTTTAAATAGGTGTAAGACAATGATGGCAGTTAGTTAATTTTGGGAAATAAAGGTGTAAAGATCGGCACAAGCCGGAAACAAATATTTTTTTTAATCCTTTAAACTCGTCGAGAGTTAACTTATATTCATGTTGTAGTAGCCAGAGTATAAAAACATAAAATTACCTCATAAATTAAAAGCATAAGTATCACATGTACGCGTAGTCCAATTCACGACATCATTTCATCGATCTGAGTAAAAACTAAGTGCATAAACTCTAATTTGCGTTAATTGTAATCATGAAATGGTGTTCATTCTTTCAGTTTCTACTCAAACGCATGAAATGATTTCATGAATTGGCCTACGCATAATTGTAGTAAATGACAGAATGAATTACAACAAACACATCCTTTTGACATAATGCAAGCCGAAAACGTTGGTTCAAATCAATCTGCAATCAAGTTGGACGTTTTGCCCACAAACATTGCAATTTTGCGAGCAGTCTCATTGTAAAATCTCATTTTTACAATTTCATAGTTTCGGCTTACATTTATAAAATTTAACGAAAGCACGTGCCTATTTCGGCTGAGCTATCCATTTTCCGTTATTTAGTGTACAAAATAAACGCAAATTAAATGAGTTTGTACAACATGGCCATTAATGTACCGATAAGTTGTATAACTTGCCAGAAAATCCAAATTTTTTCATCTTTCATACAACCAAGACATAAATTCATTCAACAGGCGGTGCAATCTAGAGCAAAACAACACCAAGTTGAACCAACGGTCTCTACGTTTATGGCTTTCTTTAAGAAACATCGGGCGAAAATTTCATCTGCTCCTGTAACACTACCTTATAAAAGTTGGCCTTGCACACATATGTTCATCAGAGTCTACCAACGAAGGACGAGTTAATACAAGGAGATAGCGAGAGCACAAAACTACTCCAGAAAATTACACGCACTATGACAAACATGAACAAATGTACAACAAACACAGCTTATTAGATTTGTTTTCGTTTGCACTACATATGTGCATATATACATGTACACAAACCCTGCAGAAAATCTGACTAGCCTAGAACTTGCGTAGAACTAGACCTTTTACCGACAGTACCAGTTCTAGCTCAATACCCAGGCAATGCTTTCAACTGACCAGTTTTACACGGCGATGTCATTGGCGGTGGCAATTGTCGCCCAGTGCATTTTGGACAGTTTTTTTTTATAAGAAAACGTTTTTTTTTCTTTTACAGATTCCGTTTTCGTTACATATTTTATTAAAAAATATATATATATGTTGTAAGCTGCACGCAACAATTTAATTTCATTAAATTTGAAAACCAACAACTGCTTCCACCGCGATTTGAACTCGCGACCAACGATGGTTGAGTCGGAGGTCTTCTCGCTGAGCTACTTTCGTATTGTACGAGTAGTGAGCATTTGCACATTTACACCGCATGTTTCAACTGTCCCGCTCTGCATTCCTTCTGCACTAGTTCAGAGATAGTTCTGAGATAGGTAGTTCGGAACTAGCGCTTTGTCAGACTGTCTATAAATTTTACTGCAGGGAACATATGAAAATACACAAACATATGTACATACGTACAAATACATATACAACCATTCAAACATATGAACATACATGAAAACATTGCTGTCCATAAATACATACATATGCCCATCAGTGTTGCCACTGCCTTAGCCTTTAAAGTATCCATAAAAAATCGAAAACTGTATCCAAATGTATCCACCGAAAAGAGCGGATATTTTTACACAGTACATCTATGGAAGAGAAACTCGGCCCCTTAACAAACTTATTAACACGTAGTCAGTATTTTCTCATCCTTAGTCACGGATTTGGGAAACAAAGACCCGTAGTTATACTCAAAATTAGGTCGACTCTAAAGTTATTTGCAGCTTTTTGACATAATTTTCAATGGGATACCTGCCAAAAAAGCTCAACTAACTTTCTTGTCGACTTTATTTTGACTATAACTAGGGGAGTTTGTTTCCCAGATCTGTTTCTAAGAATGGGAAAATACTGATTACAACGACGAGCCAAAGCTTCCGCATGTTCGATGTTTATTACTATGATTAGATTCCCACAAATAATACATGCAAAAAATGTTTCCTAGTATATCAAAATAATACTAATTTAAACTAATTTTGACCTGTTACATTTAGTTCAGTAAATTGTTATTTCCTGCTGTTATGGTTACAATGTTTTTCAATCAAACTGGTGGATTGGGAGCTATCCATGAAATCAAAAAATTTCTCAAAAACTTGTATTTGTCCGTAAGTTCCGCTATCTTATTTGAACTCTCGCTTAACGACATATAACTGAAGATTTACAATTATAAGTTATTTTTTGTACAGTCAAGTTATTGTTGAAAATAAATAAAATAAAATAAACTTTTTAATATACAACGCTTTTATAAATGGACTAAAAAGTAGAAAATAATATTAATGCTTTGTACTGCATGCGCCCCACGCTTTTCATTTTCAATGTCAGTAATTGTTTATAATGACTTTTGCTAAAATTTCAAAATCAAAAGTTATCAAAACAAATTCTATGGGACTGAGAAATATTATTTTCTACTTTTTAGTCCATTTATAAAAGCGTTGTATATTAAAAAGTTTTTTTTTATGTTATTTATTTTCTACTTTTTAGACTTGTTTGTTCAAAATTTTGCAATAGATATTAAAATAATTCAACTTGCAGTGAAAGAGAACAGAAGACTATGCAAGCAAAATGTTGTTTGCGCACATTTAGTATATGCCTACATATGTACATACCAGGGTTGTTGCGAATATTCGCATTCGCATTCGCAACCGCGGAGCTTCCGCATTAATTTTAACATTCGCATTCGTTTTCGCAATCGCAAAAATCAATGCGGATCTTTTGCGAATGTGAATATTGAAGGGACCGAAAATAACAGTTATTTTTTCCGAGTTAAATTTGGCCTAATATTTTTTATTCCGAAATAAACGTCCTATCCAGATAACAAAGAAACCGCTTATCCAAATTAAAGAAGTTTGGTATCAAATGAAAGAGGACTTAAATAGCTTTAAAACTGAAATGTCTAAACCAAGAAAGCCGCATATTGAAAAATAGTTCAATAAAAAATTTTAATTAATTACCATAGAAGAAAAGTTGGGTCAGGTATGTGTATGAATTTATTTTGTATTAAATTGTAAAAAAAAAAATAATGATATAAAAGCTATCTCAGTCTCTTTCATATGATACCAAATTTGTTTAATTTAGATAAGCGTTTGTTTATTATCCGCAATAAAAAATATTAGGCAAGTTTAAAGGCTCAGTTATGCATACTTTGCATTGCATGAGAGTTGTTACATAAGGAATATGTTAAATGAGCTTTGCATGTAAGCGGTTACTTACTCACAGCATTACTTATATAAAAGTCTGTTGATTTTTGATTTTTACGTAAAATGTCATGGAGTGCAGTGCAGTGTAAAGTATGCATAACTGAGCCTTAACTCGTAAAAAATAACTGCCATTTTCGGTCCTTGAATTATTGTGCAAGTGCACTGATAAAACGTATATCTAACCAGTCACAGAATAAAGCATTAAAAATGAATTAAAAAAACTAAAATCCAAAATTCCGAAACAGCCAAAGGAATGACAATGAAGAATTCTTTCGAAAACAACGGTGTTTAAACAACGATCGTGCTAGACTGTGAATAGGAAAGTCAGGAGGATACATCCGACAATTGCAGCCCCGATGCATTTCTTAAAACGGAATTATTGCACCGCAAAAAAAATAAGTAAACATAACTGAAGTTCCTCTCAACTGGAGCAGCGTCAATCGAAAAGAATTTACAATTTTGTCAAGTTTAACTTTTTTAAGTTTGTCGCCTCGAGCGAGTAGTTATATAGTGGCGCAGGTTTGATTTACGACCCTTTAAAAAGTTTTTATTAAATACAATGTTCCAATTTTTAAATTGAAGTACTAAAAAAAATTATTTCTTAAAAAATTACATCCGCATTCGCATTCGCATCCGCGTATGTCTAAAATTCCACATTCGCAACATCCCTAGTACATACATACATATAGCAGCAATTAATTTTATTTAAAGAAAGGGCGTGTCGTCCATTTCCCGTGTAGCGTATGTAGTGCACATTTTTAACTTCTTCTGGCGAGGCGACATCTATCTCTAGAGTTTTTCTAATTGTATGTCTTTGATACGATACCTACAACGAGGTTGATATCTAGACTAGGTTGATGTCTAGAATTTGCCATAAATAGCTTTGCTACATTAATAGTACGTGCATTTTTTTGCAACCGAGCTCCAAAAGAACACTCGCTTAAATGACGAAATACACGCAAAGCAACAACACAAACTCGGCTATATCCGAGCTCAGCCAGGTCGGTTAAAAAATACGCGACGTGAAGGCTAGTGTTGGTAAGTGAAAAAACTGCTCTATGGTGAATTGTTAATGGGAAAGTGGAGAGGGAAATTTTTGCTTCCTTTTATACGTGACTTATATTTTAAAAGAGTATATATATTACGCAAATACCTCGCATAATTACTCATTTAAATTGGTTTTTGTATCTAAATCCCGTTAAACTAATCACATTTTCTTGCCAGCTGCTTAAGTAGCTAAGAGCAAATTTTACCCCAGTTGAGCGTTCTTTTGTCGCTCGCTTACAAAAAAAAGTAAGTGTGCCTGGGCCACACTAGAGAAGTGAAACTTACCTTACTTATCTATTTTGTCTCATAACCAATGTATTCATACACACATCTGCTTTTGCTTAAGGTTATATTTTTCTCTTTTTTCTATCTAGATCCCTGCCTCTACCCCTGTTCGTTTTATCAACATTCATGTTATTCTGTTTTTCCATTATATTCATTTTTATCTTTATACTCTATCGATAACTAAATCGATAATAACGTCCACCAAAATATCGATAACAAAACCCATAGATAGATAACAAATCGATAACAAAATCGATTAGAAAATTGATAACAAAATCAACAAATATCGATAACAAAATCGATAAATACTGATAACAAAATCGATAAATATCGATAACAAAATAGATGAATATCGATAACAAAATCAATAAATATCGATAGCAAAATCGATAAATGTCGATAACAAAATCGATAAATATCGATAACAAAATAGATAAATATCGATAACAAAATCAATAAATATCGATAACAAAATCGATAGGTATCGATAACCAAATCGATAAATAACGATAACAAAATCGATAAATATCGATAACATAATCGATAAGTATCGATAACAAAATCGATAAATATGGATAACAAAATCGATAAAAAAAAATACAAAATAGTTAAAAATATCGAGTACAAAATCGATAAAAATATCGATATCAAAACCGACAAAAATATGAATTATTTTATCGATAAGTGTCGAGAATTCCGCAAATTTCTAAAATCCCAAAATAGTTCCCAGATTGAGTCCCTGTGTCTCTCTCTTTATCTTTTCCTCTTCAATTACCTTTATTTTAATTTTTCTTCCCCTAACTTCGTCTTTACTTTTATCGGTATCCTCATCCTCATCTTTGTTTTTACTTTTATGTTTATCATTTTCTTCATCTACATATTCCCCTTCACCTCTGCCCTTATATATATACTTTACTTAAGTGTTTAAATTTACCTTGGCTTTCATTATTGCCTTTATCTTTACGTATCTTTGTTTTTATTTTTTTTATTTTTACCTTTGCCTTTATCCTTTTATCTATGTACGTACTCACCTTTACTTTCATTCTTCTTTTTGGTTGTTTGTGTTTCCGACAGGGTAGGAGTATGATGTATTGTGGAACGATTTTCCGTCATCCGGTTTGGAGACAAACCGGAAATGATTTCGTGAATTGGACTACGCATACATGTGATCCTTATGCTTTTAATTAATAAGGTAATTTTATGTTTTTATACCCTTGCTACCACATGAATATATGAATTCGTGATAAGAATATATGAATTCGCCTTGGAAGATAGAAAGCGAGTAAGAATAAATGCCGAACAAAGGAATTTGTCTTCTTTCAACTTAAATAAATGCATTTTGCAAACAAAAGTGCGTACGTTACTTAGTGCCTTGGTAATGGCGAATTCGTAAGGATCTATTGATTGCATTATGAACATTTTCATTTATTTGTTAAACATACAATTACTTCCATTACAACCCGGTCCTATGGATGCTAGAAGCGGGAATTCATTTAAGGTGGTGTTACCGGAAAATGAATAAATAAATTATATGTATATCAGAAAATCAATAAGATGAAATGAAATTATTGTTTGATTTCTAACCAAACCTATGTATGTAACTCAATCGCCTAATGGTTTGCCGAACCGTAAACATATGTATACATATCCAATTTCGTGAGTAGGTACCTGGTACTCACACCGTTTTAAGAAGTTTCACTTCTATCATGTGTACGGTGTTACACACGCATTTTTTTTATATGAGAATTCAAGTCGGTTTTTGTTTTTGCTAAAAATTACTTGTTATTATTTATATATGGATATGTACAAATAGTGATAGAGCTTTTTCGAAAAGTGTCGATACTAGTACTCATTTAGAATACTCTAAAGAAGAATCGATGCCAGTACTCATACTTGCAAAAAGTATTGATAATACTTGTACTTCCAAGTATTTTTAAGGCAAACTTGAAAAGAAAACAAAAATCAGATTGCTTTACTTTTATGACCTCTTCCTTTTTGTAAGTTCAATAGACACTGCTGAAATCTAACCTAGCAAGGATTTTTAAAGGAGTTTTTGAAATAAACTTGCAATAAGTATACTTCTAGATGCATAAAATATATGCTTATAGCAAAAAGCATATTTAAAGTTTTAAAAGCAATTATTTTATAAGTTGTTGACTTTTCTTGACAAATGAATAGTAATTCTATGTTGTGTCATAGCTGTACCAATTATCAGTAGCTCACTAGAACAAAATATATCTTTCTTCTTTCTTCGCGGAACTGACATTTTTTCCAAAAACTGGATTTGCTCACACAAGCTCTTGGCTCAACCCTTATCTATCCGTCCTGAAATGTACTAGCTAGAAATGCGATTGCTTTATGAAAAAGAGAACCATTTTGAAATATGAGTGTTTTTACTCTCTAGAAAATAATTTATGCAACCTCACATAAGCGGTAATACGCGGTTTTGCATTTTGATGATACGCGGTTTTGTGCTTTTAACAACAATATGTATATTAATTTTTATTATGGCAGTATATGTACTAAATTCACAACTTTAAATCCGTTTTTCTCGAGTATTGGGTTTTTTGAGTTATGACAGTATTTAAGTAAATGAGCGCTATATTCATTTACACGAAATTCATATTGGATATACATACATGGAAGATAATTTTCGAACCTAAAATTTATTGGGTAATTTTTTTTTGAATTTTTCAATGTAATTGAAAGATCGAAATTTTTGTGTAATGCTGAAAAATGTTTTTACTTAGAAAAGTTTTTAGCTCGTCGATACTTTTTGGTATTCGCGATCTTTTCTCGGTACTTGTCAAAAAGTATCGAGTTCTCGATACTACTCAGTACTCATGAAAAGTATCGATATTCTGTACTCGGTACTCATATCGTTCTATCACTATGTACAAATGTAAAGCGGATACGGACGATAGGTGGTGGCTGATGGTCGTTCCTGGTTGAATACGGGAAAATACGGACCCGCGCTCTTTTCAATAGAATTGGTTCAACCTCAAAGTAGCAAAACTGTTAGGAGGGAAGTTAAAAGATAGTTAATTTGGCGGGAAAAGTTTATGACAATTTCTAATAAATGCATGTGCAAATGTGTGCATACATATGTATATTATTAAGGACCATCTTGGATTGATTAAATAAATGAAATATTGCAATGTGGGTATCAAACTAAAGAGTTTTAAGAAGACTTACAATCGAAAATATGTTTGGGGTACAATATGGGTGCAAAACGAAAGGTATTTGAAAAATCTTGATTTGGAAATATTTTTAACAGGATTATCACCTATCTAAAAGTAAAGACTGAAAATATTGAAATTAAATGAAATATTACATAACTGGTTCCAAACGAAAAGTGTTTGGGAAAGCTTTACTATAGACATTTTATAAATCTTTCCACTTATCCAAAATCCGAACATTTTAAATAAATATAGAATCTACAACATCTCATCCAACGAAGTGATAATATTATCAACGAAGAACTTATTACTCAATGTAAAAAATTAATGAACAAGTAATTTTTAAGTAAAAAACACAACCGACTTCAATTCTCATATAAAAATTAATTAAAAAAAAAATAATTAGTTAGTTTTTCATGATCCAATGATTGGATCTAAACCAAATTAGTATGGGACCACCTGGAAATCGGTTGACGTGGTCCAAAGTTATGCGGTAACATACATAAAAAAAATATTCCGACGAATTGATAACCTTCTCCTTTTGTTGAAGTCGCCTAAAAACTACTGAAACAAATAACAAAATGATAAAAGAGTAACGAAAACCAAAAACTATCCCATGAAATCCGTTTAAAAAATACTTAATGAAAACTTTAAATTGTTGACACCATTCCCTAGCATTATAAATCAGTTAACTTTTAATCGTAAACAATTTCGTTTGAGGTCGCCATAGCCTACTACGTATATTGCGAGTAAAGATATTTTGAATAACATGAGAAAATGTTATTATGATAATGATTATCATAACTATTGTGAACTCCTATTCCCGATCAAAGATTCTCAAATTAAAGCGAGAGCAGAAGGGCATTTACGATGGCATAATGCAAAGTTAAGATAATAAGAGCTGCAGAACAGAACCATGCAGGAAAGGTTTTTAAATAGCGTGTAATTTCTGGCGTGAGCCGATGACATCGACGTCATCGGTAACAAAAATCGCGAAGTCTGTGCTGCCTTTTCCAAGTTGGATAAGGAAGCAAAACGAACGGCCCTGGTGGTAAACGAGGAATAGATGAAGTAGTATCTCCTGTCATAAAATAAACACTCAGCGCATTCGCGCCTTGGCACCCACGTCACTGTTGACAGTGATAATTTCGGGAAAGTGGAGAATTTCGTTCACTAGGGAACCAGCATTATCACCGGTAAAAATATCAGCAGGGAAATCCCACGCAGAATCACTCTTGCCAAAAAGTGATTCTTTAGACTGAGTAGGCAATTCGGGAGTAAAGTCCTCTCTCGACGTAGAAAAACCACACTCTATAAGTCACTCATCATGCCCGAGCTGTTATATGGTGCAGAAGCTTAGACAATGACAACATTCGATGAGGCGGCTCTTAGAGTATTCGAGAAACAGATTTCACGGAAGATTTACCGTAGACGATGGAACGATGAGCTGTATGAGCTTTACAACGAAATGTACATAGTGCAGCGAATGAAAATAGAACGGCTCCGCTGGCTCTGCCATGTCGTTCGAATGGGAACCGATATTCCAGGTCTGAAAGTATTCAACTCGCAATCCGCTGGTGGTAGCAGAGGAAGAGAGATACCCCAATGCAATGGAGAGGCCAAGTGGGAAAGGACTTGGCTTCACGTGGCATTTCCAACTGGCGTCAGTTGGCACAGAGAGAAATAACTGGCGTGATTTTTCGAACTCGGCCAAAAACGCGTATGCGGTTACAGCGCCAAATAAGAAGATGCAAATGATAAATTACAGAATTGGGGGACTTTCCTACTGGATGCGTCCGGAGAAACTAGGAAAACATTTATTATCAGATGGATTCTGGCAACGGTTCGATCAAAAAACCGCTACCGCTTCGTCTGGAATTGCTAAGACATTGTTACAAGGTGGCAGCATTTCTAATTCAGCTCTTGAGCTGCCATTGAACATATAAATCATCGAAACTCCCACGTGCAATATTTCCAGAGCATCCGGTATGGAAAAAGTATTACAAAAATGTAAAGTCATTGTTTGTGATGAGTGCACCAGGGCACATGAAAAATCGCTTGAGGTTCTTGATCGATTGTTGCGAGATTTGCGTGGAAACGTTCAACCATTCGGGAATGCATTCATATTGCTCGCAGGAGATTTTACACAAAAATTGTCTGTAGTTTCTCGATTTATACTAGCGGACGAGATAAATGCTTGCCTGAAATAGTCATGAACCAACTAACAAGATCACGCAATCGGAAAAGAATGAAAAAAGTAAATTTCTGAGCGTTTTTTACATCTGCCTAAAAATGAAAACAAACAAAGAAAACGAAAGAGGCGCGGTGATTGAGTGCGATTATATTGGTATTTATTATACAATATAAAAAGTGAAACTTCATGACAATAAGCAAAACAAGTTCGTAAAATATGGTTTTAATGATTGAGAGCGTTTTACAATCGCATATTATCGGCACCGGTCGATTTTTCAATGCCTATGTTCTGACCACAAATGTACACCCACTTTTCAAGCAAATTTACGCCTCTTGGCAAATCAAACAGACACACAAACTTGTTCCAATCACAAAGCACTTCATATTATATCATAAATTTGTAATAAATCAAAATTTATAGTTAAAATCGCTGCAGAAAACACATAAAATCGCTAAAAACCTCAAAAAAGCTACGAAAACTTTTGAAAATCTGAAAAGCGATTACAAATACAACGATGTCGGATTACGTGATCTGTAGTCATTGGTTCATGTGAAATAGTAAACATTGCGACAAGACGAACATACATACATACACTGCAGCCGAGGTATTCTCGCGACAATTGCTGGGCACTGGGAATAGAAAGCTGCCAGTCAATGAGAGATTAAGACGAATTTTATTGCCTGACAATTTTTGATTTGATTTTATCCGGTATAAACGCTTTAAATTTAAAGTTTCTGTCGCTACGTCTTGAGAAGCTGGTGCGGGGATTTCCTGTTGTCATTAATTCGTTCGTTTGCTAAGTCACCTGTGTGTTTTTATTTGGTTTTGTAAACCAAAACTACCACCTGCTACATATGGATTCTGCTGGTAAGCGAAAACCCACAACAACAACCATTAGCAAAGATTCTCCGGCAGCAAAACACCAGAAACTGGAGAGTAACGGTAGTCTCTCTGACGCCGTAGTGAAGGCACTGAAATCTACAGAAGAGAAAGTCTCTTTGATGGAAGAGAGGATCAAAGAGCGAATTAGTGGCCTCTACAGTCAGCTGTCGCAGCATATCTCATCACTTGAACAAAAATTCACTGCTAAACTGCAAGACAGCTTCGAGGCTGTATCGCAGCGTATTGATACGGTTGAGCGCAGGTGCACTAAACTTGAGGAAGACTCTGCTTATATTGTTAGCCTCTCCGCTGAACTTAACACAGTCAAAGCCGAATTAAATCAGCTAAAGCAAGAGAAGGCGGCTGGTGAATCAACTGATGCTATAATTTTTGGTTTGCCCTTTTCTAAAGAGGAGAGTTTAAGAGATATATTCAGCTGTGCCTGCAAATCCGTCGACTTGCCATCTCCGCTGTTTCGCGATATTTTTCGCACAAGACATACAGCTGAGCATCCAAACAGTGCTGTTATTGTAAAGTTTAGTTCCCAATACGATCGCGCTCGCACTTTGTCTGCTTTCGCCAGATACAGACAAAAAACCAAAGCTGCGCTGCCTGTTAAGTTAGCAGGTTTTGGCTCTGACAGCAACTTTTTCATTTATGAGAGTCTTTCTGTTGTGAACAGAAAAATTTTGCAAGCTGGAATTAAGCTGAAAAAACTGAAAAAACTGCATAGTGTGTTTTCACGGCGAGGCGAGGTGTTTGTGCGTGTGTCTGCTGGCAGTGAGCCGGTTGCTGTACCCAGTAGCACGGACTTATTCAACATAATTAGTTATAACACATTAAATAATGTCTAACGTATATGGTTCCTCTGTCATTATTCATATCTGTATTATTTTTATTTTTCCCTCCTCTTTGTTTTCAATCTCTGTTAAGTTTGTCGATAACCACCACTTTTCTGCTATTGATTTATTACTTGAAGTTGTCTCACCCATATGTTATTCGTATGTCGGCGGATAACTCATTTTCTAGCGTTGACGATAATAAGTCGGTACTGCTAAATATTCTTTGTAAGCAAGGCAATGGGCTAAATGTTGTACACTTCAATGCTCGTAGCCTTAATAGTGAAAAATTGGATTATGTGAGACACTTATTTGAATACTCGACTGTCGATGTGATTTGTGTATCTGAGACCTGGTTCGATGCTGAACTTCCTGATAGTTTTTATTCCATTCCAAATTACAATTTATATCGAAATGATCGCGTGGGTAAAAGAGGCGGCGGGGTAGCTGTGTATACTAAATTATTTTTAAATGCTAAAATTGTAAGTTGCTCGTCCACGTCTGAAGTTGAGTATTTGTCTGTTTTACTGAATGATGCCAACATTAAAGTACTAGTGTCGTGTGTGTATAATTTCAATAGGTATTCTTCTTTTGAACCTTTTTTTGACGACATCCCTCAACGTCTTCTTGACTATGACCATTACGTTATCTGTGGTGATTTTAATGTTAATTTGCTTAAACATGATTCCTTATCAGCCAGGTTTATTGACTCTGTTGCATCTACTGGTATGTCCGTAGTTAACACTGTTGTGCCTACGAGATTTTCTTGTAATAATCGTCCTAGTTTATTAGATGTGTTTATTGTCCCTGAATCAACGGGTGTTCGTCTTTTTGATCAAATCTCCTTCATTTCTGACCACGACCTTATTTTTTGCAAGTTTGATTTTAAATTAACTTATGTAGTGGATGCAACGACAAAATTCAATTATCGTGATTACAAGTCAATTGATTATGACGCTTTGTTCACAGAACTAAATAACTTCCATTGGAATCATTGTTGGAATCTGGAAACTGCTGATGAGAAACTTGGCTTTTTGCAGAATAATATTTTATACTTTTTTAATAAATATGTGCCTCTTCGCCAGTTCACTTCCCGATCCTGCTCTTGTCCGTGGTTTAGTCAAGAAGTGAAGACGGCTATTAAAAAACGCAACATTTTGTACGGAATATGGAAAAGAAAGCCATCCGATGAAACCTGGAATGCTTATAGGAGTGCTCGCAATAAGGCGTCTATTTCGGTCCGCCAAGCAAAGATAAGATACTTTGGCACAAAGCTCAATTCCTGCTTGCCTCCCAAGCAGTTGTGGTCAAATTTGAAACAGTTGGGTGTGCGCTCCGGCTCTGAGGCTCCATGCCAACTTGATGCCGATTTGCTAAATGAGTTCTTTGTATCCAAAAACTGTCCATCGGATATTGGTGCATTGGTCCCAAGGAGCATACCTGTTAAGTCTCACCTAGCTGAAAAATTTAAATTCATTTCTGTCTTTGAGGACGATGTAGCTAAGTGCGTTCTTCGGATAAAATCAAATGCCGTGGGTGCAGATGAGCTCCCTATTAAATTCATTAAAATTATTTTACCATATATATTGAGTAGTTTTACGCACACAATTAATCACTGCTTTACTACCTCTACTTTCCCTGCCGCATGGAAAGTAGCCACTGTTACACCTATAGCTAAAAAACCCGGTGCCTCTTCCCTGTGTCATTTTAGGCCTATAAGCATTTTACCGGGACTTTCCAAAGTATTCGAAAGGCTTATAGCTCAACAGGTTATGGATTTTGTTGAGACGAATAAGCTGTTGAGTCGACTTCAATCTGGTTTCAGGCCCCATCATAGTTGTTCAACGGCAATTGTAAAAGTGTTAGATGATATTCGTCAACCTTTCGATCAAGGCCACCTTACCTTGCTCTGCCTACTCGATTTTTCCAAGGCCTTCGATTCAGTTAATCACACATTGTTGTGCAATAAGTTATCTAACTATTTTGGTTTTAGTGAAAGCGCAGTAAGGCTGCTTAAAGATTACTTAAGTAATCGATTCCAAAAAGTTAGGTCTGGTAATAAGCTCTCTGAGCTCGCCCCCATCTCTTCAGGCGTGCCACAAGGCTCTATTCTTGGCCCTTTACTATTTAGTATGTTTATCAACGATGTATTTACGATATGCTCAAATGCCAATGTACATGCGTATGCAGATGACGAACAACTGTATCTCTCCAACAGAATAGGGTTGGTCGAAGACCTTAGTTATAGGCTTAATGAGGATTTGCACTCCATCTTTGAGTGGTCGAAGGAAAACCTACTTCATCTTAATGCGCAGAAGTCATATGTACTACCCATATTTAAGGAAAAAGTTGAGCATTCCGTGATTCCGCTTTTGCATATTGGTACTAGCCCACTTAAAGTAGTTGACAAAGTTACAAATCTTGGGTTTGTCATTAACGCTAAGCTAACTTGTGAGGATCATGTTAACAAAACTGTGAGCAAAATATATTATACTCTTCGATATCTTAGAATTACTTCGCAATATGTTCCTTTAGCCACTAAGAAAAAGTTGGTTCAGAGTTTAATAGTTCCACTTATTACGTATTCTGAGATAGTTTATAGCAAACTAGATTCTCACTCTAAGCACAAGTTGGACGTAGCTTTTAATTATGCCACGAGATACGTATACGGTCTGAAGAAGTTTGACCATCTTTCCTTGTTGAGAAACTCGATACTTGGCTGCGACATACAAAATTTCTTAAATGCCAGGAACTGCATCTTTATTTTTAAACTAATTACTCTTGCGAAACCGGAATACCTATATGAAAAACTCATATTTACTAAATGCTCTCGCTCTTTAACTCTAATTATGCCCAAGTTCAATTACTTATGCTCATCCCGACTGTTTTTCGTTAACGCTGTTAGACTTTGGAACTCCCTTCCTCAGTCGCTAAGGAGGTTATTGTCTAGAGGCAGCTTCAAGAAAATTATACTTCAGTATTTCTCTAATTAAAATTTCTTGAAAACATGGTTATCGACTCTCGCAATCTAAATTATGTTAATTCATGTTTATCTTTCTTTTTTCTTATAATTTCTTAATGTTTTATAATTACTTAATGCTTTGAATTATTAAATATTTTATCTGTGTATTTTTTATTGTTAAGGTATTTAATGGCTTATATTTACATCGTTGTGCAAGAAAAGATTATATCTTAATGTACTAATTACCATTAAATTAAATTAAATAAATAAATAAATAAAATAAATAAATAAAATTAATTATCCAACGGAATTTTTGAACTCGATTATCATGTTGTGGAATAGTAATCACCCAAAACTTTGCAACGGCACGCGACTCGCAGTTAAGAAATTGATGAACAACGTTGTGTAAGCAAAGATTTTAACGTGGCCTTTCAAAGGTGAAGAGTTCCCATGATTCCGACCGATACACCATTTCAATTTAAAATATTGCAATTCCCAATTCGATTGGCATTCGGAATCACAATTAATAATGCTCCAGGTCGACCTTTGGAAAAGTATGGTTTAGATTTAGATGCGGATTGCTTCTTAGATGTTGCGTGTTCCTGTGTCGGCGAACCAGATATCCTTGATATCTATGCAGAGAATGGAAAAACAACAAATATTGTGTGCACACAAGTACTTATTATATAACCAAACACATATGAAACGTATGATTTGTTTCGTTAATAATGTATCATCCATATAACAAGAATATGCCACAGCAAAGCGAGGCAGGGTACAGCTAGTAAATACATAAATATATAAATAAATAAATAGGTAAATAAATAAAAATAAATTAAATAAATGAATAATTAATTAAATAAATAAATAAGTAAATAAATGAATATATAAATAAAAAAAATAAAAATAAGTAAAATAAGTAACTATATTAAGTAGTATAGAAAAACAAGTAAGAAAGGCTAAGTTCGAGCGGAGCCGAACATTAGATACACGGCGCAGGTACCGCTACATGGTAAGCCGGTGTGTATCCATTTTGAGTAAATTAGCGTCCTTAAATTTCGAAATATTGAAGTTTCAAGCATTTCTGAAATTTGCCGTTATATGAAAAGTGGTCGTAATTTTAACCTGATTCCAATAATTTTCAACGTTTTGCTTCTATGTGGCAAGCACAATAATCATACCGAGTTTGGTACAAATTGGTAGAACGGTTACCGAGATACATATATGTGATCATAAGTGGGCGGTGCCACGCCCATTTTCCAAAATTTTATCATAAACGTATTTCTTGGTAAAGAATTGTTGCAAGCATCAATTTGGAGTAAATTAGCTCTAACATTTACTGATTTATCGAAGATTTCGTATTTCTCCAAATTACCGTTATATGGGAGGTAGGCGTGGTTATTGTTCGACTTTAAAAATTTTCGGCCATTTGGTATGCCGTAGCAAGACTAGCAACTGTGCCAAGTTTGGAAGAAATTGGTGCAGCGGTTACGAAGATATACACATGTATCCATGAGTGGGCGTGGCTACGCCCATTTTGCAAAAATGTATAATTTTCTTATTTTTCGTCTAAAAATTATTGTATATATCAATTTTTAGTGCATAATCTTCAGTAGTTACTAAAATATCGCAGTTTTCGTATTTCGGAAAATTACTGTTATATGGGAGGTAGGTGTGGTTATTGTCCGATTTTGCCTATTTTCAATACCATCCGTCCTACGCCTGAAAGAAGTGCACATACAAGTTTCGTTAAGATATCTCAATTTTTACTCGAGTTATCGTGTGCACAGACGGACGGACGGACGGACGGACGGACAGACAGGCACCGCTTAATCGATTTCTCTTTTCATTCTGATCATTTATGTATACATTTGTCTATATCTATCTCGATTCGTTTTGCCTGTTACAAACAACCGTTATGTGAACAAAGTTATAATACCCTTGTGCACAAGTGCGCTCGGGTATAAAAATATTACAGCATTTAAGATAACGTAGTCAAGTATAGATATACAAAAATATCACATAGGTTATGCAGTAGTGCCTATACGGTCAAGTAGTAAAAATATCACTGCAAAATACTTATTTTACTAATGATCAGTTGGCAATTATTGCCAAATTATATAATTCTGAATAATTCTGTACCAACTCGATTAATTTTCTCTCCATATCAAACAAATCTTGCAATATAATACCGTCAGCTCGTCAGTGATATACACAAATAAATCTTTGCCGAGTTAACTACACTCTAACAAATTCTTGTTTAAATTTAAGCATATTAAAAAAAGTAACCAGTTTCCTCTCTTAATGTATGCAAATTTGCACACCGTGTTAATCAATTTGAATACTGTTTTTTAACTTTTCCTTACCATATGTGTGGCATAGAACAAATCTGAAATTTGTTTGTTGAATTCTAAACACTTAAGGGCCAAATTCACAGTACGTAGCTAACTCAGAATCGGCAGTTAAGTACAGATTTTATAGATTAACTATTTTAAAGTATAGTTAAATCATTAGTTAAACTTAACAAAAAATATTTCTATAGATTTTTTTTAGTGTTCACAATTACATAGTTTACACATATAATGTTTAAAATTTGCTCTAAAAGTTTTTTGTTTAAATTAACGCATATTAATGTGTGCAAATTTAGACACCGTGTTAATAAAGTTAAACACTGCCTGTTTACTTTTACATACCAAATTTGTCGCGTAGAGCAAAATTACACATAAAATGTACTTAATTTTTTTTTTAGTAGGGAATGTATTTTTTCGTTAAAATCGTTTGCAATTTTAAACATTTCATGTGTATATTTTAAACATCTCATGTTCAAAAATCCAGTCTTGAACATCTTATGCGTATACTTACACAGATTTTGTTTGAAAATAAACACTTTTCAGTAGCAGTTTTACACGCAGTTTTTAGAGTGTACACTCTTAAAAATCTGTTTAAAAATGCGACTATAAATCGAGTATATTTTTGTTTATTTTTAAAATTTTATGGTAAATTTACACAATGAATATGTACTTTTCTCGTTTATACATTTTCGTGTGTAAAAATCCTTTTTGTTAGCGGCTTTACACAATACTACGTGTGAAATCAAACAGCAGATGTGTATTTTGTAGCTTGTACACACTTTCGTAGTACATTTACGCACACCACAGCAGATATATTACACTCTAAAAAGTCCGAAATTTAAACAAACTATTCGTTGAATAATCGAGCATGTAATTTCGTGAATAATAAGGTAGGAAATGAGTGACCTACCTTTTAGCTAGGAAATCTACACAATTTTTTTTTAGAGTGTATAAAAAAATTCCGGAACTAAAGCAGCACTGACTGTAAAAGACGGGCACTGTACAGGACGGTCTGAACAAATCTATTTGGGACTGCGGCAACGATATTATATTTTTCACTGACTCTGATAGGTACGGCACTGATATGTGTAGATAGACTTTTATTGTTAAAATCACCTATATAATTGATTTGAGGTCGATAAATAAACGCAGATCTAATTCCGATTGCAGGCATCGTTTCTATTCGCGCCGCCGCACAGTGCCGTCTAACTGGGCAAAAATCGAAAAATTCGTTGTCTGCAATGTGATCGTGTTTGGTATTTTTGTAGAGGTAATTTATCCACTAAAAAGAATTAAACAGAAGTTTCCCTATAAAATAAATTATATGCCGCCAGGAAGCCATTAAAGTCGACAAATTTTATACTAAGAATTTTAATAAGAGCATAGCCATGCGTAAGCTCTTCACGGAAGCAAAAGTAAAAAATACATTCTTTGAAATAGAATGTTGGTTTGACGTTTTTTATTTCCAAATAGATAGTAAAGAACAGGAATAAAAATTTTTGCATAAAATTAAACACATGGTGCCCATGCGGCATTCCAGAAAATAAATTTTTTCAAAATAAAATTTCATGAAATTTTAAATTTTTATGGAATGAATAAAAAGTATATGTATGTAAAAATATGTTATTTCTTGTTATTGTATTAAATAGTACGGCTTTTAGCTTTTAAAAGAATAATTAAAAACCTGCTAATTTTTTGCACTTTTTGAAGTAACAAAAAATCATTTTTTGTCAGTGCCATCAGATCTGCACGATTCGTTCTATTTTCAAAAATGAAGTGTCAGATTAATAAGCTTGACCTGTAGACAATACAGGTTTATTTTTTTTAAGAGTTGTCACCTGTTAAAAAATTAAATTCAAATTTTTTAATAAGTTAAATGAATTATTAGGAGATGGGTATCAATTGAAATGTGAATGAAAAGGGTTTATTTCTTAACTTTATGTAGAGGGTTGCCACCTGTTTAAAAAATTAAATTCCATTTGAATTAATGGAATTAGGTAATTGAAATAGATAGGTACCACCATATGGGAGTCAGACGAAAGAGGTTTAAGAGGGTTTTAGCTTGCAAATATTACGAAGAGGGTTGCCACCTCTTTGTAGAGTCCAATTTAGTTAAAATAATATAATAATTGAGTCAAACCAAAGGTTTACGACATCGTATATGTTATTCTATCACAAATACATACATTGGCAATCAGTGATTTGTTCTGATTACATTCCTTTCAAATTATTGGACTCTTAAATGAACTCAGGAACGACATCGTATATGTTATTATATCACAAATACATACATTTTCAATCAGTGATTTGTTCTGATTACATTCCTTTTAAATTATTGGACTCTTAAATGAACTCAGGAATGTTTTTACTCTTCACTTATTTCTAGCTAAATATGTATGTCCAATTTTTTTTTTTGTGTGATACCCATAATAATATACATATTTTAGTTACCTGACTCCCTTAATTAAAGTGAATTTGATTTTTTGAACATGTGGCAACCCCTCTACGTGGCGTTTAGAAGTAAAGCATTTTCAAAAACATTTCGATTGATACTCATATTGCAATATCTAATTCATTTAACATATTCAATAATTTTAATGAAATTTGTAACAGGTGGCAACCCGTTTCAAAAAAAAATAAACTTTATTGGACATCTACATCTGTCATTTGACAACTCACTTTTGAAAATAGAACGAACTATATGTACATACCTATGTAAATGCCATAACAACCCAAATTTTCAACTGAAAACAGCATTTTGAGTGAAAGTATGAAAGTTAACCAAAAACTAATTACATTTTTGAATTTTTCGTCCTCAATTTTACTAATAAGCGAATTTTCATTAAAATCCGTCCATAATTCCATTTTTCTCACATTTATATGGAAGGGAAGCACTGTGCGCCGCTACTATTCTCCGATTATAGGCCATTGCCCTTGCGGCTCTCGTTTGTTTTGACAAATTTCTTTTAGCTTTAGGCATTTTTAAACACTTCGCACTATTCTGTTATTTTAAAATATTGTTTTTATATTTAGTAATGAAATTTCACTTTGTATAAGCCAAAAAATTCAGCCTTAACGCACTTGCTAATTTATCAACTTCGCGAAAACAATGTGCCGAATTCCCATGAAGCCCAACAAATAGACATACATATGTACATCATTGATTTGCTGTTGTTTGTGCATGCCACCACAGCGTTGGAAAAATGAAATTCGGCTAGACAGGGACAGGATTACCATAAAAATCAGAGCTGAATTATTTTACCATATCAATTCTAATTTGAACATTTTTATGAACATATGTATGCATGTATTCAAGTCTAAGGATGCGTTCACACAGGAAGCGGATCCGAGCCGAGCGAAGCCGTTCCGAGCTGAAAGAAGTTTTAAAATTGCTGTAACTATATGAAAGTGTTCGTACAGCAAGCTTTTTCACAGACGTTTTGGAGCTGAAAGCAAAGCAGTTTTTGATTTTGAATTTTCTATTTAATTTTTATGTTTTATAAAGTTGCTGCAAACAAGATATCAGATTATTCAAATAAATACGAATTTTACTAAGAATCTTTTGAATAAAATTGAGCAAATATTTTTGCTGTTTTTCATTGACAGTAAGTTTTGTGGTATCTTTCAGCAGAGTCCATGAGAAAAGCTCCGCATCGCTTCGTTCAGTGTGAACACCAGCAGCTTCGCGTTGTTCCGCCTTGGTTCGCTCAGCAGCGCTAGCCTTTCTGTGTGAGCGCACCCTAACTCAATTTATTGAAAGTTGATCAGTTGAACTGACATAATTGAGTTTTGTTTTGTGAAGAATTTGCTTGAAGCGAAACAGACATTTCTTTGCTGTTATTTATTCTGTATGCTACTACAGCGTTGTAAAATAAAGTTTCTGCTGCGCAGCGGCAACTGCTTCTTTAACGAACTTCATCTTAATGAAATAAAGCAAGGAAAAGCAGAAGATTAATATATGTATGCCACACCAAGAAGCTTACTGTGAGCATGTGCCGATATCGCAGCAGTCAGCATTTTGAAGTAAATAAAAAAATTATAGTTGAAAAAACTACAACCTCCCTATTATAATTGCCATTCGTACTGTCATCAGGTATGTAACTTGAGAATAGAAATCGCTGCATCTTTTAGGCGCATCAATATTACATAGTTACATCCCGAGCTAATAAAAGGAAGGTAAAAAAAACAGTTGTCAAAGTAAATACACGATGTAAAGTGTTTGTACATAAATTTCGCTTTACACGTGGCGTTCAGCCTTTAACGCACTTGCCGCATTTCTATGAAGCCCAACCAATAGACATATGTACATACATACATATGCACATCATTGATTTGCTGTTGTTTGCGCATGCCACTACAGCGTTGGAAAATTGGAATTCGGCTAGACAGAGGCAGGATTCCCATAAAAAAACAGGGCTAAATTACTTTACCATACCAATTTTAATTTGAACATACTTATGTACATATGTATGCAAGTATTAAAATCTATGTAATTGGATTGTTTGAACGTTGATCTGTTGAACTAACATTTTTGAGTTATGTTTTGTGCAGAATTTGCATGAAGCGAAACAAACACCTCTTTGTGTTATTTATTCTGCATGCTGCTCAGCGGCAACTTTTTTTCACAAACTTCATCTTTATGAAATAAAGGAAAAGCTGAAGATCAATGTACGTACGTATGCCACACCAAGAAGCTTACAGTGAGCATATGCCGATATCGCAGCCAGCGTGGCCAGGTTGCCGTTTTTAACGTCATTTGGACGTTTTTTATATCTTGTTGACGTTCGGACGTTTTTTGTGCAAGAAATGACGTTTTTTACCTTCCCAATAATTTTTCTCTGTTACTAAATCTTGTAAGTAGAGCTGATTTTGAACTATTTTCTTAATAAATCTTAACAAGCTCTTTTTTTTGCAGCAGCTTCTTCAAAAGATATTTATCCTTTGTACACAAATGACTTAAATACGATGCAAACCAAGCGTACGCGCATTGTTTTGGATTCTTGGACTAAGGATCCCGCGTTCAATGGCTGGTTTTGTAAACAATTGAGGCTACGAGGCTGGCGACTTTTTTAAGGCTTCATTGAAAATGTAATGAACGCAAAAAATGCTGAAATATTGCTATGTTCCTTCTTAGCAGAACGTAATTTAACATTTTCGACAACCGACCACCTAACCAAATGTCTACAAGAGAAAAAAAAATATTAAAAATCAACACGATTTTTTAGCAACTTAAAACTTGCACATTATTACCCTGGAAAATAATGGGCTATCAAACTGTATACTCAAAAAAATTCTTAAAAATCCGAATAAAAAGTTGAAAATCTAGCTGCAACTTTGTTAATTTTTTATAATTTTTGCACAAATGAAATGTGGATTTTTAAAGCAAAACAGCCACAATCGATCAAAATATTGATGACTTAATCAGCTGATCACAAGTGTATGTATAAAATGATTTTTATTTTAACGATCTCAAACCAGTTTACAATGAATTTTAAATGTGCTCTGTCGAAATGACTTTTTAATATACCTTACATATATACTTATGTACCTTTGTAAACAATAAAAGTTTAATAAGAACAATTCTGTGTGCATACATTTGAAAAAGACGTATTTGGGTAGGAAATGACGTTTTTTCAGACCAAGAGGGACGTTTTCTCACGCCGAAGACCTCATACATAAATTTCGCTTTGGATGCAGCGCTGCTTGTACATAAATTTAGCTTTGCGCATGCCTGAAGCTGGCAAAGGTTATTGTTTTTTTGCGCTGTGCTAGCTGAGTATAAAAAGAGAAGAGAATAGAGACAAATATGTATGTGGTTTGTTGATGCTCTCTAAATACAAACGCGTGAAAAGCAAACGGTCTAGCAATGCGTGGTATTGTTGATCAACTTAATACTTTAATTAAACATACATATTATTAAAATTTCATTTTAAAAATACCTCTGTGTCCTACTGTGGTAGAAATATGCCATTTTAAAACTTGAATCATAGAAATCGACCCAGTATATCGGCTGTTTTTCTCCCACGTTTTTTTGGGTTTTAATTTTTTATATAGTATAGATATATGCAGTTTAAACAACCCCGTTGTTCACCGTCTTATAAAAAAACCGGTAACTTTATATTTAATAAACTGGGCACTTGAACTTTCCCGACGCTTCACAGACGACTTATTTTCATATAACTGACTTCTTCAGCCTTCTTTAGCTCTAATTTATTTGCGCTGGTTAGCCCGAAGGAGTCACTCAGCTCCTTAGCCACATATCCCCGAAGTTTAAGATTTTTACTCAACTAGAAACAACACTAATACATAGACACACACACACCCTTAATACTGCCTTATCGAACCGCCTGGTTTGCAAGGTTTCACACCCTTGGCTTTTACTTTGTGTGGCTTAAGCAGCATTTACATGAGGCGATTTTCTAAGCTATTCAGCTATTTTCTAGAAAGCGATAAAATCGTTTGCCCCAAAATAGACATGACACCAGGTGATTTATTGTCTATTCAACTAGGTTTACCTTTCTTGTCAATTTTAAATTTGGAAATCATTGCATAATTTTTTATAGAGACAAGTAAATTTATAAACATTCGTACAAAATGAATGAAAATAATATAATTGCTTGCCCGGAAAGAGGCTCTCCAGGCAATATTAAGTGAGATGGATTTAAAAATTTCAGTTGAAGAGCTAAAAACCAAAAAAAAGGTATACGTACAGCGTATACAAGGGAGGCTGGCAAAATAGCAGCCTCAAAGAAGAGTGGTGCTGGCACCGTGGCTGTCGTGGTTTGCAACAGCGGACCGTTTTTTTGAAAAAGGTGATTGACGGGAGACCCAGTAAAAGTAACTTGGTAAATTTTCACATTTTGATAGCTTTAAATTTTCTTTATTAGTCATGATAATACTGTTTAGACAAAAAATACTGCAAAAGATACAAATTCACAATTTCCTCATGATGTGCCGCAGTGCTCTCAGGCAAAAAGAAGTAAGTTCTTACCAAATGAAGTCAATTCTGGAAGCTATAGGAAGGTTGGAAAATATTTCTAACAATGAAGAGAGCGAGCTCGATATTTTTGGGCAGCATTGTGCCATTAGAAGAACCACTTTCTTCACAATTATTCATAAACAATTATTTAGCACAAAAGCGGACTAGACTTTAACGGTCACAAGCAACAATATTCAAAGCAGCAAAAGCATATTCGCACAACTTCAAACCAATTGGCTGAAACGCGTGAAGACAACTATTTTGAAGATGATGACTGCATTTAATATGTTATAGAGGCAGAGTTGGAGCCAATGATTTTGAAGCCTATGAAGATGAACTAGCTTTACATAGTGCATTCGAGTAAACTATTAATTGTCACCACTTGCCAAAAATTTTTAAGAAAATTGCAATTTAATTATTGGTGAGAGCGCTGCTCGCATACTTGTATCCTGTTTTTTTTTTTTATTAAAGGTGGACATTTTTGGAGAAGATAATTGAACTGTTCGGTGGTCATTCTTAAACACTGCAGAAAGTTTTTCGGATCATCTGAGGCAAGCTCCTTGTACAAATTATCAGAAGCGCCCAAAAATTCACGCTGACGAACCCATTTCCTTACCCATACTGTACGTTTCCTCTTTAACACTTCCTTGCGTAGTTCATGGATTAAATCTTTATAATTTCTTTAGCAATTATGTTGATGCTAAGTTTTAAAATTTTTCTTCTATTCATATTCAATAGGGCTATTCGCGATTCGGTGCATAAGAGCTGACAAATTTATGCAATTGCAGAAATATGCCATGGATTGTGAGCGACCTTTAATAAACTGTCATGGTAAAACTTTTTTAATCAACTGATAGAAATGTCAACCAGAGTTGCAATGCATAGCATTTTTATGCTATGGATTTTCGGTATTGCAAATTTGTCAAGCCATGACAAATGCAAATGCGTGTATTTTGTTTGTGTATTGCAAATAATTTGCAATACAAATTTGCAATGCAATGATGCTAGGCCATTTGCACCGGATTGCCAATAGCCCTAATATATTACCACAATTTTAAAAAGTCAAGGTTGACATTCGAACTCGTTCAACTTTTGTCGCCCGTGTAAATGCACGTGTGTAAAAAACTTCTCAGGCAACTTCTCAGGCGATATTGAATCGGTTAGAAAATCGCCTCATGTAAATGGTACTTCAAAGAATTTATAGCTACTTTCACATCCGGTGGATACACACTCACACATACACAGTCATACTGAGTGGGAAGCTGCGTAACATAATCGTATGCATACGCGTTGAAAACGTTTGTGCTATCGCTTTGTATAGCCGTCATACGTCGCTTTCTTTCTTTTTCCCTCTTCTCTTATCCATGTAAAATTTTCAGTTTTAAAAATTTCACTCTGCATTTTTGCGATACCGCCGCCTAAGAAGTTTCACTTCAAAAAAGAAATATCGAACAAACTTTCTTCACTCAATTCAACCGGGACACAATTACAAATTTTGCTTTTACTATACGGCTTATAGTGTCGATTAGTAAATAGAATATGTAAAATGTAAATATTTAAAGAGTTCTAAATTTTTTACAACGAGATGTCTAAATTATTTTCTTGCCCAAAAGCGGTAAATTTGGCGTCCCGGCAGGTATTGTACCGGGACCGGGACATAGCTCCTAAATCCGGGACAGGCCCGCCGAAAACGAGACGGTTGGTAACCGTGATTCTTACCTAGAGCGGTGAAGCGTCCTTCGAAATGGTGCTTCACACATTACAGTTCATGAATTATTATGGAAGATATGGAGCTGAATTAATCGGATACAGTGGTTTTAGCTCTTTAAACACACTTTACTAAAATACCTTTGAGAAATGAGTATATAGAAGAGTTAAAAATGTATTGTTCGTTAAAAATTGGTGACAACAATGTTAAGTTTTCAACAAGAATTTTTTAAACAATTTTCATCTGATATCTTAATATTTTATATTTTGTGAGTAGATTTTTTTTTAATATTTTTCGTTTCGAGAACATTTCATAATTGGTATTTCAACTCTTCCTAAAAACCCTCAGTATAAATTTTAATACAAAAATTCAGTGGCAACACGTTTAAAAAATTTCTGGATCAAAGTGTTTTTGAGCACTACTTTGATTATATATTGTAAATTCTTTCGAACATTAAGCTTCGGCTCTTGGATAGTTGACAACTTTTCAAAAACGAAGCTTTCCAAAAGACTTTTTGTTTGGTACTAATGTTGTAATATTTCATTTAATTGCAATAACTTTAGATTTTACTGTTTAGATACGTGACAGCCCATCTAAAATATTTCTTCAAATACATTTCGTTTGGGTAAATATTGCAATATTTAGTTTATCTCATCTTATAAATTTGATTGAATTACATTTTCTAAATGGGTGGCAACCCGCGTCAAAAATATTTTCAACAGTAAACCTTCTTAACCCTCTATAGTTTGATTTCCATTTTGTAATATCTAGCTTATCTTTCCAATTTAGTTGAATACAATTTTTCAAACAGGTGGCAAACATCCACAAAAGTATTATAAATTGTAAGCTTTCTTAAACCCCTTTAGTTAAATACCCATAATGTAGTATTTAATTTATCTTATCAATTAAATTAAATTAAAATTTTCAAACAGCTGCCAACCTTCCCCAAAAATATTTAGAAAAGTAAGTCCTCTCAAACCTCTTTCTTCTGACACCCGTATTGTAATATTGGCTATATTTTATTAACTTACTTACACTGAGGTTTTCAAAGAGGTAGCAACTCTCTATTTTCTTCCTAAACCTTCGGGTGGCAATTACGAATAAACCCTCAGAAGGAAGTATCCAATTTGGTCCAGTCGTTTTCAAGTTTTAAACATCCGAAAAACCACGATCTATTTATATACATACATTTACATACTTACACTGAAATTTTCAAAGAGGTTGCAACTCTATTTTTTCCTAAACCTTCGGGCGGCGATTACGAATAAACCCGCAGAAGGAAGTATCCTATTTGGTCCAGTCGTTTTCAAGTTTTAAGCATGCGAACAAACCACGATCCATTTATATACATATATATTAATTTATGTACAAACATGTAAGTATGTATGTATTTTCGTATGTATACCACATAGAAAAGAAAAAAAAAACATGTTTATAAGAACATTTAATAAAATCACAAAAACGCCATTCTATTATTAAAACAAGAACATAATATAAAAATTAGAATTTGCATGCATAGCTTTTTAAATGCGTTAGTTGAAGCGCTCACCAATACCATGAAGTGTGAAATTAGGAAGGGAGCGCTTACTGCTGAATATGGAGCGCTCCAATAGAACTAATTCTGGCCCCGTTGGGTTTATACCCGTCCTTTACTTTTACACTTACACGTACACTTTTTCTAAAAATTCATCTTGATGTGATTTAGTTGGATATTCTATATTAAATCTGGGGTTTCGTAAATAAATACAACAATACGGTTCCAAATGCAATAAAATAATAAAACATGGCGCAGGACAATAAATTTAGAACAAACACAATTTGAAACATAAAATTACGCCTTTAATGTTGGAATGGTATAATTCTAGTCATGGTTAGAAATGTATACTTACTTTTCCAAATCAGTCGATACTGTTGAGTAAATATTAATTGAATGCATTTGGGTAGACAAATTTTGTGCCAACATGCAATTTTTGAAATTCCCGGAAGGCAAAATTGCTGCATCACCCAAATCAATAGGATTTTTTTGTTTCGTCTTATTGTTCTCTGTTGAATCCATAAGTTTAACAACTGGAGCCATCGAAATGTACGTATCTTTTGGATTACCGATGCCTATGTGAACTTTTAAAATTTAGATAGCCTGTTAGAGTGAAATAATCAGCCTTATCATGAGTTTAATTTTTCCCGAACCGGTTGACTTTTCACTTTTTGTTTCCAGGTATTTACTATGGGCGGATGAAAAATTTTCTGGTGATTTTTTTTTCGCGCGAAACTCAGGATAAGGCATCATCTTTTACTGCTTATACTTACCATCTGAATTTATCAAGTCCTCTGAATTTTCTTCCGGGATCACTCTTTCTGCAGACCTAGAATTAGAATAACAACAAGGTTATGAGAAGTATACTTGAAATAACTTTTGCTTTGGAGATATAATGCATTTCAAAACTTAATTATCGGATTCTAGTTTTCTTGACAAAACATGTTCAATAGAAGCTTCCTGTGCGGGTAGAGATGTAGTTTTCGTCCGAGTCAAATGTTTTAACTTCAAACTCCCTACAACTTTTCAAGTGTATGCAGTAAAAATGCAAAAATAATAATATCACTGTCAACTTTTGCAATGTAAGCCAGAAACGGAAGTGTCAGGGCTTTTGGCAATGCCGGCTCTTAAGATTCAGGTAGAAGGCTGTCAAACTGTCACTTGCGGAGTTCACAGGCGCTGTCCTCAAGGCGGTGTGCTTTCTCTCTCGATCTGGTGCTTGGTAATTGATTCCCTACTGCTCACACTCAACGGCTCTAATATCTATGACCGGGTCTCTGCAGAAGATGTACCCTCCCTCATAAAAGGTCGTTCTCTGTCAATTGTTTGCAGGGAAAGCGAAAATATAACTGCATATTATTTGTCAATGTTATTGTGGCTTATTAACATTTAATTTTAATATTTTTATTGATTGTACCACGATTATTTTATTAGGAAAATTGGAAAAAGCAACAAAGTCTAAGCGGTAGAAGTTATAGCAGCTATTTCGGAGATCACCACATCTCCTCATTAGACTTCTTTTTTCTAGACTCCAGTAGGGATCGAACCTGCGTCATCGATGTGCAAAGTCAGAAGCGTTAACCACTGAGCTATGCACACCCCGAAAACTCGTGCTGCTAATTAATTTTCCTTATTCAACCTACTGCTATCAAGTGCAGCTGATTTGCCGCTATTTCAACTTGACAGCGTGGCTGTTGTTGTAAATTCTATACATGCATTTATTTTCTTGTATAGTTTCAGGCAGGCTCTTCTTAAACTATGTATTTGTCAACGTTATTGTGATGCTATAACTTTTACCGCTTAGACTTTGTTGCTTTTTCCATTTTTCCTAATAAAATAATCGTGGTATAAAGCTCAATAAAAATATTAAAAATAACTGAACATTATTGACACTTGGAACATTAACAGTGGGCTCTCCGCTAACAAAACCAAAACATGTGTTGTGCTTTTCGGTAGAAGAAATAGTTTCAACGGCCATTTTCCCCTGCCTTTAAAAGAGACATTGAAAGATTTCCTAAAGATTTTATTTTTTTGGAACACAAGGCCTCAACAACCTTAACAGTGTTCTAAAAGTGCAAACAGGCTAGACAATCGTACACCAAGGGAAAATACTTTGGGGGGCACACTCACCACTGGAAGAATCAAACTTAAATGTAGGTCAGGTAAGGTTATGTAAGCGGGCTGCCTCCGTATGTGGAGGCACACATGATCACGACTAAGTAGGGGGGTTGAGGAAAAAGGGGGAAGCTAAGGGAGAATGACGACACCTTTGCATTTTGTAGGAGAAAACGCTGTGGGTTATCAATGACGTTCAGCCTTTCTGCATGATTACCAATCACACAGTGACCAGTAAGCAGGGCCGTCGAGGGAAAACTCGGCCCGGGACTAAAAAATCACGGGCCGTATATATAAAGTGTATAAAATTAAAAGCATATGGCCCAAATCGCCGAAAACGAAACCGGGAGGGAACATTTTTTTCTCGGTTTGGCAGATTTTTGATCATATCTGGGTCATACATATTCTGGGGTATCAGACAGTATAAATGTTAACACGAATCTCCTTCCCCCAAATATTAAAATTCACTTAATCCTGGGACACCTTCAAATGAATGAAAATAAAAAAAGCTCAACATAAAATTAAGGGTTGTTTATATTCAAAGGCCAACATTCTTTGCATTATACTTGCTTCTCTTCGATTGCCTTGCATTACTTTGAAGTTAATAAAAAAGTATTCGAAAAAATAATCACTGATTAACTTTCTTAATGAAAATAAATTCGGCGTCATTTTAAGGTAATGTCCAAAATATCAAAAAGCTTTTTTGGCGCGGAATCCACCAGGCTAAATAATGGAAAAATCTGGTTTACTTCGAGCATTTTCGGCCTTCGGCACAATAAAGCAGATTCCTATACCCTTCATTATCCATGTGTTTTCTGTGCAAAACTATTTATAACGTAAGTCTTTTTTAGAGTGGTTCATAAAAACACTCTTTTTGGAAATTCATAAACGCTACATCAGAATATTGTTATTTGTGATAAAAAAAAGAGACACGTATTTTTTATTTTGAAAAAAAAGTTTTCTTAGAGGTCGCGCTGGTCGGTTTTTTATAAAAACGCTTATGTTCTCAATTTTTTTATTTTCTTGACATGTTAAAATGCAGCTATAAATGTGGTTTTTACATATAATTACTCTGGTATTATTGGGGAACTTTCCCTTAATAACACACCTGTCTTGGACAATTAGAATGGGTCTAGTTCCCGAAAATATGCTCTCGACAAGACACTAGTAAAATTAAAACGTTGATACTGAACGATTTACGCATTGTCATGGGTTGGAATTTTTTACCAGGGGGTTTCTGGGGTTGCTAAATAGGAATCTGAAGTCAGTTTTTCGAAATTCAAAATGGTGGATCCAAATGGCGGTCCATTTTTTTTAAAGAATGATTGGATTTGTTCGAAACCCGGCTCTCGAGAGTTATTGGGGTCGCCGATTAGGAATCTGAAGTAAATTTTTTTAAATTCAAAATGGCGGATCCAATACGGCGATCGACGACGCTGACGAGTAGTCGTCCCAGTTCCCAGTTCGTTTTAACCTCTTTCCGGCGACCTGGGAGTTTGGAGTTGCACCATGTGTTACGTTTTGAACCCTTTGGCTCTGCAAGTCGGCAGCTCGATACATAAGCGTTGCTTATTGCCTCGTTTAAGCTGCAAACCCTTGCCTCTTGTTCCAAACATCGCTTCACTCTGTTCTCTTTATGGTGCTTAGGTTGATTTGTAAAAAGTTATGATAACTGACCCAGTCAGTCTTCCTACTGGGCGTTCATAGAAGCTTCCAGGGAGAACTGTATGATTCTGTGATCCGACATCGAGGGCTCCGAAGAGACTCTCCAGTCCGAGATCAAATCATCAGCCCAGCTGTTCCCGAGAGTAATATCTAGAACTTCTTCTCTTACCCTATTTACAAACGTAGGCTTGCTACCCACATTGAAGATGCTAAGGTCATTACTTAGCATAAAGTAATCTCTCACCTCTTCTGTTAATGTCAGTGCTGCCCCACTGCACACTGTGCGCGTTGGCATCGCACCCAATGACCAATGCGAGGCACCTCTTTTGGCTGTATTCTACCAGTATCTTGATTTCCTCCGGTGGTATGGCGGAATCGCCTGCAAAGTACACTGATGCGACTATTATCGCTCTGGATTTCCCGCACAGATCCGTCATTGGATTGCCAACAGGTCTCTAGTCATATACTCTGAAATGCCGAAATAGATAATTTCCTTTTTTTAGCATTACACAAGCTCTTGAGTTATCGTATGATAGATCCCAGATTATCTTAATCGATCTTTCCGTCAGGCCCTCACCTGACCTTTGTATATTCATGGCTATTGCACAAGTACGATGCCCAGATCCTCCGTTGTGCATTTATTTGCAATAACAGCAGATGCTGCTATCGCGTGTTGGAGGTTGATCTAGGCAATTTTGATTTGTGGCGTGGTCATTTTTTCCTCTGGACCATTGGCTCATCAACTTCTGAGAGCGTTACGTCCTCCGGTTCTCTGCCTGGACTGTGAAGGTTCAGGCCCTCTGCTAGCTCCTCCAGCTCTATGGTGGAGGGTACGTCTTGAGTTGTTATCCGTACGGGTGACTCTGTTGTCTCAGAAGCAGCCGCAGAGATCATAGGTTCTTCTACGCGGTGTTCATCGACAACAGTATCTATTGCATTTGTTGCTCTAATCGACTCAGAAACAGCCGCGGACGTCGCACTGTGTTCTGTTTTGGGGAAAAATGGACAAAATCAAATATCTCCCGATCCAAACCAGATAGAGACACAAACTAACCGGCATTATAAAGCCCAAATACTGATGAATACGGGAAAATTATTCAGATTCTTCAAAAACAGTTTCTCGACCTTGAATTCCAAGGTCAAAGTTCAACTAAAAAAAAATTTATATATAAAAGCAAATATCCCTATCGTAAATTCCGAGGTCAATGGTCAACTAAAAAATTTTCTGATTTAAACATACCTAAATGTTTTAAATCGTTTTATGCGATATACATACATATAAATCCACATATGTATGTGTGGTGGGTCATATCTATATATTTTTAGACATACAATATCACATGTATATATAATGAAAATTCGTCATTATATGTATAGGTTTGTATATGTACATACAAACGTTTGTGTATGTTTGTGTGTAAGTGTGTATGTGTGTGTGTGTAGTAATTTAGTGACTATCTACAAACATAACGTTAATATAGGGGATTATTTTAATCAACAATATATTTCTATGCTTCCGTTTTCAACACCATCAGCATCATGGTTTGTAGTAGCTCGGTAAAACATACATACATATCTATACATACAATGACCATATGGCAAAGAGTGTAAGAACGAGGATAGATCAAAGCTATGCAGAAGGTGTTTGGAAGGTCACGCCGCCAAGGATTGCTCCAAAACACCAAAGTGCTCATTGTGCCAACAGACAAACGAAGCGGCCTACAGAAAGCGGTTACTACAGCATCAAGATGAGATTTATCCAGATCAACCTGAATCATTGCGAGGCAGCCCAGGACTTGCTTAAACAGTCAGTGCTGGAAATGAAAGCAGACGCAGCTATAATTTCAAAATTATACAAAAGTTCCACGGGAAGTACCTGGGCTACGGATTTGACGCGCCGAGTGGGAGTATGGGCGTGCGGTACGCACCCATTCCAGAAGGCAGATCCAGCCGATGCCGGTAAGGGCTTTGTGTGGGTTCTAATCAAAGGATACCACATATGTAGCTGCTATGCACCTCCTAGCTGGACTCACCAAGAATACCAAGAGCTCCTGAATAAGATAGTGGAAACGGCAATAGACCGGCACCCGATAATTGTGGCAGGCGATTTAAATGCATGGGCGCCGGAGTGGGTTAGCCGCAAAACAAACACCAGGGGGACAGCTCTACTTCAAACCTTTGCCTCGCTAGATTTAGCGCTGGCTAATTGTGGAGGAATCAGCACTTTCCGCCGGAACAGTTAGGAGTCTATCGTCGACCTTACGTTCACGAGTAGCTCACTGACTAGGCGTGTTAAATGGAAAGTCAGCGAACACTACACACACTGCGACCACCAGGCAATTATTATGGGGTTAGTAGAGGAAAACGGAAACAGGGGCGCGAATTCTAAAAGGAGCGGCAAACACCCACCCAGTTGGAAACAAGCGACACTTGATATAAATCTTTTTAATTTGGTCATGACGGAAGCCGTGAACCAGCCCAGAGAGGAGAACTCTGCAACAGAAGCGGCCACTAACCTCAGGGCACACCTCTGTACAGCTTGAAACGCAGCTATGTCATGGAGAATTGGCGGAACATGCCGCAAACAAGTACATTGGTGGAACGACAACATACGCGATCTAAGGGCCAAATGCCTGAAAGAAAGGCGCCGAAGCCAAAGGCTACGGAGGTATCCCGGTGCCGATAGGAGGCAAGCTGAGTATAAAAACCTTCGCAAACGACTCAAAAATGCAATTCGAAAAAGCAAACAAGCCTCCTTCCAAAAGTTATGCGACAAAGCCGACGAAAAACCATGGGGCAGCGCCTATAAGGCGGTACTGTCAAAAATTACAACAACTCCACAGGAAAAATGCCCTGTTCTTCTCAATAAAATTGTTCGGAATCTGTTTCCTCACCGCAAAACAGTGGAGAAGCCGAGAAAACCATCAAACATTTGCGATGTTGAGAAGGTTACGCCGGAAGAAGTCGTGGTTGCAGCAATGAAGCTTGGAGACAGCAAATCTCCAGGCCCGGACGGCATTCCGAACAAGGCACTGAAAATGGCAGTATCGGAAAATCCACATTCATTTACTTAAGTGTTCCAGATGTGACTTGAACAAGGCGTGTTCCCGAGTATCTGGAAAATACAAAAATTAGTTCTGCTTCCGAAACCAGGGAAACTTCCTGGAACACCAAGTTCGTACCGGTGACAGGTAATAAGGTCAATGGAAATAAGGTCAATTGACTTTATTTCCCACTCTGGTGCGAAATAAAGTCAACTGACATTATTACCTTTTCAAAAGCGAAATAAAGTCAACAAAAATTTGCAAATAAAGTCATTGACGCTATTTCCTCATTCAAATGGAAATAGCGTCAACAATGCTTAAAGTATGTCGATTCATAGAAAAAATGTTGTTCGTACAATAAACATTGCCCCGTAAGTGTTCTTTTTTAATAGATGAAAAAGGCTTTTGCCAAATCCTCAGTGTTGTGATATTAATCCGGGAGTGTCTATTCGCACTTTGCCAGTGTCACCAGTGTACCAGTGTCACCAGTGTACCAGTGTCACCAGTGTACCAGTGCCACCAGTGACGCCAGTGTCACCAGTGTACCAGTATCGGGAGTCTTCGGCTCTGCCAGTGTCACCAGTGTAACAGTGTCGCCAGTGTCGCCAGTGTCACCAGTTTCACCAGTGCCACCAGTGTCACCAGTGCCACAAGTGTCGCCAGTGTCACCAGTGTACCAGTGTCGCCAGTGTCACCAGTTTCACCAGCGTCGCCAGTGTCACCAGTGCCACCAGTGTCACCAGTGTACCAGTATCGCAAGTGTCGCCAGTGTCACCAGTTTCACCAGTGTCACTGGTTTCATCAGTGTCGCCAGTGTACCAGTGTCGCCAGTGTCACCAGTGTACCAGTGTCGCCAGTGTCACCAGTGTCACCACTGTACCAGTGTCGCCAGTGTCGACAGTGTCGCCAGCGTCACCAGTGTCACCTGTGTCACCAGTGTCTCCAGTGTCACCAGTTTCGCCAGTGTCGCCTGTGTACCAGTGTTGCCAGTGTCACCAGTGTACCAGTGTCGCCAGTGTCGCCAGTGTACCAGTGTCACCAGTTTCACCAGTGTCACCAGTTTCACCAGTGTCGCCAGTGTCACCAGTGCCACCTGTGTCACCAGTGTAACAGTGTCGCCAGTGTCACCAGTGTCGCCAGTGTCACCAGTGTACCAGTGTCGGGTGTCTTCAGCTCTGCCAGTGACACCAGTGTACCAGTGTACACTGGCCAGTGTCACCAGTTTACCGGTGTCACCTGTTTCACCAGTGTCACTAGTTTCACCAGTGTACCAGTGTCGCTGGTGTCACCAGTGCCACCAGTGTACCAGTATCGCCAGTGTCACCAGTGTACCAGTGTGGCTGGTGTCACCAGTGTCGCCAGTGTCACCAGTTTACCAGTGTCACCAGTGTCACCAGTTTCACTAGTGTCACCAGTGCCACTAGTGTCACCAGTGCCGCTAGTGTACCAGTGTCACCAATTTCACGATTTTCACCAGTGTACCAGTGTCGCCAGTGTACCAGTGTCGCAAGTGTCGCCAGTGTCACCAGTATACCAGTGTCACCAGTTTCACCAGTGTCACCAGTTTCACCAGTGTCGCCAGTTTCACCAGTGTCACCAGTTTCACCAGTGTCGCCAGTGTACCAGTGTCGCCAGTGTCACCAGTGTACTAGTGTCGCCAGTGTCGCCAGTGTCACCAGTGTCACCAGTGTCGCCAGTGTACCAGTGTCGCCATTGTCACCTGTGTCACCAGTGTCACCAGTGTCACCATTGTCGCCAGTGTCACCAGTGTACCAGTGTCCCCAGGGTCACCTGTTTCCCCAGTGTACCAGTGTCACCAGTTTCAGCAGTGTCACCAGTGTCACCAGTTTCACCAGTGTCGCCAGTGTACCAGTGTCTCCAGTTTCACCAGTGTCGCCAGTGTACCAGTCTCGCCAATGTCACCAGTGCCACCAGTGTCGCCAGTGTCACCAGTGTACCAGTGTCGCCAGTGTCACCAGTTTCACCAGTGTCACCAGTTTCACCAGTGTCACCAGTGCCACCAGTGTCGCCAATGTAACCAGTGTACCAGTGTCGCAAGTGTCACCAGTTTCACCAGTGTCGCCAGTGTACCAGTGTCCCCAGTGTCACGAGTTTCACTAGTGTACCAGTGTCGCCAGTGTACCAGTGTCACCAGTGTACCAGTGTCGCCAGTGTCGCCAGTGTTACCAGTGTCGCCAGTGTCACCAGTGTACCAGTGTCGCCAGTGTCACCAGTTTCACCAGTGTCACCAGTTTCACCAGTGTCACCAGTTTCACCAGTGTCACCAGTTTCACCAGTGTCGCCAGTGTCACCAGTGTACCAGTGTCGCAAGTGTCACCAGTATTAACTACGTCCCTCTGTCGTGGTGGCGAGTAAAAATAGTTTTCATCCCAAAACCTGGAAGGCGAGGGCAAGTCTACGCCAAAGATTTTCGACCTATTGGCTTAATTTCCTTTGTTCTCAAAACGTTCGAGAGGGTTCTGGACGCGCACGTGCGGGGGTTTTTCCACGGCAATGGCATGTCTGAAGCGCAGCTTGCATATTTTCGGGGACGATCCACGGAGACGGCGCTCCATGAGATCGTTGGAACCGTCGAGAGGTTACTCAAATTTAAGCAATTCACTCTGGCATCCTTCCTCGACATAGAACAACATACAATGTTAGGGTAGCAGCAATCCAAAAATCCCTTTACAAGCTATGCGTCGAGGAGTCTATTAGCGCGTGGTTAATGGCGATGCTTCGCAGCAGAACGATTTCAGCTGAACTTGGTAGCTATACATTAACAAGAAACGTTAGTAGGGGCACTCCTCAAGGAGGAGTGATTTCTCCTAGTTTATGGCTCAGCAATATCAACTCAGTTTACTTAAGCTCAACCAGGGAGAAGAAAAGGTAGTGGCCTACGCTGACGATGTAGTGATTTTAATAACCGGGTTATTTCCATCTGTGGTGAGTAACATCATGGAGGGTACTCTAGCAAAGCTTAGCCGGTGGGCCGAGCAATGTGGCCTTAGAGTGAACCCAGAGAAAACAGAATTAATGCTCTTTACGACAAGAAATAAGGTCCCAAGCTTTGAATTACCAAAGCTAAATGGACAAAGGCTGCGATTATCTAAACAAGCGAAGTATCTGGGAGTCATACTGGATCCTAAGCTAAGTTGGAAAATAAATATTGAAGAAAGAGTAAAGAAAGCGAGCATTGCCTACTACTCCTGTAAGCGGCTTTTTGGGAAGACATGGGGTCTCAATCCAAAAGTTGTACTCTGGATGTACATAGCGGTTGTACGTCAGATCTTAAGCTGCGGTTCTTTGGTATGGTGGACAGCCTTAAAGAACCAATATAATCAAGTGAAACTAGGCAGAGTTCAGAGAGCTGCATATATCGGGACCACGGGGGCAACGGGAACTTGCCCTACCGATGACCTAAATGTTATTACAAACCTATTTCCTATAGACCTTCACATACGGCATACCGCATCACTATCGGCTATAAGACAGAGAACTAGGTATATGGAAAGAAAGAACGATCGGGCATAGCAGTATAATTTCCCGTTTGCCACCTAAGTTGAGGCTGGCAGCCGATT
>NW_023458557.1:17518870-17533507 GCF_013731165.1 Rhagoletis pomonella | reverse complement strand
AACATGTTTTCGGGGACGAAGCTCGAGCAATCAATGCCCTTCTAAGCGTTCACGTCAAACCATTATTTCTTACGATGGCATTCAAGGATCATCGGATTCCCTTGGCGCACAAAATTAGTCGGTTGGCAAGACTGACGAATGCAAATGCACGTATCCGATGGCTAATTCCACACTTTAAAGGTAATCGAAGAGACGTGGTTGTCACAGCTTGGGAGAAGGATTGGGCACTTTAAATGCATATTCGGCAACCGCAAGGTAACGCATTTGTATAAGACATTAATGCATTTCAGACTCACTCGAGACTAGAAGCGTTAAGTAAATTACTATCCCTCATCCCATTCCTGGATGAAGGATTTGAACAGCGGCACCCTATAATTCTCACGCGAGACAGCGTATTGGCAGCATTGCTCATCCATGATGCGCATATACACAGTTTGCATGGTGACATACAGGAATTGCTACAGTTCCTGCGACGCAAATATTGGATAATTTACAGCCGTACCCTGCTTAAGTCCTAAATGCATAGGTGCGGTATCAAACCGCTAACCGGCAGATGAAAGAAGACTTGCAAGAGTGGACAAATGACCGAGCAAAGCAGCACATTGCAGATAGTGGCCCAGTTGGAGGTTTATTACACCTGCAACACCACATCACGGGGGCTTTGGGAAGCTGCAGTACGCTCCGCGAAAAGCGTCTGTACCGCACGATTTGCCCACAAATTCTGCAACTTAATCAGCATTCGCGTCCACTTGTCCCGCTTCGCGATGATCGCTCGCTTACTCAATTCGAAACCAGAAGCACCTCTTTCTGAAAATCGACTACTCTACAGGCAACAGTTGCAGCGAGTTTTCGAGCACGTTTGGGAACGTTGGCGGGGCGGTATATGTCCACATTACAAGCGCGTAACAGGTGGACCAGGTCTTCTCCAAATCGGCACATAGATGACATTGTCCTTATTCAAAATGAAAATTTGACCCTACCTATTGGCATATATATCGGTGCATCAGGGACGTGTTGAGTACAATAGCGAAAAGAAATCACCCGAGGGACTCTTCAACAAACACAAGTGCAACGCCCGGCACAAAAGACCGAACCCCATATAGCTTTATTTCAATTTACATTGAGAAATAAAGAAATATTTTTACGTATGGTCATATTTCTCACTGTAAAAGTGAAATAAAGCCATTGTGGCGTTATTGCACCTTTGATAATTTTTTGTGTAATGTTTACCTAGTGCACGTCTGGTGTGCATATGTACATAAAGTAACTCGGTAAATCTCTAGTTGAAGGTACAACTTGCAAAACAAAAAAACGTCCAAAACTGTAAGGAGGAGTACCAATCGGCGCATTTTTATCCCTGTATTATATTGTTAACGGTGTAAAGTTATTTAAAAAAATACATTTTTGAAATGTTGCTCTTTTTTATGAGTAATTACACGCTCAAAAATGCACTGCAACACCAATATTCTCTTTTGAAACACTAGTAAAATATACTATTTGAAAAACTTTTTCAAAGAGTACATAAATTTTACAACAAAAGATTGTTTATTTTGTTATTAAAAAACAAGTAAACAATGTTGTCGAACTGAAACGAGAAAATGCAAAATGGCGTAAAGTGCAGCGACTTTATTTATATTTCGTAATACATTGGAGTGCAGTGGGGTATAGTCGCTGTGCTGGGTATGCAGTTACAGTTGCGCGGCTATACTCAATCTCAAATCTTGCATCCCCGTTCATGCACTCTGGGCAACGTGAGCAACCCATGTGCGAGATGCGGTAACCAATCCGAGTGGAGCCTTGGGTCACGGCAGAAAGAGAGGGAGCTTTGGTGGGGCCACTCCGACTTATTCGGTTTAAGGGCTTACTGAAATCTGCAGCGTCTGTTCACCAGTAGGTGCGGCTGCAAGCGGGTGTCTGTCTTGGAGCAAGCGGCTCGCTTTATAAACGTGTATTGGGTTGCAAAACAACCCCCATCCCAGCAATGTGTTGTGCGCTGGGTTTGGGACCCGCCACGTAAAAACAGGCTTCAATGAAAAAGAGACACAAAGCCTCGGATGAGAACTCCCCTTTTGATGACGACCAGGGAACTGCAATTATTCACGATTTTAAGAAATTGGTTGAATAACACAAGAAATAGTGTTAGTGGATATTATTCATTGAAAAATATTCACACATGCACTAACACTATATTACGTACGGCACACAAAGCGAGAGTATGTACAATGACTAAGTTCTCTGTTGACATGAATTGGTGTAGTGCTCAATTCTCTCATTGAGCCATTAAACAAATGTGTTATACCGAAATGAGTCGCAGCACTAAGAAGCGCCAATAGTTCAGTTGAGTGATTTTAGTGAATTTAGTGATTTTCGTCGTTTATAGCAACAAAACATGTACAAACGACGAGAAAGCGACAGCATGCGAAGGCACACTAACACACTCTCACTTTTAGCTCACACTCACAGATTATACTTTAATAAAACCCCAAGGTTCCATTTTTGCGCAACATTAAAAAAAATCAACAAACTTTCGTAAAAATTTCGGCCTTTTAACTAGATTTCTTAGAAATACATGTTTTGAGAATGCCGTTTGTAGTCCGATCAATTTAAATCAAGTGCAAGTTTAAAATAGCTGCGGCTTATTGTTGATTTTTAATATATATATTTTTTTTGATGAAGGTGTTGCTCATATTCTTCGTTAAAAAAAAAAAAAATTGCGTTTAGATAATATCACATTGACGGTGAATTCCAGCTACTTTAAACTTGCACTTTATTATACTAAAATTGAAATAGAAAGCTCGAAATTTTTACGAAAGTTTGTCGATTTTTTTAATGTTGTTCAAAGATTTAAACTTATTTTCATACTGTTTTTGTTAAGGAATTAACTATATTTTTATAAACAAATAATTAGAATTAAAAAATAATAAAATAAATAGTCAACTCTAGTCAATATATGAGTGTTGTGAAGTTATGATATTTACGAATATAAAGAATTAACGATGACACTGTTTCTAACTATATGAAGCTGATTTCGACATTTGGTTTTAATAAGATTTAGTATCGAAAATATTCTTTCAAAACTTGCCTAGGAATGTGAGGTTGATAGCACACCTTTTGCTGTTATAATGGTTATATCGAAACCTTTTTTCAAAACTTACAAAGGCAAAAACGCGAAGGCAAGAAGGCGAAGACAAAAAGATAAATAAAATTCCCGCAGTGAATTTTCAAAGTTACGTATATATTTATAGTACACTAATTTTATTAGTACTCAAAGCCGGTCTGTGATGACGACCACGGCAAACGATTAAAGCACTACGATTTGACGGCATGCACCTGGAATGTCCATACTCTTATTGGGGAAGGTGCCTATGCCCGGCAGGTTGATGTCCTCGTAAAAGCGAAAGCTGACATCACCGCCATCCAAGAAATGCGCTGGACGGGGCAAGGCAAGCAATGCCTGGGGCCTTGCGACGTATACTACAGCTGCCATGTAAATAAGCGCAAATTCGGTATTGGATATGTGGTGGGAGAGACTCTGTCGCCGAGTACTGTCGTTCACCCCGGTGGACGAGCGTCTAGCCATAGTCCGCCTCCAAGCGAAATTCTTCAACATCTCGCTCATCTGCGCCCATGCCCCGACGGAAGAGTAGGATGAGGTATTCAAGGATCTCTTCTATGAGCGCTTGGAGCGCACGTACGAGTGCTGCTCCCGCTACGATATCAAAATCGTGCTTGGCGACTTCGATGCCAGGGTGGTCAAGGAAGGGATATTTGGAATCACCGTCGGAAAATTCAGCCTCCACGACAAAACGTCCGACAACGGATTGAGGCTGACCGATTTCGCCGGGGCCCGAAACATGGTAGAATGCAGTACTAGGTTCAAGCATAAAAAGTTCCATCAACCTGCGTGGCTGTCTCCAGATCGAAAAACGAGAAATCAAATCGATCATGTTGTGATAGGCCGAAGGCACGCTTCCAGTGTTTTGGGCGTCCGTACACTCCGAGGGCCAACCATCGACCCGGACCACTATCTTGTTGCAGCCAAGATATGCACCCGCCTCTGTGCAGCAAAAAATGTGCGCCCAAATATGCAAGAAAAGCTTAACGTCCAAAAGCTGCAATCACAGCAGACAGCGAATGCATTCGCTACTCGATTCTCACACCTGCTCCCAGAGAGCGCTCTTCGACAAACCGACGTGTGCGCGCAGTGGAACCACATCTCCCGCTCATTAAGTACCGCCGCCGAAGAAGAAGTCGGATTTCAGCGAGCCCGAAAAAAAACTGGTAAGATTAGGAGTGTCAGGAAGCTGCAGAGAAAAAAGATGCCGCCTACAGGGCCACGCCGCGATCGGGCGCAACGCGCGCTATGTGGGACCGCTATAGGGATCTGAAGAGGGAAGCGAGAGGTATTTGCCGCAATAAGAAGAGAGAAGACGAAATACGTGAATGCGAAGAGCTTGAAATGCTGTTACCGCTTTTCAAAGCGTACTTAAATTATGGAGGGAACATTTCTCCACCCTACTGAATGGTAGCAGCACGGAAAGTTGTGGAGAAGAAGAACCGGAGCCCGCAGTCGATGATGACGGAGTCGCTGTTCCTCCGCCTGATCATGAGGAGGTGCGAATAGCAATAACGCCGCTAAAAAACAACAAAGCTGCTTGAGCTGACAGCCTGCCTGCTGAGCTATTCAAGTGCGGTGACGAGGGGCCGATAAGATGTATGCATCCACTCTTATGCAGAATATGGTCAGATGAACGCATGCCCCACGACTAGAATTAAAGTGTGCTCTGCCCAATCCACAAGAAAGGCGACCCCGCCATTCGCGCCAACTACCGCGGGATCCGCTTTCTAAGCATAGGTTATAAGGCCTTATCGAGTGTATTGTGCGATAGGCTGAAGCCCACCGTCAACGACCTGATTGGACCTTATCAGTGTGGCTTCAGACCTGGCAAATCCACCATAGACCAAGTATTCATAATACGCCAAATCTTGGAAAAGACCCACGAGAAAAGGACCGACACTCACCACCTATTTGTCGACTTTAAAGACGCTTTCGATAGCACTAAAAGGCGTTGCCTATACGCCACTATGACTGAATTTGGCATCCCCGCCAAACTGATACGGTTGTGTAAAATGACGTTCCGTCAGAATTGGGAAAGACCTCTGCGGGCCGTTCACCACCAAACGGGGTTTTAGACAGAGCGACTCCCTTTCATGTGACTTCTTTAACCTGATGTTGGAAAAGATAATAAGAGCTGCAGAACTCAACAACTCAGGAACATTTTACTACAAGAGCGTGAAATTGCGGGCGTATGCCGATGACACCGACATCATCGGTAACAAGAGCCGCGAAGTCTGTTCTGCCTTTTCCAAGTTGGCTAAGGAAGCAAAGAGAATGGGTCTGGTGGTAAACGAGGACAATACGAAGTATCTCCTGTCGTCAAACAAACAGTTAGCCCATTTGCGCCTTGGCACCCACGTCACTGTTGACAGTTATAATTTCGAGAAAGTAGAGAATTTCGTTTACTTGGGAACTAGCATTAACACCGATAATAATGTCAGCATGGAAATCCAACGCAGACTCACGCTTGCCACAAGTGCTACTTTGGACTGAGTAGGCAATTCAGAAGTACAGTCCTCTCTCGACGTACGAAAACCACACTCTATAAGTCACTCATCATGCCCGTGCTGGTATATGGCGCAGAAGCATGGACAATGGCAACATTTGATGAGGCGACTCTTGGAGTGTTCGAGAGAAAGATTTTGCGGAAGATTTACGGGCTTTTACGCGTTGGCGATGGCGAGTACCGCAGACGATGGCACGATGAGCTGTGTGAGCTTTACAACGACATGGACATAATGCAGCGAATTAAAATACAGCGGCTCCACTGGCTTGGCCATGTCGTTCGAATGGACACCGACGCTCCAGCTCTGAAAGTATTCAACACGGAACCCGCTGGTGGTAGCAGAGGAAGAGGGAGGCCCCCACTGCGATGGAAAGATCAGGTGGAGAAGTACTTGGCTTCACTTGGCGTTTCCAATTGTCGTCAGTTGGCACAGAAGAGAAGTGACTGGCGTGCTTTGCTGAACTGGGCCAAAATCGTGTAGGCGGTTAAAGCGCCAAATAAGAAGAAGAAGAAGAAGAAGAAGAAGAAGAAGAAGAAGGTATGAATACGGCTAAACACTCAAAATGCAATCGGTTTTATGTATGCTAGTTGTAGTTTATTGTAAATTACAAAATGCATGCGAGTACTGCGCAGTTAACAATGTACAAGCAGTAAAAATTTAAACAACCCGTTCTGCAGCAGCGAAGGCTGCTTATATGTATATGAAAATGAAATTAGGGGTAGTGCTGTTGTATGCGGTACAGAAGAAACTGTGCCTTGGGCTTACATATAAACATACATAATAACTTAATTAAAATATTTATGATAAACAATATTTATGTTCAAATGCAAAATCTCTAATTGTTAAACAGGTACAGTAAATGAAAGCTTCGCAAGCAGTCTGATAGGGTGACCAGCCGTATACGGTTACGATGCCGTACAATAAAGCCATAGGAAATAACAAAAATAAAGTTGGAGAATACATTACTTTGCTTGCTGATACCTTCAATGCAATTTTGTCCCACGCCAAGGCCCATTTTGAAAAAGTACCATCTGATAAAAAAGAGTTAGTATCAACTAAAATCCCCCATTGTCAAACTCTGCTTACAAAGTGTTTTGAAATATTGAATCACAAACGTGAGCTTCTGGAGCAATCAAATGTGTTTTCACTCATAAAAATAGATGTCAGGTCAGATACCGATACAGATGACGAATTCAGTGATGCAAAATCGTATCCAAATTGTGGCTTAAAACGTAGTTCTTCTCTTTCAGCTCTAAATGACACGTTGAAAGTTCCACCGATTCTTATAACTCAGTCACCAGATAATAGCTTTCCAAATATCGATTTTAAATATACATTTAGCCAAGGTAGTAGATCTGCTCCCAGCCTAATAACCAAAATGGCATCATTAGAACAAAAGAAGTCTTGCGTTAGTATGTGCGCAATTATCATACGCGAAAATTATAATGATGACCCTCTGTCTCTCGAGTATTTCACTGATAAAATGGCGTTAATAGAAGAGCTAACTGACCAAAGTCTAACCCCTACCTTTTTATCTTTTATTAAGTCAAAATTAGAAGGCAAAGCTCGGGAAGCCTTACCAGCAACTATTAACTGTATTGTCGATATAAAACGCGCTCTTCGTACCCGAATAAAACCAGACAATTCGAAGGTCGTGGCTGGCAAGATTGCATCACTTCAAGTGAGGAACAATAACTATGCTGAGTTTGCTAAACAAGCGGAAGAGTTAGCTGACTCTCTTGAAAGGTCTCTTATAATAGAGGGAATGACTCAAGCAAAAGCACATGATACAGCGGTCGAACCAACAATCAACCTGTGTAGGCTTAATGCGAAAACAGATTTAGTTAAGTCAATAACTGCCTCATCGTCGTTTACGGATGCAAAAGGTGTGGTTGCCAAGTTGATTGTTGAGCAGACAAACGAAAGTAATGACCGACAAGTTCTAGCTTTCCGCTCAAGCGCAAACAGACTTTGCAATAACTTTTTTCATAATAGTCACAGGGTTAACGGGTAGCAAAACTATAATGGCTGGCGCAGTTTTAGGAATGGAAACCAATTCACTAATTATAGAACTAGCTCTAATGGTAGAAGGAATCAAAATTACAACAACTCTAATAACAGGCGCTATAACAATCGGGTTGGTAGCAGAAGTAATAGTAGGCCTAACAGTAACGCCCGTAGCAGCACCACGGGTGTCCATGAAAATAGAAATGTACGCGTTTTAAACGCAGATGCCCCCACCGCCGCACGCCGGGGGAGGAAAACTAAGGAACTTGAAACCAATATATTGTCTAAACCTAAATTATTCAGATTTTGTTGAAGTTGACTGTTCAGATACAAATAAAATATGCACTTTTTTATTAGATACGCAAGCAGATATCTCGGTTGTTAAAATTTCAAGCTTGAATAGAAATGTTAAAATAAATGAGCATGACAAAGTAAACCTAAGAGGCATTACGTCAAGTAATATTTGCTCTTTAGGATCAATTCATACAAATATAGTTATTTCACAACATTATATCTCCCATAAGTTACGCGTAGTGGGAGAAGACTTTAATATTCCTTCAGATGGGATCCTTGGCAAAGATTTCTTGAAAGCAAATCGGTGCAGCATTAGCTATGAAGATAACTCTTGCTCATTTTGGATAGGCAGCGAAAAGTTAGTTCTTCCAATAGTACACGGAGCAGCAGCCATGTTCAACTTAGGGAGACCATCACAAACCCTTTTCGTGGATGCACAAGAACTTTCTGACGGGATTTTTACAGCAAAATGTGTAGTTACTACAGATTATCCAATAATAAGAGTGATAAACACTACCAATGAAACTAAATACATAAAAAATTCTGATATACAAACTGAACCTTTGAAAATTATAATGTTTATCAAATTCACTAAGCTCCATGTCATGAAAAACGCGAAATCCAACTCTCTGCTATACTAGAAAATCAAATGCCGAGTTATGGTAAGAGCAAGCTTATTCCATTATGTCTCCAATTTGCCGATATTTTTTCTTTGCCCGATGACCAAATGTGTATAAAAAATTTTTACAAGCAAACACTGAAAGTGTCAGACAGTACACCAGTTTACATAAAAAACTATAGATTACTTCCTTTTTGGTTGTTGTTGTTTCCGACAGGGTGAGTGTATGATGTATTTTGGAACGAATTTCCGTCATCCCTTGTCAAATTTGGTTTGGAGACAAACCGGTTTCGGCGTTGTGCCATCTTCAGTGTCATTTTTCGTTCTCAAAAATTCGTTCCAAAATACACTATAGATTACCCTATTCGCAAAGAGATGCAATTAATAAACAGATTGACCAATTATAAAGAAATAATTTAATAGAACCAAGCTGTTCTAACTATAATAGTCCCTTAATTTTAGTGCCAAAGAAAACCACAAATGGCCAAAAAGCGTATCGAATGTGTGTCGATTTTAGAGGCGTAAACAAAAGGCTCATTGCGGACAAGTTTCCCTTGCCCCGGGTTGATGACATTTTAGATAATCTTGGCCGCGCAAAGTACTTCTCAACCATAGATCTCTTCTATGGATTTCATCAGATACCACTCAATGAAAAGTCACGCGATATTACATCCTTTAGTACACATCGAGGAGCCTTTCGCTGGAAGGTGCTGCCATTTGGACTAAACGTGGCTCCTTATTCATTTACTAGGATGATGTCTATCGCTTTCTCTGGCCTTTCTCCAAATCAAGCTTTCCTCTACGTCGATGATGTGATCGTAACAGGTTGCAGTGAGGAGCATCACTTGCGAAATCTATCAGAAGTTTTCGAAATTTGTAGAGAGTATAACTTGAAGCTTAACCCTAACAAATGTATATTTTTCCGATCAGAAGTAATTTTTCTTGGACACAAATGCACTGCGAACGGTCTCTTGCCTGACGATTCGAAAACAAAATCAATTCAAACTTATCCAGTTCCAAGAGATAAAGATGCAGTAAAACGGTTGTTGTTTTCACAAACTATTACCGCAGATTTATTCCGAACTTCGCGTCGCTTGCAGCTCCACTAAATCGCCTTAGTCGTAAAACATACAATTCTATTGGGTCAGTGTTCACCAAAACGCGTTTGATAACCTAAAATCTGCCTTATTTTATCCCAAGCTGTTAAAATATCCTGACTTCAATAAAACCATCGTCATCACTGTTGATGCCTCAAAACTTGGATGCGGAGCAATATTAAGTCAAGAGTTTGGTGATCACGATCTACCTGTTTGCTTTGCGTCAAAATCATTTAGCAAATCGGAGCAAAATAAACCCGTAATAGAATTGGAATTATTAGCAATACATTTTGCTATAAAACACTTCCGACCATATGTTTATGGCACTCACTTCATAGTAAGATCTGATCACAAGCCTCTGGTCTACCTTTTTAATTTGAAAGATCTTTCGTTAAAACTAGCAAGAATCAGGCTTGATATAGCAGAATATAACTTTACGATCGAATATATAAAAGGTAAAACAAACGTAGCTGCAGATGCATTATCCCGTTTTTCCATTGCTGATATCAGGGAAAATCATGAGAAGTATGCCCACATTTTAGCAGTTACTACTCGTGCAAGATCCAAGAGTAAGCTGCAGCAAGCGCCGGATAATAGACATCTTTTTAATAGCATGGTTGAAGACGTATCGGTTTTTGACAACTTTTCCTCCGAATTTGATACTAAAATACCAAAAATTTAAACGAAAATTATGTATAACGAAACAGATTTCAAAGTTAATAATGCGCGTATACAAAAAATGCGCGCTTCAAAAATATGTAGTGTGTTATGGAATGGTTGACACCCAATCACATAGAGAATGTGAATACAAAAGAAAAACTCAATCATGTATGATTGTACGTTTATGTGATTGCAATCTGTCATTATCATTCAGTACTAATACTATTTGTTGTATCAGGGTTGAGTTTTTTGTACTCAAAATGTGAAACCAGAAGATTGCCATCTACCTTAAAATAAGTAAATAAATAAATATTTGCTGCTAAAATATTTTTCTAAGTGTTTGGCCGCGCTTCTCCTCAAACTTGTTGTTGTGACACAAATGGAGACACCTACATATTTAAGACTGACTCCGAACGCCAAATGATTTTATAAGAAGAGTTTTAAAGGCAGAAGTATACTCGAGGGTTTGCCATTGCGTGCCGAAGGACGACTGCTATTTTGGGTTATGATCTGACCAGGGATCTAACCATGGGCCTATGGAGTGGAAGTACGGACATATAATCACTCTGCTACGGCGGCCGCCGTAAATATATGCTATACATACATATGTGTGTATACATACTCGATTATTTGTTCTCAAAATGCATGAAAACTATAGTACGCTTGCAAACAATTAATAACATTTTGTGACAAATAGTTTTACAAATGTATTTGCACTTCAAATTTGTGTTTTAATAAAGTATTAATTAAATAAATTATTATTGAAAATTATTAGTTTAATAAATACATATAAAAATGTTTATATTTGGTAACTCTTAGACCTTTCTTTATTTGTAACAAATGACAGATGTAAAGAAAATAAAAAAATAATTGTAATTTTACAAATTTAAAGCAAACGGGCGCTCTTTACAAAAAATATAGTTAGGAGTCGAATTGCGCATATTTTTTTACAATACCAAGCGCCTCCAAGATGTGTTAAACCACTAAATAGCTTAAAAAACGCTTTCAAAAATTCGAAACGAGGGTGAAGTGCAGTGTTCAATCGTGATCGAAATTGCTGGCAAAATTTGTGCGTGTGTGATTAATGTTATACTTATTTGAAGAAATGTTGCCCCTCGCCATTAAAAATAAGCAAACCAAGACCCCCGCTTCCCACTGGTGGTTACATAATACTTGAATAGCCCCTTAATTAACATGTGCTTGTTTTGTACACACACGGCCAGTTAAACAGACATGTCTGAATCGATTTCCTTCATCATTCTTAGCTATTTGATGTGCATTTTTATTGTTATGTGTTGCAAACAGACATTTTAGGAACTAAATGGGTTCTAATCTATGTACTCAAGCGCACTTATTTTCAACAGTTTCCAGTTTATGTAATATTAATCAAAACATCTTTTATTTATTTTATGTATTATGTGATTTCTGGAAGCGTTGAATACAACAAGTAATTTTTAGCAAAAAAAAACCGACTTCAACTCTCATATAAAAAAAAAATATATATATATATCTCATGATCCGCTGATCGGATCTTAACCAGATTAGTATGGGACCACCTCTGGGATACTACCTTTCCGATGCAAAAAGAATCATCGAAATCGGTTGACGAGGTCCAAAGTTATGCGGTAACATACATAAAAAAAAAATAAAATTAGGCGAACTGATCCCCTCCTCGTTTTTTGGAAGTCGGTTAAAAAGGGCTGTGACTGGGTTTATGTAATTTGAAATTGTATTGATGATTACTAATAATAATAGAAAGGCGCTTACATATCGATGGTCCTCTACAATAACGACACAACTCGAAACTACATATATTTCACTAGAGCCAATTAAAGATTTTTTGTTTCGTAATTTAGCAATAATATGTCTTGGAACATAATTATTCCGGATTATTTGCAGTCATACTGTAAGCTTTCAAATTATGTCTTTTTTTAAACCTGAAATTTTGAATTGTGCCGTTATTGCAGAGGACCATCGACATATGTTAGTGTTTCGCCGAGCTACTCCTCCGATTGTGGCATGCGCCTTGATGTTGTCGCACAAAGGGGAGGGACCTACAGTTTTACGCCGACTCCTGCCGGCATGTTATTTTTTTATGTTGGCCGGAACTGGGCTCGAACCCTCACCCTGCGGAATGGTAGTGCGCACTTCTAACCACTACACCACAGTGATCGCTTAATTATTTTTAATCATTAATCGCGATTAACCCTTTATTCGTTAATTTTTAATCATTCATAGACTAACATTTTGTCGACAATACTCGCATAAGATAGTCCCAAATTTTCACAAAAGAGAAGTGATTTTCTTCAAAACTTTTGAATGACGGCTTGACGGAACTTACTAGTTCGGAATTTCTACTATTACTTATAGAGTAGGCTATTCATAAAGTCTTGGTAATGAAATACACATTTTTCTATTATATGTTCCATATATATTAGGAGACTTTTATTGTGTAATTTATTTTTTGCACATAAACTTGTATCTTGAACTTCTTTTTCCAAAAAGTGAGGATGTCAAAATTTTAATAGATATCGGATGTACGGCAATTTTCTAAAAAGATCTCTAAATAGATTAGTTCATGAAAATTATTCCAAACAAAAACTTAGAATTGATAAAAAATCTTAACTAAATTAAACTAATTTATATTAGAAGTTTTAAGTTTATCCCACTGTAAGTGTGAAATCAGTTGCTATGTGTTTCCATGATACAAAAAACCACCTGACAATTAAGCATATTGTAAAATTTCATGCTACCATACGCAGTATCTAAAATCCTTCAAATTTTATTATTAATTTTTCGTTTGGTTAAAAATTTTTTATTCTTAGAATCGAAATTTTACCAAGCAAAATGTCTTTTGTTTTTTAAATAAATGAGGCTAATGCTCAATAAGTTGATAATTGTTGTTCTCGTTTGCATACTTCACACCAACTCCAATATTGAACAATGAAATATATTTTAATTTTACCCAAATAAACAACGATATAATTTAATGGTCAAGCACATATGGAGGATTCACAAGAGGTGTTAAGTGTCGTAATGTGTTAAAGTCTTAAAATTTTTAATCGTAAAATAACACTTAATACTTCTTTAGGCGTTTTTTAACATAACCGAAATGTTTTAAACTAGTAGGAAATATATTATTGGCTCTTATTATACCCAACGAATCTTTCAAATCGCTTTTAACCGTTTCTTTATATTGAACAAATTTAAGCATTTAAGACATTACGACGTCTAACACTAATTGTGAATCCCCTAAATATGCATTAAATTACACATTAAAATTTGTGATTTCAGTGTTCGAATTATATCAGAAACAATCGCACCCGATATTTAAAACTGTAATAGTCCTGGCTAGTTACATTGTCAAATAATTAGATGGCATAAAGACACTAAATATTTTTAAAATATGCTCCCTAAAATTTTATTAACCTAAATGTAAAGTTTTTGCGAAGTGTTTATCGAATTTAATGTAAAATTTCAACATTTTTAATATAAGATATTAACTATTTTTAAAAGGTAAATGTTAATACAACTGTTTTATTTATAATCCCAAATTTATGATATAAAATCCCTTCTACCAAAAAACTTAAATTGGGTTACACCGCTTCGAATTTTTACAATTGAGCAATTGTCAAAAATCTGCCTTTTTTATCAAAACGTTGTATACCAGGGTGTCTTTGAACTAATGATTGGTACTGAATTAAAGAATTCACACACATAAAAGATTGCAGCCTTTTCAATACTCATTCAGTGTTAAACCTTTTTTTGATTTGGCATTGGTGTTTTCAATCTTGCTATGAATATGTTGATGTGTGAATTCATAACTGCTTTGAGTGAATGGAAAATTTAAAAATTATAAACCTCAATTGTGAGGACCCAAATCCAGGGGCTTTGGAGTCCCCACAACATTATTTATTTTTTTATGAAGTATTATATTGAGTTAATTATAATAATTAAATGAATTGAATTGTATCAGATATACTTGTTGAATTGTACAACACTATATTCAGTATTCAATTGTTGCTAGTTGAAGTTTGTTAATTTCTTAACATTTGTAGTTAAGCATTGTTATTGTAGAATAACAGTCTGCCTGCGCGCAGAAGAGTATAAAAGCGAGGAGATATTTTGTAAAAGGGGGCAGTCGCTAGTAGGCACGCATACGAATCGGTGGGCACACACTACCGGCAAACGAAGCGCACCTGGGAGTTTCCACCTCATTTGCGTTTAGTCTTATATTCGGCGGAGGTTACCACTCCCGCCGACGGGTAAGGTTAGTGGAGGGATATTCACTCCCACTGCCTTTAAGCGTTCTTGATAGGAATTCTTAATTAACAA
>NW_023458557.1:17507699-17518860 GCF_013731165.1 Rhagoletis pomonella | reverse complement strand
ACTCCCACTGCCTTTAAGCGTTCTTGATAGGAATTCTTAATTAACAACTTAATAAAGAGTAAATGGATTGAAATTGAAGATTTATCATTTTGAAGGAGAGAAGTAGGAATTCCAATTTCAGGAACCCTGGACGGACTTAGCTTACCCCGGCACTACAAAAGTTCGTCACACAATCTTGAGCGAGGAATAGGTAATCAAAACTGAATAGAAAAAAATTGTTAATTTGAATTTGAAAATGATTTCACACTTACACAGCTCATACATATGTATTTATGTATATGCAAATGAATGTACACATAAAAAAAAAACATGGATTACTGATTACTTACATAAATTATATTTATTTTTCATATTTTTGTTTAATAAATTCATTTATATACTAGATATGGAAGTGCTATGGGTACCCAGCACAAAAAGAGAAAATATGTATAATAATAATAACTAGATATATAAGAGAATATTTGTTTATTCGCGACAGTTTAGAAAATTCAAGAAAGAAGTCAAAGATCAACGGGTCTGATCAACCTTTGATCTTTTCCGAGTCCAAAACAGCACGCCAGTCATTTCTCTTCTGTGCTAACTGACGCCATTTGAAAATGCCAAGTGAAGCCAAGTCCTTCTCCACCTGGTCTTTCCAACGCAGAGGAGGCCTTCCTCTTCCTCTGTTACCAGCATCGCGGCCCGCGTTGAATATTTTCAGAGCAGGAGCGTTTCTGTCCATCCGAACGACATGGCCAAGCCAGCGGAGCCGCGGAATTTTAATTCGCTGCACTATGTCTATATCGTTGTAAAGCTCATACAGCTCATCGTTAAATCGTCTGCGATATTCGCCATCACCAACGCGTAAAGGTCCGTAAATCTTTCGCAGAATCTTTCTCTCGAAAACTCCAAGAGCCGTCTCATCAGATGCTTTCATTGTCCATGCTTCCGCGCCATACACCAGCACAGGCATGATGAGTGACTTATAGAGTGTGATCTTTGTACGACGAGAGAGGACTTTACTTCTCAATTGCCTACTCAGCCCAAAGTAGCACTTGTTGACAAGAGTGATTCTCCGTTGGATTTCAAGGCTGACATTATTATTGGTGTTAATGCTGGTTCCCAAATAAACGAAGTCGTCTACTTTTTCAAACTTGTAACTGTCAACAGTGACGTGCGTGCCAAGACGCGTATGCTCTGACTGTTTGTGTGATGACAGGAGATACTTCGTTTTGTCCTCGTTCACCACCAGACCCATTCGCTTTGCTTCTCTATCCAATCCCGAGAAGGCAGAACAGACGTAGCCCTTGTTTTTACCGATAATATCGATGTCGTCGGCATACGCCAGCAATTGTACGCTCTTATAAAGTATTGTGCATGAGCGGTTCAGTTCTGCGGCTCTTATTATCTTCTCCAACATAAGATTAAAGAAATCACACGAGAGGGAGTCCCCTTGTCTGAAACCTCGTTTGGTATCAAACGGCTCGGAGAGGTCCTTCCCTATTCTGACGGAGCTGGTGCTATTGCTCAACGTCATTTTACACAGCCGTATTAGTTTCGCGGGGATACCAAATTCAGACATCGCGGCATAAAGGCAACTTCTCTTCGTGCTGTCGAAAGCGGCTTTGAAATCGACAAATAGATGGTGTGTGTCGATCCTATTCTCGCGGGTCTTTACCAAGATTTGGCATATGGTGAATACCTGATCTATGGTGGATTTTCCAGGCCTAAAGCCACACTGATTAGGTCCAATCAGCTCGTTTCGCACAATACGCTCGATAAGACCTTGTAACCTATGCTTAGAAGGCTAATTCCGCGGAAGTTGGCGCGTATGGCGGGGTGGCCTTTCTTGTGGATTGGGCAGAGCACACTTAAATTCCAGTCGTCGGGCATGCGTTCATCTGACCATATTCTGCATACGAGCTGATGCATGCACCTAATCAGCTCCTCGCCGCCGTACTTGAATAGCTCGGCTGGCAGGCCGTCAGCTCCAGCAGCTTTGTTGTTTTTCAGCCGCGTAATCGCTATACGTACCTCGTCATAGTCAGGCGGTGGGACAGCTACTCCATCATCATCGACTGGGGACTCGGGTTCGTCTTCCTCACTACTTTCAGCGCTGCTACCATTCAGTAGGTTATAAAAGTGTTCCCTCCACAATTTAAGTATATTCTGGACATCGGTCACTAGGTCGCCATTGTTGTTCTTACAGGAGTTCGCCCCGGTCTTGAAACCTTCCGTAAGTCGCCTAAACCTCTGGTAGAATTTTCGGGCGTTCTTCCTGCCGGCCAGCATCTCAAGCTCTTCGCACTCACGTATTTCGGCCTCTCTCTTCTTATTGCGGCAAATACGTCTCGCTTCCTTCTTCAGTTCCCTATAACGGTCCCACAAGGCTCGCGTTGCGCCCGATCGCAGCGTGGCCCTGTAGGCGGCATCTTTTTTCTCTGCGGCTTCTTGACATTCCTCATCGTACCAGTTGTTCTTTCGGGCTCGCTGAAATCGAACTACTTCTTCGGCGGCGGTACTTAATGATCGGGAAATGTGGTTCCACTGCTCGCGTACGTCGGATTGTTGAAGAGTGCTCTCATAGAGCAGGTGTGTGAGTCGAGTGGCGAATAAATTGGCCGTCTGTTGTGATTGCAGCTTTTCGACGTTAAGCTTTCCTTGCATTGTTGGGCACACATTTTTTGCTGCACAGAGGCGGGTGCGTATCTTGGCTACAACAAGATAGTGGTCCGAGTCGATGTTTGGTCCTCGGAGTGTACGTACGTGCAAAACGCTTGAAGCATGCCTTCCGTCTATCACAACATGATCGATTTGGTTTCTCGTTTTTCGATCTGGAGACAGCCATGTAGCTTGGTGGATGTTCTTATGCTGGAACCTTGTACTACATATTACCATATTTCGGGCCCCGGCGAAGTCGATCAGCTTCAGTCCGTTATCGGACGTTTCGTCGTGGAGGCTGAATTTTCCGACAGTGGCGCCAAAGATCCCTTCCTTGCCCACCTTGGCATTAAATTCGCCAATCACGATTTTGACATCGTGTCGGGGGCAGCGCTCATATGTACGTTCCAAGCGCTCATAGAACAGATCCTTGGACGCCTCATCCTTCTCTTCCGTCGGGGCATGGGCGCAGATAAGCGAGATGTTGAAGAATCTAGCTTTGATGCGGATTGTGGCTAGACGTTCGTCCACCGGGGTGAACGCCAGTACTCGGCGACGGAGTCTCTCTCCTACCACGAGTCCAACACCGAATTTGCGCTCCTTTACGTGGCAACTGTAGTAGACGTCGCAAGGCTTCACGCTTACTTTACCTTGCCCCGTCCAACGCATTTCTTGGATGGCGGTGATGTCAGCCTTTGTCTTCCCGAGGACATCAACCAGCCGGGCATAGGCACCTTCCCCATTAAGGGTCCGGATATTCCAGGTGCATACCCTTAAATCATAGTCGTTTATACGTTTGCCGTGGTCGTCATCAGAAAAAGGGGGTCTCATCCGAGGCTGTTTGTTTATTTTCATTGGGCGGGGTTTTAACGTGGCGGGACCCAAACCCAGCGCACGCGAAGTTTTACGCCTTCTCACTTTAGCTCGCTCCCAAACGGGTAATTGGTTGCTACCCAGAGGATACGCGACACCTTTAGTGTTTAGAATTTAAGTAGCATATATATGTATGGTTACCCTATACGTTGCAAGTATAAGAGAATTCTCAATTATGTATATACGTGACCGTAGCTGCTTATAACTACTAAATATAAGCTTCAGACGCTTGCAGAATAAAACGTTCAGGATTGAACTAGCAAATAAACCGGTTCTTTAATATGGACTTATAACAGTTATAATTTCGAGAAAGTAGAGAATTTCGTTTACTTGGGAACCAGCATTAACACCCATAATAATGTCAGCATGGAAATCCAACGCAGAGTCACTCTTGCCAACAAGTGGTACTTTGGACTGAGTAGGCAATTCAGGAGTAAAGTCCTCTCTCGACGTACGAAAACCACACTCTATAAGTCACTCATCATGCCCGTATTGGTATATGGCGCAGAAGCATGGATAGTGACAACATCCGATGACGCGGCCCTTGGAGTATTCGAGAGAAAGATTTTGCGGAAGAATTACGGGCCTGTACACGTTGGCGACGGCAAGTACCGCAGACGATGAAACGATGAGCTGTATGAGCTTTACAACAACATGGAAATAGTGCAGCGAATTAAAATACAGCGGCTCCTCAGGCTTGGCCATGTCTTTCGAATGGACACCGACGCTCCAGCTCTGAAACTATTCAACTCGGAACCCGCTGGTGGTGGCAGAGGAAGAGGGAGGCCCCCACTGCGATGGAAAGACCAGGTAGATAAGGACTTGACTTCACTTGGCATTTCCAATTGGCGTCAGTTGGCACGGAAAAGAAACGACTGGCGTGCTTTGCTGAACTCGGCCAAAATCGCTTAGGCGGTTACAGTGCAAAATAAGAAGAAGAAGAAAAATACATAATTCAGTTTTCTTTATCTGGCGTCTGCAATGTTGAGTACCTTTCGGTTTTGTCATTAGCAATTTTATAGAGACTTTAATTTTATACATATGTATGTATGTATATTAATTTGTGAAGATATATGTATGTACGTATGTATATGAAATTTTCTTTTAAATCGGTAAGATGCATATTAACTTGAGGTATGTTTAGAATTGTTAATGAAAAAAACGAAAAGTACTCAACCTCATATACATATATCGCCGTTTAAAGTGCAAAACCGCGTATCGTGGATTTGCTCACCGAAGCTCTTGGCTCAAGCCTTAGCCATTCGTGCTGAAATATACTAGCAAGAAATGCGATTGCTTTATAAAAGAGAGAACAATTTGGAAATATGAGTGTTTTTACTCTCTACATAATAGTTTGCGTTATTTTGATAGGTGGTTTTGCACTGATTTAAAAGAAGACCTCATATACTTACATATGTATATCATCAAAAGCAAGAAGAATGAACAAAGCAACAATTTTATACAAGGTCCGCGCGCCGCGATTGCGGATGCGCTAAAGAGATAACATTTACTTTTTGTATGGAAATATGATCGTGTGGCTTTATTTCTCATATGGGTGTTTCCATACAGCCGTACGCGACATTCGTACACTTATAGAGTAACGTAAATCTATCAAAAATAGAAGTTACAGAAAAAAAAGATTACGGTTATGTTGCAACCAAAGGGTACTGTGTTTGAGAAAAAAATAAGCAGCCTCGAAACTGTGGTGTGGAAAATATCCGTTCAAAACCAGGTGATAACGTACGCGACAAAAAAAGAAGTGGTTTTAAGTCACATATACATATATGCGAATCATGAGAGTTTTTCTTTTCTTTAAAAATTCCTAAACCAAGCTAAATAATGTACCTTTACAATCCTTCCATTTTTTGATAGAAATTATCGCTGGTTTTATTAAAAAAAAATTATAATAACGTACGCGACATAACGTACGCGACAGATTTTTCCCCATACAATATTTTTACTAGTAACACATACTAAATTAAATTTTTTCAGTTCTTCTCTCCACCGTTTCGCGTTTTCAAAACCTTTTTCCGCCATCTGAATACGAAATTTAAAGTTTTATAACTTTTTTTTATAACTTTGCGTTTGAATTCATTTGCTTGCATTTTCGGTTTAAATTTTCATGGAAACACGCATATATGCGAAAGCCTGCTAATCATGGGAGTTTTTCTTTTCTTTAAAAATTCCTAAACTAAGCTAAATAATGTACCTTTACAATCCTTTCATATTTTAAGAGAAAGAATGTCTGGCTAGTTTTATATTAAAAAAAAAAAACAACGTACGCGACAATTTTTCTCGTAAGTAGTAAAATGTATTTATTGAGAACTCTTCTCGCCACCGTTTCATTGTTTTACAACTATTCTAAATAATTTAAATGGAAAATTTGCAATTAACATTGGTTTTGATGTATTTGATTGAAATTTTCTTACTTACAATAACGTATGCGACAAACCTTACAGGGTAATAAAATTTTTTTTACTTGGGTTGGAAGGAAAATTTTACTGTATATCTTTACCTAGAAGAATTCTCGCTTAAGAATTGTAATCTGCATTACCTGCGACTGCCAATATACAAATGACATAGACAAACAATGTTTTTGCATAACGTACGCGACATTAGAATACTATCAGAAGCAAATCAAAAAATTACCGTTATTCGAGCTCTAACTTCTCCTTTTTCTAATTTTTATAGTTAGTTGTTATTGCAAATTTGATTTTAAGATGTAATTGTAATGTTTCAAATTTCTTAATTTAGTTAATAGGAAAGAGAAAATAGTTCATTTAATTAGAGAAAACTGAGTCGAAGAGACATTCAGTCTTACTCTTCCATTTTTGAGTTTTAAAATTCCAATAAGCTGAAATACTTCTATAATATAAAAATTCGAGTATTTTTCTCTTATTAATTCGTCTTAAAAACCCTTTTCAGTTGTTTTTATTTTTTCAGTCCTGGTTGACATTTTCATGGAAACACCCATATGTTAAAATTTTGCTTATAACTTTCCCCATGAAAATAAAGCCATATGACCTTATTTCTTCATTTGAAGTGAAATAAAGCCATACGGCGTTATTTCCTATGGCTTTAGTGTACGGCATCGTTACCGTATACGGCTGGTTACCCTATCAGATTGTTTGCGAAGCTTTCATTTACTGTACCTGTTTAACAATTAGAGACTTTGCATTTGAAAATAAATATTGTTATAATAATTATTTTAATTAAGTTATTATGTACGTTTATATGTAAGCTCAAGGCACAGTTTCTTCTGTACCGCATACAACAGCACTACCCCTAATTTCATTTTCATATACACATAAGCAGTCTTCGCTGCTGCAGAACGGGTTGTTTAAATTTTTACAACTTGTACATTGTTAACTGCGCCGTACTCACATACATTTTGTAATTTACAATAAACTACAACTAGCATACATAAAACCGATTGCATTTTGAGTGTTTAGCCGTATTCATACCTTCTTCTTCTTCTTTTTCCTCTTATTCTTATTTGGTGCTTTAACCGCCTACGCGATTTTGGCCGAGTTCAGCAAAGCACGCCAGTCACTTCTCTTCTGTGCCAACTGACGCCAATTGGAAACGCCAAGTGAAGCCAAGTACTTCTCCACCTGATCTTTCCATCGCAGTGGGGGCCTCCCTCTTCCTCTGCTACCACCAGCGGGTTCCGTGTTGAATACTTTCAGAGCTGGAGCGTCGGTGTCCATTCGAACGACATGGCCAAGCCAGTGGAGCCGCTGTATTTTAATTCGCTGCATTATGTCCATGTCGTTGTAAAGCTCATACAGCTCATCGTTCCATCGTCTGCGGTACTCGCCATCGCCAACGCGTAAAAGCCCGTAAATCTTCCGCAAAATCTTTCTCTCGAACACTCCAAGAGCCGCCTCATCGAATGTTGCCATTGTCCATGCTTCTGCGCCATATACCAGCACGGGCATGATGAGTGACTTATAGAGTGTGGTTTTCGTACGTCGAGAGAGGACTGTACTTCTGAATTGCCTACTCAGTCCAAAGTAGCACTTGTGGCAAGCGTGAGTCTGCGTTGGATTTCCATGCTGACATTATTATCGGTGTTAATGCTAGTTCCCAAGTAAACGAAATTCTCTACTTTCTCGAAATTATAACTGTCAACAGTGACGTGGGTGCCAAGGCGCAAATGGGCTAACTGTTTGTTTGACGACAGGAGATACTTCGATGTCCTCGTTTACCACCAGACCCATTCTCTTTGCTTCCTTAGCCAACTTGGAAAAGGCAGAACAGACTTCGCGGCTCTTGTTACCGATGATGTCGGTGTCATCGGCATACGCCAGCAATTTCACGCTCTTGTAGTAAAATATTCCTGAGTTGTTGAGTTCTGTAGCTCTTATTATCTTTTCCAACATCAGGTTAAAGAAGTCACATGAAAGGGAGTCGCCCTGTCTAAAACCCCGTTTGGTGGTGAACGGCCCGCAGAGGTCTTTCCCAATTCTGACGGAACGTCATTTTACACAACCGTATCAGTTTGGCGGGGATGCCAAATTCAGTCATAGCGGCGTATAGGCAACGCCTTTTAGTGCTGTCGAAAGCGTCTTTAAAGTCGACAAATAGGTGGTGAGTGTCGGTCCTTTTCTCGTGGGTCTTTTCCAAGATTTGGCGTATTATGAATACTTGGTCTATGGTGGATTTACCAGGTCTGAAGCCACACTGATAAGGTCCAATCAGGTCGTTGACGGTGGGCTTCAGCCTATCGCACAATACACTCGATAAGGCCTTATAACCAATGTTTAGAAAGCTGATCCCGCGGTAGTTGGCGCGAATGGCGGGGTCGCCTTTCTTGTGGATTGGGCAGAGCACACTTAAATTCTAGTCGTGGGGCATGCGTTCATCTGACCATATTCTGCATAAGAGTGGCTGCATACATCTTATCGGCCCCTCGTCACCGCACTTGAATAGCTCAGCAGGCAGGATGTCAGCTCAAGCAGCTTTGTTGTTTTTTAGCGGCGTTATTGCTATTCGCACCTCCTCATGATCAGGCGGAGGAACAGCGAATCCGTCATCATCGACTGCGGGCTCCGGTTCTTCTTCTCCACAACTTTCCGTGCTGCTACCATTCAGTAGGGTGGAGAAATCTTCCCTCCATAATTTAAGTATGCTTTGAAAAGCGGTAACAGCATTTCAAGCTCTTCGCACTCACGTATTTCGTCCTCTCTCTTCTTATTGCGGCAAATACATCTCGCTTCTCTCTTCAGATCCCTATAGCGGTCCCACATAGCGCGCGTTGCGCCCGGCATCTTTTTTCTCTGCAGCTTCCTGACACTCCTAATCTTACCAGTAGTTTTTTTCGCGGTCGCTTAATGAGCGGGAGATGTGGTTCCACTGCCCGCGCTCTCTGGGAGCAGGTGTGAGAGTCGAGTAGCGAATGCATTGGCTGTCTGCTGTTTTCGACGTTAAGCTTTCCTTGCATATTTGGGCGCACATTTTTAGATGCACAGAGGCGGGTGCGCATCTTGGCTGCAACAAGATAGGGGTCCGAGTCGATGGTTGCGCCTCGGAGTGTGCGTACGTCTAAAACACTGGAATCGTGCCTTCCGTCCTTCACAACATGATCGATTTGGTTTCTCGTTTTTCGATACGGAGACAGCCACGTAGCTTGATCAGCCTCTATCCGTTGACAGACGTTTCGTCGTGGATGGTGAATTTTCCGACGGTGGTTCCTAAGATCCCTTCCCTTCCCACCCTGGCATTGAAGTCGCCAAGTAAGATTTTGATATCATGGCGGGCGCAGCTCTCGTACGTGCGCCCCAAGCGTTCATAGAAGAGATCCATGGATGCCTCATCTTTCTCTTCCGTCGGCGCATGGGCGCAGATGAGCGAGATGTTGAAGAATCTCGCTTTGATGCGGATTGTGGCTAGACGCTCGTCCACCGGGATGAACGACACTACTCGGCGACGGAGTCTCTCTCCCACCACAAATCCAACTCCGAATTTGCGCTTATTTACATGGCAACTGTAGTAGACGTCGCAAGGCCCCAGACATTGCTTGCCTTGCCCAGTCCAACGCATTGATTGGATGGCGGTGATGTCAGCTTTTGTCCTTACGAGGACATCAACTACCCGGGAAGAGGCACCTTCCCCATTAAGGGTCCGGATATTCCAGGTGCATGCCCTCAAATCGTAGTCCTTTAAACGTTTGCCGTGGTCGTCATCATAAGGGGAGTTCTCATCCGAGGCTTTGTGTCTCTTTTTCATTGGAGCCTGTTTTTACGTGGCGGGTCCCAAACCCAGCTGTGACGGGTGGTGGTTTCGCAACCAAATACACGTTTATATAGATACCAGCTTTCAGCCGCACCCACTGGAGAACAGACGCCGCAGAGTTCAGTGAGCCCTTAAACCGAATAAGTCGGAGTAGCCCCTCCGAAGCTCCCTCTCTTTCTGCCGTGACCCAAGGCTCCACTCGATTGGTTACCGCGTCTCGCACATGGGTTCCTCACGTTGCCCAGAGTGCTCGAACGAGGACGCAAGAGTTGGGATTGAGTATAGCCATGCAACTGTAACTTCATACCCAGCGCAACGACTATATCCCATTTCACTCCCTTAAACCGAATAAGTCGGAGTGGCCCCACCGAAGCATCCTCTCTTTCGTGTTCATATCAAAACAGTTTAAATACAATTTATAGGTATGTGTGTGCATAGGCGTATTATGTGTGAATATGTGGCCCCCTAGGCGAGCCTTCAGCCTAGTAGTTGCTGCGTAGTCTGGCTACACGACGAGGATGCGGCGTGGACTAATGCCGGCGATCTTTTACCGCTAGAGAGCGATACCTAGCCCCAGGTTGGTTCCAAGCGCGGTGGCCCTGTTGTGATTGTGATCGCCGCGAGTGTGTTGTATTGCTGAATTGTGGTCTCGCCGCCCATTGTTGCATGGGACGGGCGTCCGGACCTGCGATCCAATCGTACGCCATGTTGTGCACGTTAGCCCTCTAGCAGTCTTTTTTTAATTATGATTTTAAATCACCCGTAGTTTTAGTCGTGGGTAATTAGGCAACTCTGAGCAATGTTTCAAACTCAGTTTCAATTTACAATCAATTTATAAAAAATACGGACATGCTTTTGTATGTTGCACGAGAGGGATGTTTTTTTCTATTCTGTTTGATCAAAAATATAAGTTAACACATCCGCCGTCAACCAACATGTTGCATTCCCACAGTCCAGCAATACACGTGCGCCATGTCAGCATAATTGTGGTTCACAACCTAATTGACATCCTACACCTTTGTCAAGGCTAAGTACATTTCTTCATATCATGCAATAGCAATATTGCACAACGTTATCAGACACCTATGGGAACCGTCGGCCACAGTTAGTACCTATGGCTAATGCTTACGCAACCATTAGTATAACGGAGCCAATGCATTAGGCATTGCAGCGGTGTCAGCATAATTTCATTTCACACGGTTGTGAAATCAGTGTGTTGCATAGTCCAAGTTACCTGTGGGAATTCAAGGCCAGGGCGGCTCACTGACGTCGCCTATGTCTGGCTATAGAACAACGGCAGCGGAACAGGCTATAAAGGGTGGCAGAACTCGGAGCAGCGGCAGTTGCATCGGGGTGTTACTATAGTCAATTAGGCTTATTTACTTATCTCAATAAAGACCTTTTATTATAA
>NW_023458557.1:17500399-17507689 GCF_013731165.1 Rhagoletis pomonella | reverse complement strand
CCTCTTTTAAATTCCAGGGCAAGTTGGCCCTTTAATTTTTTTTGTTGCTCAGGACCTTCAGTCCTTAACTTATATATATACGAAAAAATAAAACTAAAAATAATTCAAAGGACTAAATATAAAACTAGAGAAGGATGTATTGGCTTATTTAGTGTCAATGCATTTGTATGTTATACAAGAGGAATGTTTTATTTTCTCTTCTGTTTGACCAAAAATATATATGGGCAAATCTAAAAAGCATTTATTTTCATTGTTGTAAGCTACATCAAGCTGGTTGCTTTTGGATATAATTCATAGAAATACTTGAAGCCTCAAATTTTGATTACATTTTTTTGCAGAACTTTTGAGTTATAGATGTTTTAATTAAAAAAACTTTAAAAAACAAGTGACTTTTTTATGTAATTTTTAAGAGGTGAAAAATTAATTATGCCATAACTTTTAAAGCACACCATACACTGGTTGGATATTTTATGTGCAATTAGTACTTATGTGTACACTTCGTATGTAGTAGGTAATTAAAGTGTGGTTTAAGAAATAACTAAATTGTAAGTAACTCAAAATGTGTAACTCTACTTTTCACAATTTTCAAAATTTTCGGTTTATCGCGTATAGTTTTTGAAGCAATTCATTTTAAAAACTTTTTAAGTATGTTTTGTATTCTAGAAACAAACAAACGAAGAATTGGATACCTAAGCAAGAGGTGCGCTTTCAGAATAAACCAACTTTTAAAGATAAAATATTCTGCGATATTGAGCGGAATTTTTATTCCAAAAACATCTAAATTGAAGGCACATTTGGAAAATACATCAAAACGATCTAAATATTTTTGTAACTACTAGTCTTTATAACATTACATATACCTGCAGAATGCTTCAAAAAATGTTTACTAGAAGTGTACAAAACCCCTGGTTTGCTACTTTTAATGAGCATCCTCCTTAAAGTGAGAATATTTCGAGCGAGGTATCAAATCAACTTTTCTTACGCAAAAGTTCTGATAGTTGCGCCTGCATTGAAATCTTCTGAATTCAATGGCGTCCCCAGTATTGCCAGATTGGCCCACTTTTCGAGATAGCGGTACTGGAAACTTTGCTTAAATTTTTACTACTTTATAAATAACTCCCTCACTTTTGAAGTTATTATACAAAAATATTGCACCTGACCGTTTTTTAATATTACCTTAACTATTCCACAAAATCATCGAAATCAGTTTACTATAATATACTGCCCCCATACAAATGGTTGTTAAGAGACGTGGTTTTGCGTTATAACTCCTCTAGTTAAGCAGGTAAGAAATTGAGTACTATTTTTATTCATCATAAACACTGCTAACTTTGTCTATATGATGAAGTTAGAGGCCAAACCACATATCTGAATGATCAGTTGCATGGAAGCTATTTGTAAAAGTAAGCCTATTTCGATGATTTTCAGAATTAGTTAAGCAAATGTTGAAAAATAGTTATGTGCAAAATTTTAGTAAAATAACTTCGAAATTGAGGGAGTTATTTATGAAATAGTTTAAATTTAATCAAATTTTCAAGTACAGTTATCTTGAAAAACGGGGCCAACCTGGTAAAACGGGGGATGCCATTGAATCTAGAACATTGCAGTTAAGTGAGTTCAACTTTCAAAATCTTTGCGCTCAAATTTACAACTTGCATATCGTAATTTGAACCCAACTAATTCTTTTGTTTTCTATTTCAGCGATCTAAACGTTTATTCCTCGTGTAACTTTTAAAGCACTTGACGAAAATGAATTACACTTATATTTATCGATTTATTAAGAGACTCCGAAAAAATAAGTGTGCCAACAAATTAAAAAATGATACCTTTTTTTTTGAAAGTGTGCCAGTTTTTTAGATTTTCCCATCTAGTATATACGAAAAAAATAAGAGAAGGGACTCTATTGGCTAATTTAGTGTGAATGACCCTGGACAATTTTTATTAGGCACCCAACACAAAACTTAGTATTTCGTGCAATATATACATATATGGGTGTCCATTTTTTTGTAATGTTTACATAGTTTTTTTCCTAAGTTATCGACATTTGTCGAAATTTTGTGAAGTGCAGGCAATTGAAAAGCAGAGCGACCTCTCCACGTAGAAAAATCACTCTCTACAAATCCCTCATGATGCCCGTCCTATTTATATAAGCGAGAAATAACTGTATGGCCATGACACAACGTTGAAAATAAACCCCGACTCGGCATACTTGGGTGACAATAAAATCAATGGCGGGAACGACCACAATAGAAGTAACAAGAGAAGGAGGACTTGTCTACACTTGCTATGATCAACTATAACCACTTCCCAAAGAAAAAGAGGCAGAGTTTTATCTGTTATAGCAGTTCTCTACCCAGGCCTTTTCTGCCGCTCGAGGGGTGCGTTACAGATACAAAAGGAGAAACTTCAATTTCAACACCCCTAAAATAGGTCTACAGAGTTTCTAGGAAAATGCCTCCAGAGCACCTCCTTGATATCTTCTTCTCTTTTATTAGCGCTGTAACGGCATAACGCTAGACGCACATTGCATCCGATAGGCCGACCGATTTCGGCCGAACAATTTGACCATCCGAACTGATGCGCACACTTAACCATATTATTTGCCGACCGTGTCTGTACACACAAATCTAGTTTTCATTACATTTTTTAAGCAGTGAAATATTTTGATACATTTTAATTGACATACTCTAAACATGTGATTTATATGTAATTTTTTGTTTTTGCACCCAATAAGTTAAATTTTCGCAGTCCATTTTGGTACTTTTCACTTGCCATCGGACGAGAAAAACAAACGTGTTTGAATTTATCGTCACTGACGGACGTCAACGGCCGCTGTCGGTTCGGTTATCGGTTTATGTGTGAGAGCGCTCATATAACCACAAGTCTTATAGCTGTAGTGTGCACGTAGCGTAAGCCGAGTCCAAAACAGCACTTCAGTCATTTCTCTTCTGTGCCAACTGACACCAATTGGAAATGCCAAGTGAAGCAAAGTCCTTCTCCACCTGGTCTCTACAACGCAGAGGAGACCTTCCTCTGCCTCTGTTACCAGCATCGCAGCCCGCGTGGAATAATTTCATAGCAGGAGCGTTTCGTCCATTCGAACGACATGGCCAAGCCAGCGGAGCCCTTGAATTTTTATTCGCTGCACTATGTCCATATCGTTGTAAAGCTCATTCAGCATATGGTTGAATCGTCTGCGGCATTCGCCATCACCAACGGGTAAAGACTCGTAAATCTTTCTCTTGAAAACTCCAAGAGCCGCTTCATCAGATGTTTTCTTTGTCCATGCCTCCGTGCCGTATACCAGCACAGGCATGATGAGTGGCTTACAGAGTGTGATCTTTGTACGGCGAGAGAGGACTTTACTTCTGATTTTCGTAGCCAGTCCAAAGTAGCACTTGTTGGCAAGAGTGATTCGCCGTTGGATTTCAAGGCTGACATTATTAAAAGTGTTAATGCTGGTTCCCAAATAAATTAAATCTTTTACTTTTTCAAACTTGTCACTGTCAACTGTGACGTGTGTGCCAGGAAGCGTATGCTCTGACTGGTTATGTGATGACAGGAGGTACTTTGTTTTGTCCTCGTTCACCACCAGACCCACTCGCTCTGTTTTTCAATCTAATCAAGAGAAGCTAAAACAGACGTAGCCCTTGTTTTTAGCGAGAGTGTCGATGTCGTCGGCATACGCCAGCAATTGTACGCTCTTGTAAAGTATTGTGCCTGAGCGGTTCAGTTCTGTGGCTCTTATTATCTTACATCAGATTAAGGAAATCATACGAAAGAGGGTCACCTTGTTTGAAACCTCTGTTGGTATCAAATTGCTCGGTGAGGTCTTTCCAAGTTTTGACGGAGCTGATGGTATTGCTCAACGTCATTTTACACTGTTTTATAAGTTTCGCGCGGATACCAAATTCAGACATCGCGACATAAAACCAACTTATTTTCGTGCTGTCGAAAGCGGCTTTAAAATCGACAAATAGATGGTGTGTGTCGATCATATTCTCGCGGGTCTTTTCCAAGATTTGACGTATTGTGAATACCTCATCTACGGTGGATTTTCCTGGCCTAAAGCCACACTGATAATGTCCAATCAGTTCGTTGACGGTGGGCTTCAGTGTTTCACAGAATACAGTCGATAAGACCTTGTAAACAGTGACCGCGGGCTTGTGAAAAATTGTAGCAGAAAAGAGAATTAAAATGTATCAATATGTATCACTTTTTTTAATTTAAGTATCAAAGCATCAATATGGAATAAAACCAATAATTTTTATGAAAAACCATTTTTCAAAACAATTTTACATTTATTGCAGGAGCAAGTTGAAATTATTGCCCGAGTGCGATTTGCGCAATTTCAGTAGCAGTTACACCTTGCTATTTTTATTGCCTACCAACTGTTGTGTGTGGGCACTTTGATGTCCAGATATGTATGTATGCGGCATGACGCCGCCAGACAACATTCTCTCAATTTCGGTGTTAAAAAACATTTAAACCTTAAACAAACTTACTGAATAATTTCCTAAAACGTTGTCATAAATAATCCAATAGGGAACAGATTCTTATTTTAATTTAATATTAATATTTCATCGATATAACCACCAGCACGCTTTCTATCAAGTGAAAATATGGCTGTCAAACTATCAAATTACCTGCAATAGATGTCAAGCAATAAGGCGGTATCCATTGGAAATATACTTTGTGACATGGTTATCACGACATTGGTGTTTTCCTGTGGAAACATGGCCTTACCGAGCACCGAATTACCGAGTACCAAGCCCTAGTTTCTGTTATTGAACATAGCGAAAATAAAAAAAATGCAGCGCTATGATACTGTTCGTTTGTTCACATTTTGACGTTTTTCGACATGGACCATGAATCACAATACATGAAAGGTTCGTTCAGAGAACGACAATGAACTTTTGGATGTACGTTGCCACAGGTGCACGACATGTTTTGTAATGCACAAAAATTTACAGATTTTTTTCATTTGTATTTGGAAAAGTATTAAAATTGAAAAAAAGTATCTCTCCAAAATTCATCGAAAAATGTATCAGTTTTGATCCACTTGGATCAAAACGGTCACACTGCTTGTAAACTATGCTTAGAAGGCTGATCCCGCGCTAGTTGGCGCGTATGCCGGGGTCGTCTTTCTTGTGGATTCTGCATAAGAGTTGATGCATGCAACTTATGCTTTCCTTTCCGAGGAAAGCGTTTTGTAAAAATAAGAACGACTCTTTACTTGATCCGCATCTCGTGGAGAATTATCAGAAGTGAAGCCTTTATTTCAATTATCTCTTAATTATAAGCTAACATTTGTTTTCTTAAGAGCTAATTTCACAATGACGCTTTGAAATGCCAATGCTTGAGAAATGCGGTATTGTTTTCTTTAGTTTTAATTAAGTCATGCGTTCTGGGCTATTGGAATGCATTTATTTTTACAGTGGCTACTATGCCGCTGAGTGGGGTCTGTCTTTTGGTTTTTAATTAAGAATGCAAAAATGCTGTTGTCAGCATTTTGGCCATTTGTTATTTTAGTTCAATTTGTGATATTAAATTACGGAGATATTACAGGGGTTGTTGCTTTATGATTTTAGTTAAAATCTGAGTGTGGGAATATGCTTTCTGTATTTGAACTTTATTGTTTACAATTTGTATTTAACCCGTTATGTGTGGTCCCCTGTTAACTAATCGTCCCCGATTCTTCTCTATTTTCTGTTAGTGTTTTTATTGAAATAAAATATTTTTATATTCGTTTTCTTGGAGTTCAAATTTTCATTTTGTTTTGTATTTTTATGTGGTTTTGGCAATTTTTTACAAACATAAATGGCAAAAATTGTGCATAAAGTAATAAAAGTATACCAAATGAATGAATTGGTTTTAAAGCTTTTCTTTTCTTCACCTAAAATATTTATGTTTTCTAGTTAACAGCTTGTTACCTGATACTATATATTCCAATATTTCAAAATTATTTACATACATAGTTATATTTCAAATAGTTCCAAATTTTAGACTCAGTATTTTCATATGTGATATTATTTATCTCAGTTTGATTTTAAAATGTAATTAAATATGTTTCTTCTAGTGTTAGGTTTTCGACATAATTTTTTTCCTGACATTGGTATTGCCCCTTGTTTTATTATTTCAATTTTATTGTTCCGTTCCTAAATTTTTTAAATTTTCCTTGATTTTTATTTAAAATTTCTGACAAACATGATTTGTCTTTTACTAATATACAATATGTGTTTGTTAATTTAGTTTTGCAATTATAAATATTATAAAATTTGCTTTTACGATTTGCTACATTTCTGTCGATTAGAAGCTTACCATCTAGTTAAGCTATAGTCCTTACTTCATTAAACTTACAAGTTAGTTCTATTTTTGGGTATTTAATCTAAAGTACAACTATGCCATTCTTTTCTCTGAAATGTCCATTAAATCCGTAATTGTTATAGTTCCATGTTGATAATAAGTGATATTTTTTAGTTCATCAAAATGCAAAATAGTTGGGTTTTAAATTCCCATTTTTTCCAAAAGTTATTGTATTTATTATGTTTTGAAGTTCATGCAAAATAGACTGATTTCGTTTCTTTTTGATATTTCTAGCAAATGTGTCACCTTTAATGTTTTGTGCAGTATCAGTCAGCTCTGCGATAATTTTAGAAATTTCTGAGTTTGTTGTAAACTGCTTGTTATTGTTTCAAATTAATTCGTCTAATTTGTCATTAATTTTGATGAAATCGTTATGGTCCGGAGTTCCTGCTATCCATTTCCAAAGTGTTCCTAATTCATTTATATCTCTATTTTGTCTAAACGTATTTCGTTTTACTTCTCCTAACAACGTTTCGATTAGTACAATTTCTGATTCGGTCTCTGCATTATTCAATTCTAAATTAGCGTTGTTATTTTTGTAGCGAAAGCAAATTTTGTTTTTCAGTCGCTATAATATTCTCAAAATATGTTAAGTTTGTAATATGAAATATGTGCCCGTACTCGCTGTAAATAGAAACATCTCCGTTTTCAATTAGTACATAGTCATGTCGAGTGTAATCAATAATGTCAGCATTTGTTAAACTGAGAAGTAATCCAAGAAGTAGAAGTAGCATGATGGCAATGTAAAATATTATGATTTTATGTTATCTTTGTGGGTAATTTTATTCCTATTGTTAATTAATATCTTATTTCCTAGATTTTCCTTTACTTGTTGCTTTTTATACCTAGTTTTTTGTTTATTTGTTTCTCCTATAACTTTTTCGAAAATTATTTGGCCTGGATAAAACTGTTTGTCCGTTCTAT
>NW_023458557.1:17496837-17500389 GCF_013731165.1 Rhagoletis pomonella | reverse complement strand
GACAGTAATGATAAACGATTTGAAATTTGAGACCCTTATCGATTCCGATTGCTCACTCAATTTAATACGTTACGATACGTTGTTACTAAGTGGGTGCGGAACTAAGTTGAGCACTGACAGAAGAAAACTATACAGCGCTTGAGCAAACAATAGGTAGTTTTGGAGCTTTGATGCATGTAGACGGGATATCGTTAAATGTCACGTTCCATGTAGTCAGGGATTTGCAGGGATAATTGGTAAGGCCATTTTGAAGGAAGTTGATATTATTTTTACAGAGGGGGAAGTGATTTTCAAAAAGAAGAATATGTCGGAAAAACAAGAAGTTAACAAAAAGCAATCGCAAAACGTTGAGGTCAAATCGAAATCTATTGATGAGGAAAACAAAATAGATATACAAGAAGAGTGGATCGAAGAGTTCGATATAATGAATTTAAATGAATTAAAGGAACTAATAAAACTGACGTCACCTGCTGTTTTTTGTATAACGCTGTGCTTCGGACACTAATCCAAAAGGGCACAGTGATTCCATATATGGACGACTTGATAATTCCTTCAAGAGACGAAAACGAGGGTATAGAAAAAATAAAAGAGGTGTTGCAGGTTAGCTCAGCACACGGACTTAAAATAAAGTGGTCGTAATGTCAATTTCATAAGCGTAAGGCAGAATTTTTAGGTTATATTATTGAAAACGGTACCATCCAAATCCCAGAAGAAAAGACGGCTGCAGTGAACAATTTTCCTTTACCATCAGAAAAGAAAAGTTCTACAGAGGTTCTTAGGGCTGACTTCTTATTTTCGTCGCTTTATAGCAAACTTTGTAGTAATTGCCAGACCATTATCGGATTTGTTGAGGAAGGACGTTGTTTTTAGATTAGGAGAAGAACAACTAGCAGCTTTTCAACAGTTGAAGGCTCAGTTACAGAAATCGCCAGTGTTACGGCTATTTCATTAGAACGCAGTGACTGAAGTCCATACCGATATCAGTAAGCACGGGAATGGAGCGATTTTACTGCAGAAAGATTCAGACGACCAAAAACTACATCCGGTCCAATATATGAGTCGGAAAACGAAGCCAGTGGAAGAGAATTACCCGGCGTACGAGCTAGAAGTATTGGCAATCTTCGAAGCCCTGAAGAAGTGGACAATATACCTACTAGGTATAAAATTTAAAATCATAACTGACTGCAGTGCGTTTACGATGACTCTGAAGAGGAAAGATGTAACACCAAAGGTCGCGAGATGGGCATTGTTTCTCCAAGATTTCAATTATGAAATCGAACATAGGGCAGGAACTAGAATGGCACATGTTGACGCATTGAGTAGGGTGTATTGTTTAATGTTAGAGGACTCATTAAAGTATCGACTTAAGCAAGCACAACTCAAAGACGAGTATGAGGACTTTTATGTAAAATATGATATCCTCTTTAAGAGTCCGGAGAAGGAGTTAATAGTACTACCAGTGCTTATAGAAGACGAAGTGATTAAGATGGCGTACAGACAGGGACATTTCTCGTCAAAGAAAACCCAGGATTTAATAGAAAAAATGTTTTTTATTCCCCAAATCAATGCCAAAGTAGGACAGGTAGTACGAAGTTCCATAGAATGTATTGTTAATGAAGCCAAAAGTGGAACGAAAGGAATTTTAAATAAAATCAACAAAGAAGATAAGCCGTTAGGGACGCACCACGTGGACCATGTGGGACCGCTAGAAATGACCAGTAAGTCGTATAAATTTTAGTGGTAGTAGATGCATTTAGCAAGTTTGTGTGGTTGTACCCCACAAAGAATACAGGGGCTGAGGCAGTGGTGGAGACACTTAAAAAACACGCAGCTTTATTTGGTAACCCTAAACGCGTCTTTACTGATCAGGCCGCTGCATTCACCTCGAATTTATTTAGGGAATATTGTCAGGGTGAAAATATTCAGCATTTGCTTATAACGACAGGAGTGCCACGGAGAAATGTACAAGTGGAGAGAATGCACAGAGTAGTAGTACCCATGTTATCGAAGTTGTGCACCGAAACACCTACAAATTGGTACAAACACATAGATCGCGTACAACAGTTTGTAAACAACATACCACCACGTAGCACAAAACAGTCGCCATTTAAGATTTTAACCGGACTTGACATGGGTATGGCAAATATGCCAGAGCTACGAGACCTCTTAGAGGATGCCGCTGTAGATGAGTTAAATGAAGATCGTGAAATAATACGATATCAAGCCAAAGACAATATATCTCAAATACAGCAGGAGAATCGTAGGTCATATAATCTACGTCGTAGGGGAGAAACAGGTCACGAACTTAACGATTTAGTGGCAATCAAAAGAACGCAATTCGGGAGTGGTTTGAAATTGAAACCGAAATTTCTAGAACCATACAAGGTCGTGAAAAAGCTCAATCATGGTCGATATGAGGTGGAAAAAGTGGGAGACCAGGAGGGGCCGGGAAAGATTTCAACAGTTGCGCAATACAGGAAAAAGTGGGCCAACTCATTCGAGGGGAAATGAGATCAGGAAGACCGAATGAAGTGAAGACTGAACGATAACTTAACGAAACACGACAAACGACGGGCATGAACATTTTTCAAATAATAGTCGAACGGACATTACAAGTTGGACTGCTGAAGTACGAAGTTGGTGAAGTGGTAAATCTATCTACTTTAAATTAACTTTAATATAATAAATTTGTTAAAACGTTTAAATATCCCCAACTAAACGTGTTTTAATTAAAACGTGGCCGGTCTGGTAAGAATTCCTATATTCATTTTCAACAAGTGCTTCAAAAGTTAGACGAGGAATAAACATTTAGATCGCTGAAATAGAAAACAAAAGAATAAGCTGGCTTCAAATTACGCTGTGCAAGTTATAAATTTTGAGCAAAGACTTTGAAGCTTGAACTCACTTAATTGAGACGTTCTAAATTCAATGGCATTCCACGTTTTACCACATTGGCTCCGGATTTCGAGATAACGGTACTTGAAAATTTGATTAAATCTTAACTATGTTATAAATAACTCCCTCAGTTTTGAAGTTATTTTACTAAAATTTTGCACACGACCAATATTATCTTAAGAGTTCCTTAAAATTATCCAAATAGGTTCATTTTAACATATAGCTCCAATACAGCTGATTACTCAGATATATGTTTTTGCGCTTCATATCTGTTATCGTTAATTTATATGGGGTAGTATAATTCGTTTCCCTTGTGAATCACATGTTTAAAGTCCATTAACTAACGCTTTATATGTACATATTTGTATTGCGGCATCCAAAGAATTATATTGTAGTTTTTTAACAATTAGGCGAGAACATTAACTAACCCTTCATATGTACATATTTAGGTTGCGGATTAGCATCACAATTGTTCCAGCTTTTAGTATCAAGTCATGAGGTGCAGCCAGGGTTGCCAACATTTTCTAAGATATTTAGGTACTTTTAAAAAAAATTTGAAAAAATATAGTACACTTCAAATATATATAGTATTTTATTTAAAAGAAAAAGTAAAAACGTTTTTTAAGTGATGGGAAATTTCTTCCTGTGAATGCGGAA
>NW_023458557.1:17465372-17496827 GCF_013731165.1 Rhagoletis pomonella | reverse complement strand
TTATGTAATTTTAAGTAAATTTGTTAATTCTTTCTCAGTTATGTTTCCTTTTTTGATTATCACTTTTTTTGATTATAAACTCACGATGACCTTTTACTTTAAAGAATATATCATTTAATATTGTTATTTCAGTATAAAGGTCATCCATTTTAATACACATTTTTTCGTGCAAATTACTGAAGTATATATATATTTATAATTTAAGAAATATAGTATTTTTGCGTCCTATATATTTTTCCAACAGTATATAGTACGCCAACCGGAAAAATAGTACAATACTACACCCTAGGTGCAGCTCCCCTACTCCTGCGACGCCATAGTAAACATTTTCTTCCTCAGAAAACATATTAACTATCATACAGTGTTTATTTTTTAGACACGAAATTTCTCGATCCTGCAAGTGGTTTTGATTAATTACACCAGGCTGAAGTTCAAATACCCAATCTGCTAAATCTCGCGAAATAATCAGATTCTCTGAAACGCATATTTTATAAAAAACGTTAAAATAAACCATGTAAAATTTATATATGGACTAGCCGGCCACGGATGCGCGAGGCTTCGCCACGCGCTGAGTGTATGCATATGAATGTACATTTACGTATTTGGAGAAAAAAATCATATGTCATCGTGTACTTCGTTTATTCTTCTTCTTCTTATTTGGCACTACAACCGTTTGTCGGTTTGGGCCGAGACCAAAAAGCTTCTCCAATGGCTTCTCTCCTGCGCAAATTTGCGCCAGTTGGTTATCCCGAGCGCAGACAGGTCCTTCTGCACTTGGTCCTTCCATTGCGTTCGTGGGCGCCCTTGCTTTCGTTGTCCACCCATGGGTGCGGAGTCGAAGGATCTTTTCACCTGAGAGTCGTCATCCATGCGTACAACATGTCCAAGCCAACGCAATCGCTGTATTTTTATGCGCTTAACTAACGGGTGATTTTTTAAGAGCTTGATACCTTTTTTTTTTAAAAAAACGCATAAAATTTGCAAAATCTCATCGGTTCTTTATTTGAAACGTTAGATTGGTCCATGACATTTACTTTTTGAAGATAATTTCATTTAAATGTTGACCGCGGCTGCGTCTTAGGTGGTCCATTCGGAAAGTCCAATTTTGGGCAACTTTTTCGAGCATTTCGGCCGGAATAGCCCGAATTTCTTCGGAAATGTTGTCTTCCAAAGCTGGAATAGTTGCTGGCTTATTTCTGTAGACTTTAGACTTGACGTAGCCCCACAAAAAATAGTCTAAAGGCGTCAAATCGCATGATCTTGGTGGCCAACTTACCGGTCCATTTCTTGAGATGAATTGTTCTCCGAAGTTTTCCCTCAAAATGGCCATAGAATCGCGAGCTGTGTGGCATGTAGCGCCATCTTGTTGAAACCACATGTCAACCAAGTTCAGTTCTTCCATTTTTGGCAACAAAAAGTTTGTTAGCATCGAACGATAGCGATCGCCATTCACCGTAACGTTGCGTCCAACAGCATCTTTGAAAAAATACGGTCCAATGATTCCACCAGCGTACAAACCACACCAAACAGTGCATTTTTCGGGATGCATGGGCAGTTCTTGAACGGCTTCTGGTTGCTCTTCACTCCAAATGCGGCAATTTTGCTTATTTACGAAGCCATTCAACCAGAAATGAGCCTCATCGCTGAACAAAATTTAAAGCGCGAAACACATTTCGAACCGAACACTGATTTTGGTAATAAAATTCAATGATTTGCAAGCGTTGCTCGTTAGTAAGTCTATTCATGATGAAATGTCAAAGCATACTGAGCATCTTTCTCTTTGACACCATGTCTGAAATCCCACGTGATCTGTCAAATACTAATGCATGAAAATCCTAACCTCAAAAAAATCACCCGTTATGTCCATGTCGTTAAAAAGCTCATACAGTTCGTAATTCCATCTTCTCTGATAACCGCCATCCACGAAAACATGGCCGTAGATTTTGCGTAGAATAGTTCTCTCGAAAGCCCCCAAAGCCTTCTCATCTTTGTTCGACATCGTCCAAGATTCTGCGCCATATAAAAGGACGGGCATGATGAGAGATTTGTAGAGCGTGAGTTTCGTTCGTCGAGAGAGGGCTCTGCTTTTTAATTGCCTACCGAGCCCAAAGTAGCACCTGTTGGCAAGAGTTATTCTTCGCTTGATCTCCAAGCTGACGTTGTTGGTGGTGTTTATGTTGGATCCTAGGTAGACAAAGTCCTTCGTTTATTATATACATAAAAAATCTTGTCTTAATCCGTTCAGTAGCGTGGTTAAAATATATCTCACCTTTCCTTTATACTATGTATAGATGTACATACATATATTCAAATTAGCGAGGGAGAGAAGAGGAAAGAAGTACGTAACCGTATTTTATTAGAATTTTGTGTTTCAAATATTTTTGACTGAACACTTAAGAACAACAATAGTGGGTGTATGTGCATTAGGGTGGTCCAAAATGAGTAAGGTTTTAATGCTCTCACCCCCTAGGATTGTTCTATATCGAAAAAAAGTATACCCCTATTTTTTTATTTAGAAATCAAAAAATATTTAGAGGTCGCTCAAAGCACCCAAATTTTCCATGTATTTTATGTGGGGAAAAAATGACTTTTCGTAGAAGTGGTATATAATAGTTAAAAATCAATACTTTTCTACCAGAAAACTCTGCTTATCTGCAGGAGATTCCCAATAATAATACCCATTTTTTATTTAACCATTTTTTCTTTGTAATTATAATTTATAGGTCTGCCAAAAACCCAGAAAAAGGCAATGGGGGCGACCAATAAAAAATCGTTAGTATTAAAAAATGGTTAAATAAACAATTTGGTATTATTGATGAAAGTCTCCTAAAGAGAACCAGAGTTTTTTTATTTTATTATTTATTTAAGTTTTTGAAGTTTACGACATAAAACAATACGACACTTACGTCATCGCTGTGAATCCCTCAATTGATTTTTAAGAATTCTATACCATTTCAACGATAAATTTATTTTTCCCGTATAAAAATACATTGTAAACTTTGAGCGCTTTGAGCAACCTCTAAACATTTTTTGATTTCGAAATAAAAAAATAGGGGTATACTTTTTTTCGATATAGAACAATTCTAGGGGTGACTTTACTGTTTTTGGACAACCCTAATGTACATGCATGCTCACATATGCAAACAAAAAAAGCATCAGCTTCTTGCGCTTTTTTGAATACAGCACCTAACAAAAAAAAACTATTTTAAAGAGAGAGCGCCTTCACGTATTATATGTTAGTTATTAATTTTTAAATAGGTGGCAGCCCCATTAAAAAATGAAAGCTTATCCGTATACCATATTATTTCCCTTGATACCTCATTTTTTAGTCCAATGAACATTGAAAATCTTATCTTACTCAAAAAATTAAAGATTATTGAACATCTGGAGGCCAAGCCTTTTCACTTCACATCTCACTTTTTGAATTCATACCATGTTCCAATGAAATAGTAATTTTTAAATAGGTGGCAACCCTACCCCATTTCTGGTCATCCAACGAACATTGCGGGTCTTATAATTTTTTAGACAGGTGGCAATCCTATAGGAACTCAAAGTACTAAAGATAATATTCCTGTCGATACAGATTATACTTAAAAAATTTCATCTAAATCCGTTCAGTGGCGTGGTCAAAATATCTCAACTTTCCTTTTCTACTATGTATAGAAGATAGTAAGTTTAAATAGGTGGCAACTCTACTTGAAAAATAATAAAGCTTTTCTACACGCTAAGGCCATGCATTTTCATTTGGTATCTCATTTTGTAATCCAACAGGTGGCAACTCTATTGAAAAAAAAATATTAGTGCTTTTCTAGAGGCCAATCCCTTTCATTTGACACCTCATCTTTTGTAATCCAACGAACGGTGCGGATCTTATAGTTTTTTAGACAGGTGGGAACCATATTAAAATTCTAAGTAAAAAACCCTCTCCTGTCGATACAGAGTTTATTAGAGAAAATCTCGTCAAAATCCGTTCAGTAGTTTTCGAGATTACCGCGTTCAAAGAATCTCGACTTTCCTTTATACTATGTATAGATGTGTGTAGTAGGGTGGGTCGATTGCGGACTTTTTTCGATATGAGATTTCTAATAGTGCGGAAAAGTTGACTTAGTACTTCCTGATTCCAATGCAATTTTTCGTTTTGAGATCGGACTGCATCTTCAACCCCAACTTCCGCCTTGAAATTTCGGAAATTTGCCTGAAATCATGAAATTGCCTACCTAGCGCCTGAAATACGCCTGTCATCACAAAATGTATGTAACAAAAGTTGTTTGTCACGTCATAAGCTACCGAAATGCCTTAGGACGAACCGATCACGAGATACGAGCGAAAATGCGGCGCGCCGCAGCGCAAGATGAAAATTGTTGCAGCTCTCAGCTAACCTGTGTTGGTTACCCAGAACCCACCACAGGGAGGTGGCTGCACTTCGGGTTCCTCCAAAGTTCAACCCAACCAACCAACCATATGTCAGGCTTGTTTTAGTCTGAATCTGTATCAAATTTATTGATAAAATCAGATTTTGTACTAAACTTTGGCAGTTGTTGCCTAGATTTCAGTGTAGAGCGTATAAAACGATCACGAGACTAGGGCCAATAAATTTAGATGATGCCTCTGTCACCAGTTTGACGGTTCTATCGACTGCCACGGTGTGAGAGGGGAATTCACTAAATTTCCATATCTCTGCAGTGTCTCCCGACAACCCTTTTATGAGCTCTTCGTTAGAAACTGAACGAAGAACTAGTGGAATAGTCAAGTTAATAGTCTTTCAGTTAATCATATCGTAATAATTATTAGCTTTGAAATTCAGCTTTGGCACTTTGTTACATCTAACCCATCTATTTACATTGTCAGTCTCTGCTTCTCTGGCTGCCAAAAGACGGTCAAGGGCCAACTTTCTGACTTCTACCCGTTCGTCAGCCATCATACTAAGGAGAATATTTTCTGGAAGAGCAAAGAAAGCATTCTGTTCAATGGATGAATCGACAAGCTTGCGCAGTTTAGCAGGTAAGTATCTCGACTTTTGGATTGCAGCAAAGACATGGCGCGAGCCATCTTTGATTGAACTGTGGAATCTCATTGAGAACCACAAAGGTGAGTAAACTGTAAGTATGTACTTGACCAAAATCTTTATTTCCTTTGTTGGTTTGTCTGTAGAATTGTATAATCTCAGAATTCTGTTTGCACAGGTGAGCCAGCGAGATTTCCACATGTTACCTGGATGCATCGACGCTAAGTCTGAAGAGCATTGACCAGAAATATCAGTTTCTGATATTTTGTAGAGGTAAGCTTGGCCTGTGCTCAGTTGGGTCGGATTAATAACCTGAGAAGGTAATTGGCATGATGGAAAACATTCAAATTTGACGACAGGCAACTTCTCGCAATCAGGGAGCAGTTTCACTATGTCGCCAGAGAATGTATTTGGACTCCGTGAGACACCATCTATGTGTTCGAAAAGAGCACGAAATGGAAGTTCATTGAAATGTAGAAGACAAACAACCTACTGTAATAGCCTACCTATTTTTTCTTCTAGTTTCCGAATGAGTCCACCTTTCCAACCTGTAATCGTGTTGGTGCCATCAGCACCGACAACTTCTAGATGTTCCACATCTACTGAATTGTGTTGTAAATGTTCCCATATAGCTTGCATCTCATCCTCAGCTGACCCGGAAGGAGAGGTGATGTGGCCAAAGTAATGAGAACCAGGTTCCGCTACAAAAGAAAAATGTTCCTCTTTGACAGTGTCGCGGTAGTGCTTTTCTCCTTCGCGGACTTGTGTGAGTTTATTGTCTTTGCGGCCGTCAAAATACAGCCCGTATACAGAGTCAATACTTTTGGTGTTTTGAAGCTTAATTCCAACACTTTTTTTGCTCGACTAGTCTTGCATTTTTCAGTGACAAAACTACCCTGATCCTCTGTTATCAAACCTGTTTTTTGGAATCCAGAAGGGCAGATGAAACAATCAAGGCCGTTGCTCTGTCACTTAATCCGAATCTTTGGGCAGCTAAAGCAGTGGTTTCTAATAATAGTGTGGTTTGTTTGATCTTAGAAGATGGAAGAGAAAATTCAGCATCAGCATCGTTTTTGGAAGAAGCTATGTGCGACGCACCGACATTGTTGTCGTCTGTGTGAGTGTCTGGTTGATCTGAATGGTCACGTGTTGTAGCTGATACTTTTCTGGTAAGTTTTGATGTTGAATGACGTTTCGAAAGCTTTTCTTTACGTTCATTTCTCTTTGTAATCTTTTTTGTTTCAGGTAGATCAACACTTCCAATGCGACCGATTCTTCTGGTTCTCTAGTCCAAGAGAAATGGTTGTTCAATGATAGGAACTTTCCTTTTCTTTCTACAATTGCATGAAGAAAAAGAAATGCATTTAAAAGCAGCGATGTCAAATAATTCTCCGGCAGAAGAGACAAAGTCGTCTCTTTTAGAGCGCAAACCTATTTGGTTCCTTAAAAACATTTGTTTCTCTTCTTCTTAATTGGCGCTGTAACCGCCTAAGCGATTTTGGCCGAGTCCAAAACAGCACGCCAGTTATTTCTCTTCTGTGCTAACTGACGCCAATTGAAAATGCCAAGTGAAGCCAAGTCCTTCTCCACCTGGTCTTTCCAACGCAGAGGAGGCCTTCCTCTTCCTCTGTTACCAGCATCACGGCCCGCGTTGAATATTTTCAGAGCAGGAGCGTTTCTGTCCATCCGAACGACATGGCCAAGCCAGCGGAGCCGCTGAATTTTAATTCGCTGCACTATGTCTATATCGTTGTAAAGCTCATACAGCTCATCGTTAAATCGTCTGCGATATTCGCCATCACCAACGCGTAAAGGTCCGTAAATCTTTCGCAGAATCTTTCTCTCGAAAACTCCAAGAGCCGCCTCATCAGATGCTTTCATTGTCCATGCCTCCGCGCCATACACCAGCACAGGCATGATGAGTGACTTATAGAGTGTGATCTTTGTACGACGAGAGAGGACTTTACTTCTCAATTGCCTACTCAGCCCAAAGTAGCACTTGTTGGCAAGAGTGATTCTCCGTTGGATTTCAAGGCTGACATTATTATTGGTGTTAATGCTGGTTCCCAAATAAACGAAGTCGTCTACTTTTTCAAACTTGTAACTGTCAACAGTGACGTGGGTGCCACGACGCGTATGCTCTGACTGTTTATGTGATGACAGGAGATACTTCGTTTTGTCCTCGTTCACCACCAGACCCATTCGCTTTGCTTCTCTATCCAATCCCGAGAAGGCAGAACAGACGTAGCCCTTGAAAAACATTTGTTTAAGTGTCAGAAATTTCTTATGGTATGTGGTGAGCATTTGTAGAACTCTGGTGTGTGAGACTATCGGAATAGACGACTTTTTGAAAATATTTTCAACCCTTTTTGCAACTATTTCTGAAACCTCTTTACTCCTAGGTTCATAGTTGTCGCCTCGGAGTCGCCCTATACGAAATCTTTCAAACTGATAACATAAAAGAACATCTTGGTAACTGGGTAGCTTGGACTCAGTGAGATCGTACGGATATATGCCAAACACAGGACATTTCTGTCTAAATTTAAATTTAGATACAGACATGTTGAGTTTTGCGTTCTGTTGAGAGAATGTAAGTGATAGTACTCGGCGAAATCATCGACAAGAGTGAAGGAACTCGATGAAAGAATATTTGTTTGGAGACCTGTCCGAACGTGTCGAATGGCGCAGGGGAATGAATGTAAGTGATAGCACTCGGCGAAATCAACGACAAGAGTGAAGGGACTCGATGAAACAATATTTGTGTGGAGACCTGTCCGAACGTGTCGTATGGCGCAGGGGAATGCATGTAAGTGATAGCACTCGGCGAAATCATTCAGGAAGAAGTGTGGCCGCAACCGATTTTCACCTTGCGCTGCGGCGCGCCGCCTTTTCGCTCGTATCTCGGGATCGGTTCGTCCTAAGGCCATGATCATAAATAGCATTTCGGTAGCCTATGACGTGACAAACATTTTTCCATGACAGGCGTATTTCAGGCGCTAGGTAGGCAATTTCACGATTTTAGGCAAATTTCCGAAATTTCAAGGCCGGAGTTGGGGTTGAAGATGCACTTCGATCTCAAAACGAAAAATTGCATTGGAATCAGGAAGTACTAAGGCAACTTTTCCGCACTCTTAGAAATCTCGAATCGAAAAAAGTCCACAATCGACCCACCCTAGTGTGTACAGAGCCAAAAGCAACATTTTTGTTTTGCAGATCTTCCACTGCCTACATTCGCATGAACAAAAACAGGGACGAAAACGAATAAATGGAACATAGCAATGCTCAAAACAAAGCATACAGCGTTGTGTATGTACAGATCCAAAGGGAACGGTTTCTTTGCAGAGCTTCCGCTGCATCGCTGCTTACATGCTCACGAACGAAACAATGCTTTGATCGATGTTAAACAAAAACAGAGACGAAAGCGAATAAATGGAACAATTTTGTTTTCTATTATGTCCCGCTGAGGCGCTGCCTATCGAAATTAACGTAGCAATGCTTTGCTTTATGTAAAAATTTTAAAATTTCGACGCAAATATTTCGAAAATAGTTCAATGAATCTTAAATCTGAAAAGCTTGTGCAAGGTTTCAGATCGAGCACTTTAATTTGATGTATAATTTGTCTCTGTACGATTTGTAGATCACCGGGAATAAGTGCCTTGTTTCAGAATAATATATAGATTAAATATAAAACTAGCGATTCGATTGCACACTACATAATACCACTGGCGACAGTCAATTTTACAAACAAATAAATCGATATATTCGCGAAACTATTGGCCAAATATAGGAAGACTGCGTAATTAGTTTTTCTTTTTCATATGAAGTTTTTTAGGGACTTTGAAGTTTGCAAAATATGATTCTTTAAAAAAATTATTTAAAAAGCTCAGTGCCATGTAGAAAAACCGCAGGAACGTCTAATTAAAAAGAATAATATATAGAGGTAAGCCTGATTAAATTTGTTGGTGCTTAAGGATAAGTGAGCACTGAAAATGTAGATGTTAAGGACTAACATACACTCGACCACATCCTCGAATTTCGTAGTTCTAACTTTATACGCTTAAAAAAATAAAATTAATTAAAAGGGTAATTTCAAAACCCATACTATGAGTACTAATATTACGAGTAATGATAATGGTAAAACTTTGTAAGTTATACTGGTACAATAATTAAATGAAATATGTACTACTAGCTGTACCCTGCCACGCTTTTCTGTGGCATATTCCTGTTACATGGATGATAAATATGTTTGATTTTGTAATAAGTAATTGTGTGCACACAATATTTGTCGTTTTTCCATTCTCTGCATAGATATAAATTATATCTGGTTTGCCGACATGGGAACACGCAACATCTAAGAAGCAATCTGCATCTAAATCTAAACCATACTTTTCCAAAGGTTGACCTTGAGCATTATTGATTGTCATTCTGAATACCAATCGAATTGGGAATTGCAATCTTTCAAATTGAAATGGTGTATCGGTCGGAATAATGGGAATTCTTCACCTTTGAAAGGCCACGTCAAAATCTTTGCTTACACTACGTTCTTCATCAATTTCTTAACTGAGAGTCGCGTGCCATCGCAGAGTTTTCGCTGATTTATATTCCGCAACATGATAATTGGCACACCTATTTTCAATTTGAGTATGTGGGGTCATCCCTGGAAGATCAATCGGGTTCAAGTATTCCGTTGGATAAATAACTGCAAAACATCGCAAAGCGCACAGTGGTTCGGATAGCAGATCTAGCTGGACGAAAGTCAAAATTTTTTTGTTTTTAAAGTACTTAATGGTACTTGGAATACATTCCTGACAATACATTCAAAAAGAAATTGCATTTATTAAAGCATTAACATATGAAAACAAACAAAAAAAGGTAAGTTAACGCCGCCTATTTGAGAACTCGATTTTAAAGGCTGAAATTTAACTTAAAAGACTTCTTATTGCACTCACAAATATTTGCATAATTGCAAATTGACTTTGTAAACAAAAAATTACACTTATTACACTTGGGTTGTGTGTTAAAACAGAAAAATACTTGGAGTTATAAAACCTTTGGTTATGTAAGAGTTAAAAAAAATAGTACCTCGCGAATTTTCTGTTTTCTGAAATTAAAAAATTATACAACAGGCATGCAAATCTTTAGGCGCTGTTATAAAATTTTTTCCTGAAATTTATTTGTGTTTCTTGCTGTGATCTTAAATTTTAGTCATGGTAAATAAAATCTTAAGAAGTGAGTTGTTTGACATTTGGTGTTGCTGAAACTTATAAAGGACAACAAGGTGTCCGTGATTATGTGATTAGTAAATTGAAAGAAATATCTGATGAAAATGCTCGTTCCGAAGTAAATAAAGTAAATTAAGTAAATGACTTTAGATTCGTAATCAGCAACCCAGAAAATCCCCAGATACCCAGTTACATAGAAATCTACCGATTTTTTTTAAATTTTCGTCCGCCATATTGGATCCGCCACTTTGAATTTTTGGTAAAGGACTTTAGATATGTAATCAGCGACCCAGAAAACCCCCAGATACCCAGTTTCATAGAAATCTACCGAATTTTTTTTAATTTTCGTCCGCCATATTGGATCCGCCATTTTTAATTTTTGATAAGTGACATCAGATTCGTAATCAGCGACTCAAAAATCCCCTAGGTAAGAAGTGGTGTACAGATCCATCAACGAGTATTTGTTTAAATAGTTTCGTCCAGCTAGATTTGCGATCCGAACCACTGTGCAGCGGTCGCCCCTGGGCAATGGCAAACCTCCGAGTGTATTTTTGCCATGAAAAATAGCTTCTCATTAAAATACAATCACTGTACGGAGTCGGCGTAAAACTGTAGGTCCCTCCTCTTTGTTTGACAACATCAAGGCGCACGCCACAAATCGGAGGAGAAGCTCGGCCAAACACTAACATATGTGTAAGCGCCAATCTACTATTATTAGCCGTGTTTTATTTGTCCAGAAATGTAAGCTATTAGCTTATTTTGTATAGAGCACTTACCCAACATAATTATATTGGCTTATGAAAAGCTATCTTGGCTTGTATATTGAACAAGAGGCATTGCCATTCAGCATCAGAAATTTTCTCCTTCAGCCAATCAGAAAAAGGCAAAAACTTACTTTGACACTATTTGTAGTCAAACAACTGTCAAAATTAGGCTAGCATAGGAAATAAGCTAATTTCGTTTTATTTGACCAAGATTTAGCTATTTGCTTGTGATGGTTGAATAAAACATGCCTATTATTATTAAATAACTGCTTCGCATTTTTCCACAACTGGATTGAATAACATTAAGGGTATTCACCAAAGTGAGCAAGTGGCCTGGCAGTCTGTGTAAAAGAGCAGATAAGCTCAAGCAACAACTGTGGTCAATACCTCATCCTTATTCTTCGCAGCAAGAATAGCTCGTTCACTGAGCCAATCGTGATTCCTACAATTGATTTTCTTAATTAAGAAACATTCTTTCGATTAGTTCGATGTTTCTAAGTTACAAAAATTATCAGAAAATAAAATTTGTTTTAATCTCTCATTGACTGGCAGCTTTCTGTTCCCAAAGTCCAGTCTCGTCTGCAGTGTACGTATGTTCGTCTTGCCACAATGTTGACTATTTCAGGCAAGCATTTATCTCGCCCGCTAGCGGTAATCGAAAAAACCACAGACAGTGTTTGCGTAAACTCTCCTACGAGCAATATCAATGCATTCCCGAATGGGTGAACGTTTCCACGCAAATCACATCCCAAACAATGAGTTACAACTATTGTAATAATTTTCCCATACCGGATGTTCTGGAAATATTGCACGTGGGAGTTTCGATTATTTATATGTTCAATGGCAGCTTAAGAGTTGAATTAGCGATGCTTCCACCTGGTAGCAATGTCGCAGAAATTCCAGACGAAGCGATAGCTAAGGTTATGTAATTTTTTGATCTAACCGTTGCCAGAATCAATCTGATAAGGAATGTTTTCCTAGCTTCTCCTGGCGCATCCACGAAGAAGGTCCCCCAACTCTGTAATTTATCATTTTCATCTTCTTTTTTGGCACTGTAACCGCATAAGCGATTTTGGTCGAGTTCGACCAAGCACGCCAGTTGTTTATCTCTGCGTCAACTGACGCCAATTGGAAATGCCACGTGAAGCCAAGTCCTTCTCCACTTGGTATTTCCATTACAGTGGGGCCTCCCTCTTCCTCTGCTACCACCAGCAGACTGCGAGATTAATACTTTTAGACCAGAAACGTCGGTTCATAGTCGAAAGATATGCCCAAGCCATCGGAGCCGCTATATTTTCATTCACTTCTTTATGTCCAATTCGCTGTAAAGGTCATTTAACTCATTGTTCCATCGTCTGTGGTACTCCCCATCGCCAACGCGTAGAGGCCTGTAAATCTTCCGTAAGATCTTTCTCCCGAATACTCCAAGAGCTGCCTCATCGAATGTTGTCATTGTCAAAGCTTCTGCGCAATATACCAGCTCGGGTATAATGAGTGACTTATACAGTGTGGTACTTTACTCCCGAATTGCCTACTCAGTCCAAAGTAGTACTTGTTGGCAAGAGTGATTCTGCGTGGGATTTCCATTCTGACATTTTTATCAGCGATAATGCTGGTTCCCTAGTAAACGAAATTCTCCACTTTCTCAAAATTATAACTGTCAACAGTGACGTGGGTGACAAGTCACGAATGCGCTGACTGACAAAAATTTTAAGTTTTCATTAAGTATTTTTTAAACAGAGGGTCAATTCTCGTTCTGCGTTATTGCGGTGTTAATTTTATACTTTTGACTTCACGATAACGCAGAACGGGAATTGACCATCAGATTTCATAGGATAGTTTTATGCTTTCGTTAAGATTTTATCATTTTTTCATTTGTATCAGTAGCTTTTTATAAATTTTTTTCTTTGCGTAATTTGTATACCAACTCCTCGTTGATAATATAATCACTTCATTTCATAAGATGCTGTAAATTCTCGATTCATTTAAACTGTTTGGCTTTTATAAAAGTGGAAACATTTAAAGAAGGTTCCTCTGGTAATGCTTAATAATATACATATGTATTTATTAGAAACTGGCATAAACTTTCCCCGCCAAATTAACTATCGTTGAGTTTTCCCCACAAACAGTTTTAGTGCTTTGAGGTTGAATTCTATTGAAAAGAGCGCGGGCAATTATTTTCTCACATTCAACCATAACCGACCATCACCCACCACCCATCATCACGAACACTTAAGGTAATAATTCCGTATTCGCCATACATTTGTACATATCCATACATAAATAATAATAAATCAAACATATTTGACAAAGGACTAATTTTTCGTTGGTACATTTATTGTATCGGTTTATACGGAAAATACATTGGTGCAACCAACTACAACATACTGAGCTTCCCTCCTTAAAAATGTTTCCAACAGTCATCTTTCTTAAACCTCTTTAATTTGATACCTATATTGTAATAAGTCATTTATTTTATCAATTAAATTGAGTTAGATTTTCAAACAGGTGGTAACCCTCCTCAAACATATTTTCGGCTGTAAACCTTCTTAAACTCTTTAGTTTGGCACCCACATGGCAATATTTCATTTAGTTTATCAATTTAACTGAGTTAAAATTTTCAAATAGGTGGAAACCCTCCTAATGAATATTTCCGACAGTTATCTTTCTTAAGCCTATTTAATTTTAAACCCATATTGCAATATTTCTTTTATTTTATCAATTTAACTGAGTTACAATTTTTAGACAGGTGGCAACCCTCCTCAAACATATTTTGGCTGTAAGCCTTCTTAAAAATCGAAAGTTTGATACCCACATTGCAATATTTCATTTATTTTATCAATTTAACTGAGTTAAAATTTTCGAATAGGTGGCAACCCTCCTCCAAAATATTTCCAACAATAATCTTTCTTAAACGCCTGTAATATGTCATTTATTTTATCAATTTAATTGAGTTAACTTTTAAAACAGGTGGCAAACGTTCTCAACAATATATTTGGCTGTAAGCCTTCTTCAAACTCTTTAGTTTAGCACCCACACGGAAATATTTCACTTACTTTATCAATTTAACTGAGTTAAAATTATCAAATAGGTGGCAACCCTCCTCAAAAGTTTTTCCAGCAGATATCTTTCTTATTCCTATTTAATTTTATACCCATATTGCAATATTTCATTTATTTTATCAATTTAACTAAGATAGAATTTTCAAATAGGTGGCAACCCTCCTCAAAAATATTTCCATCAGTCATCTTTCTTGAACCTCTTTAATCTGATGCCCATATTGTAATATGTCATTTACTTTATCAATTTAGTTGAGTTTAAAATTTTCAAACAGGTGGCAACCCTCCAAGAAAAATGTTTCAAATCGGTCCAGCCAATCTCGAGTTTTGATAACCGTGACATACGAACACAACATTTTTATATATATTAGACATTCTTTTTCATATCGGACACCAAATTTGGTGTCACATTTTTGATTGGCTTCGCATTTTTGTATGGTTTCTATACGTGAAATAAGCTAACACGTGTTCGAGGAATTTTTTTTTTTCGCTTTTTTCTTTGGAGATATCATTTGTCAAAGTTTGCATTTTTTCGTGATTCTGACTAATCATGTACTCTTCAAATCGTTATATCTCGTGTTCTGCCCATCGTAGAGACTTCATCTTAACGTCGTTTTAAAGCTAAAGAACAGGCTGATTATTTCTATATATAGCATTTTCAGTTTAAATTAAACTTTTTTCAAATTAAATGAAACCTTTTTCAGGTTGAGCGAAAGCCTTTTCAGTTAATTGAAACCTTTTTCAGATGAAGCGAAACCTTTTTCAAATTAAATGAAACCTTTTTCGGATTCAATGAAACTTTATTCAAATTAAATGAAACTTTTTTCAGATTCAATGAAACTTTATTCAAACCAAATGAACCTTTTTTCAAATTAAATGAAACTTTATTCAAATTCAGTATTAAACATTTTTAAATTAAGGAACAGGAAATCAACGTAACCTATTAAGAGCCGTTGGCACCATGTCTGGCTAACACTAAAGGCTCTGTTATGCATACTTGGCATTGCTTGAAAGTTGTTACATAAGGAATCTGTTAAACGAGCTTCGCATGTATGCTGTTACCCAACGCACAGCATTACATACGTAGAAGTCTGTTGGTTTTTGATTTCTACGTAAAAACACGTACGTAACAGAGCCTTAACTCCCAGTTACACATCGTTATAGACGTTATCAGGGAGTCGATAACGCCGATTATGATGTTTAACAGGGAGAATATTTTTACTGTTGCTACACGAATTCAAAGCTGTCAACTATTATTTTCTTAATCGAGAAGAGGGAATAAAGTACGAATACTCTCCCTTCTCACTCACTCGCTTAAGCGAAATGTAAAATTTGGGATTTGCATAACAATTGTCTAATTATTTTCTTCTAACTTAAACAAACTCTACGGATTAGAGCACAGTCTAATCACGGCAACATTCAACTTCGGTTCAAGAATAATTTTGACATGTCCCATTTCTCTTTTCCTTTTCACATTATCCTTTACATGTACTCCCGAAAATGGAGATATTTGAAGTTTTATAAAATTAATAAATTATATGATTTGTCTAGTTACCAAAACCCCTCGAAAATCACAACAAACCAACCAACCTACCTAAGCCTTATTTTAAGAAATGAAACTGCCAATTTTGGTCCAATTGGACCGAAACGGCAACACTGTATTCAACATGCCTTGACCGTAATATTACGTTCTCATTGAGCCATTAACGCGAGTTTAACGTTTTGAGTTTATGAACAACTGTCAAGCGTTCACATTGGGGTGTTTAAGAAACTCAGAGTTTAATTTGACATTTTTTGGTTTACTTTTTCTTATTCTCATTTAGTCTGTTCCCGTACTACAGGAGTTAACACACACACACATAAGTCTAGAATACCAACCGTTTAGCTATAAAAAAAAACAAGAAATAAGGATAGATAGAACTTTTTACGCTAATTTCAACCATACCAAAATTATTTGGTGCAAATAAAAACCAAAGCCAATAAAAGAGGTTAAAGTTCAACTTAACTATTTCTTATGTGTTTAATATCTCGGAAACTAGTTAATCGATTAAAAAATTATTGATGCTAGTTTCAACATAATTTAAATGCCTTTTATATATATATATATATTATAAGGTATATACACTAACCAGTTTTAGAACTAATTTTATATAAACTACATTTAAAAATATATATTTTTATTTTATTTTGTTTTTTACTATTTCTGGACTAAAAATATAAAAAGGCATATAAATTATATACATACATGAAAGAAAAATTAATTATCTTTATTTTGACGTCATTAGTTTTTTAATAGGTTATGTTGTTCAGAAGATATTAATATTAAAAAAAATCAGAAAATTTAACTTTAACCATTGATATCTCTTTTTTATTTTAATTTCGCCAGGTAATTTTGGTAGGGTTGAAATCAGCACAAAAAGTTCTGTCGAGCCACATTTTTGGTTTTTGCATCGCTAGATTGTTGATATTCTAGATTTACGTGCACAGAACGACTTCGGACTAATTCTGATTAAATCCTACAGTACGGGAACAGACTAACTGTCGGCAAGTTGGTAGCTAGTTTGGATTATCAAAGACACAAACCGAATCGGGTCAAAAAAAAGGGTTGCATTCGCATAAACTCCAAATAAAAGTGGTGTTTAAGGAGAGTTTAACGAAATTTTTTGTATGGTAAACTCCGAGTTTAAGAGCAGAGTTAAGGCTTAAACTCCAAAATGGCCCATAAACACAAGTTAGTGGCTCATTGTGAATGCCTTATAAGGGAGAGCAACACGTTACAAGTAATTCAAAGTAATCCAAAAAAGAAGTTTCATTTCATTTCAATAAAAAATTGAAAAAAGTTTAATTTAATTTGAATAAAGTTTCATTAAATCTGAAAAAGGTCCTATTTAATTTGAATAAAGTTTCACTGAATCTGAAAAAGGTTACATTTAATTTGAAAAAGGTTTCGCTTAACATGGAAAAGGTTTCATTTAATTTGAAAACGGTTTCGCTTAATTTGAAAATGGTTTCATTTAAACTGAAAATGCTATATAAGATGGTCAAGATTGTCCTAAAGCTAACTTAGCTATTAACAGTTGAATTTTTTGAAGTTGATTTGCATAGTGAAGACCAGTAAATTAGGGATTTAAAATTATACGATCGTATTCTTTGTTTAATTCTCTATAAAAACGTGATTCAAAAAAGTGGAGGTTTTTCAAGAACTATTTTTAAAATATTTTTCTTTATGACGAGATGGTTTATTTTGTGAGAATCAACAATTTTTTGTAATTTTTTTTTCAAACACTTATGTTAAGATATATTTGGTAGGGTGTTGAACATCGGGTTTTTGCAAAAAGTAAAATTTTATTGCGGATTCCGATAGAGTACCTATCCAGATAAAATATTTGTATGGCAAGATTTTTCTTTAAGGCGACAATCCCCTAAATATGGGCGTGGCAATTGTATGACTAAAGTTTGCAAAACGCAGATTTTATTGCGGATTTCGGCAGAATATCGCTTCGTTAACAACATTTGTTCCACAACTTTTTCAATCAAAGAATATTCCAGAAATGGGCGTGGCTATATTAAAACCAAAGTTAAAAAATTTGACTTTATTGTGGATTTCGCCAGAATATCTATATGGATTGAAAATGTTGTGGAACAAATATTGTTAACGAAGCGATATTCTGCCGAAATCCGCGATAAAATCTGCGTTTTGTTAATTTTAGTCCTGCAATTGCCACGCCCATTTCTAGGGGTTTGTCGCCTTAAAGAAAAATCTTGCCATACAAATATTTTATCTGGATAGGTACTCTATCGGAATCCGCAATAAAATTTTACTTTTTGCAAAAACCCGATGTTTAACACCCTACCAAATATATCTTAACATAAGTGTTTGAAAAAAAAATTACAAAAAATTGTTGATTCTCACAAAATAAACCATCTCGTCATAAAGAAAAATATTTTAAAAATAGTTCTTGAAAAACGCCTATTTTTTTGAACCACGTTAATTAAACAAGGATTACAATGGTATAATTTTAACTCCCTAATTTACTGGTCTTCACTATGCAAATCAACTTCAAAAAGTTTAACTGTTAATAGCTAAGTTAGCTTTAGGACAATCTTGACCATCTTATATATAAGCCGTCATCGATTCGCCACTTCTCGCTCGCTATGTTTGAGTTCCGGTCGCTTAAAGAAGACTTTTGCATGTGAAAGCAACAACGAAGTTAGCTAGCACGGATAGACGATAGCGAGTTTGGTTATACCTCATTGAGTTCGATGAGGCTATAGAAATGTTAAGCCCGTTTCTTAGCTTTAAAATGACGTTCTCTACTATCAGACGAACCCGAGATATAACGATTTGAAGAAGTACATGATTAGTCAGAATCACGAAAAACTGCAAACTTTGACAGATCATACCTCCGAAGAAAAAAAGAAAAAAATTCCTCTAACACGTGTTAGCTTATTTCATGTATAGAACCCACAAAAAAAAATTTAAGCGAATCGGAGGCATGACATAATATTTTTTACGAAATCCGTCCAACTTAAAAAAGAATGTCTCATATAGATTGACAGCCAAAAGCACGCTTCGCTTTAATCACCTTTTCTATGGCCGGATTGCAAAATTCTAGTAGGGGTTCTTACGGGACACTGTCTCCCACCGTCTCACGCGTTCAAAAAAGCATTTCCACACAGTGAAGAATGTATGGCAGATTTTGGAAGATCGGGACTGAGCTACTAACCTCTTCTTACTTCTAATAACTGAAATAAATAGCAGATCAAAGCACAACATAGTTCTAAAATTCGCTAAAATATGACTCATGACTATAGGCCTCTATTTTCTTGGTAACACTAAACTAATTGTATATGTGAGATCGTACGGACCAGCTAAACTAATCTAACCTTTATATCTCGTCCAAAAATCAACGTTGTATCGTACGGGGCTATATATCCAGGCGGAATAAATATATTTATATTTATGCATTAAAATATTGAAACCAATTCCATTTTTACCCAATGGTTCTATTTTTTTCATATGTTGATTACAAGTAGCAAAAATGTATGTATGTATGTAGGTATGTATGCACTGAGAGAAAAATCAACCAAAAATTGGTTAATATTACCAAATACAAACTTGAAAAGAAATCAACGTGATTTTTGGTTAATATTAACAATGCCTTGGTTGATATTTTCAACAATGATTTGGTAATATTAACCACAATTTTGTTTACATTAACCAAACTTTTGGTTGGCGATTTTTCATTTGAATACGTTTACGCTCTGCACTTCACAGGTGCTTTTTCATAATTCGGAGATATAAAACAAAACTTTTTATAATTATATTAATACGTTGCCTCTGGCGGGATTCGCAAATAAAAGCAAGCATCTCTACACACTCAGCTACAGCCCCTTTATAAATTTGTCTTTAAATGTTTAACTTGAATCAATTTTCTTCGTCGCTTGATTTGCTTCTGCACTATGCCTTTTCGTAATAAAAAAACCAAAAACAGAAAAAAAATATAAAAATTATGTGTTGCCGCTGACGGCATTCATACTGCTGGAAGCCAACAAATAACAGCAAGCACCTCTGCTCGTTCAGCCACTGTCATACAAATTCTCAAATGTTCAACTTGAATCACATTTCTTACAATCGGCTTATTGACCATGAAAAAATCAAACCATAACTTAGTTGAAAAACCCATTATGCTTTTGGCTTAGTGTGTGGAAAGCTCAAAAACATATTCATATTCATTAAAAATATTGTCATATATATTCATTCAATTTGTTTTACAACGTTTGAAACTAGCTTTGTCGATACTCATATCAACACACCTATTAATTTAAGTTCAGTAAAATTTAAAGGCAATCACATTCACTCAATTCGAATATGAATGATTCATTTGTTGTTGATTCATGCAGATGTCTAGTGCGTATACAGGTGAGTGCGAAAGGTGACCATTGGACTTATTCACTTTCAGAAAGTTTACATTATTAAAAATTCCCTACATATCAAATTAGCAAATTACAAACACGCTACTTACATATTTCCTTTTTTTTGCCAATTTTACGGCTCTATTCTGTATCAGTGACAAATTCTTGTCACAGTTTTTATTAGGGAAAAATATATGAAAAACTTTAAATTTGTCAGTACAAATTTTTTTGTCACCGATAAATAATTGGGCTACTATGGTAGCGTAGTAATGTTTATTTCAATAGAGTTATTGAGCTTTGTCGGCCGCTGTGGTGTAGTGGTAAGCAGTGCGCGCTTTCACTCATCAACACCTGGGTTCAAGCCCTGGTCAAAGCAGCATCCGAAAAAAATATAGAAAAAAGGTTTTTTCTTAACAGCGGTCGTCCCTCGGCAGGCAATGGCAAACCTCCGAGTGTATTTCTGCCATGAAAAACAGCTTCTCATTAAAATACAATCGCCGTTCGGAGTCGGCGTAAAACTGTAGGTCCCTCCGCTTTGTGTGACAACATCAAGGCGCACGTCACAAGTCGGAGGTGAAGCTCGGCCAAACAGTAACATATGTGTAAGCGCCAATCTATTATTATTATTATTGAGCTTTGTACTACGATTTGCGTGTTACCAAAAATGGAAAAACAACAAAGTCTAAGCGTCGGAAGTTATAGCTGCTATTTCGGTGGTGCACCACATATCCCCATTCGACTTCTTTTTCTAGACCGCATCATCGATGTGCAAAGTCAGAAGCGCTAACCACTGAGCTGTGCACACCCCGTAAACTCTTGTTGCTAATCCATTTCCTTATTCAACATGCTACTATCAAGTGCAGCTGATTCGAAGCTATTTCAGCTTGACAGCGTGGTTGTTATTGTTAATTCCATACATTATTGACAGGGAACGGATTTTATGGAAATTGCCTTGTTTTCTGTTAAAGAGATTGAGTATATTCGATTAAGAATGTCCACGATTTACCTTTCCCTGATTCCATATATGCACAAGTGATGTTGCCTTTTTTAAGATATTTGCCTTTTTTGCCTATTGTACCTTTAAAAAAGTGATTATAGCGAGCAAAAAGCTCTTACTCCTGATAATAAAAAAAGTTTCAAACGTTCCATATTTAAATTGGGCGCCACTTGTATCAATTCACGTCGAGCGCACGTTTAGTACATTCAAGGCTGTGGTAAAGGCGGTTATGTTACAAAAAAAGCAAGTTGTAAATGAAGAAAGGCGATGGACAAATAAAGAAGTAATAATTGATCATATGAAAATGCGCAAACATTTTTTTATGAAAAATGAGCAGGAAGAATGTTACTCATACGCCATGTAAACCGGAAAATTTCCTGAAAACTTATCCATAAAATAAAAAATTAATTCGAGTTTCGGAATCAGCGAGCAATTCTATATAAGAGTTGGATATGTAGTGGCGTCCGTTAAACATTTTTCTGTAAACCAGTGTTATTTTTCAGTTTTTGTCTTTTATAGTGCCTTCTTTTGCCGTTTGCTATTTCTAGCGCCTTTTCCTGCCTATTTCGCTAATTTATTTTGCCTTTTCCAGCCTATTTGGTTACTTTATATTGCCTTTTTATAGGTTTTTAGTTCCTAAAAATCAGTTCCCTGATTATAGAATAGTTTTAGGCAGGCTCATTCCAAACTATGTATTTAATTTTTGTCAATTTGAATTAATACGCCATAATACAATTGAAAAAAAATAACACTGGATCACAAATTTCAGTTTTGTTTTTGTTCTCCAGACGCCAATATCCAATTCCTATATAGAATTGCTCGGTGATTCCGAAAATCGAGTTAATTTTTTTTCTATGTATACGTTTTCGAAATATTTGCCATTTATTTAAAAAAAAATAGTGGTTTCACGTAATCACGTAAATCTTACGCACCAACTAAACAATCGTAATAAGGCGAATGAAAGCCAATGAAATTCTCCATAAACCGTATAAACACCAATTTTCGATAGGACTTATAGTTTTTGAGAAACTCAATAGTAACTCCAGATTTTTTGTTTTTTTGATAAAAAAAAAAATAAGATTTTAACAGGGGAAAAATAAACAATAACGACTGTTTTTTTTTGTTAATTAGTTTCTCAGAAACGCCATAAAACAATTGAAAAAAAAATAACACTGGATCACAAATTTCAGTTTTGTTTTTGTTCTCCAGACGCCAATATCCAATTCCTATATAGAATTGCTCCGTGATTCCGAAAATCGAGTTAATTTTTTTTCTATGTATACGTTTTCGAAATATTTGCCATTTATTTCAAAAAAAAGAGTGGTTTCACGTAATCACGTAAATCTTACGCACCAACTAAACAATCGTAATAAGGCGAAAGAAAGCCAACGAAATTCTCCAAAAACCGTATAAACACCAATTTTCGATAGGACTTATAGTTTTTGAGAAACTCAATAGTAACTCCAGATTTTTTGTTTTTTTGATCAAAAAAAAATCAAATTTTAACAGGGGAAAAATAAACAATAACGACTGTTTTTTTTTTTGTTAATTAGTTTCTCAGAAACTATCAGGCCTATCGATGTATATACCGAGGAATTCTACATAGGAATTGGATAGTGGCATCCATTGAAAATTTTTGCTGTAAACCTGTGTAATTAGTTTGGTATAAACCTGACTATTTAATTTTCCCAAACTATTGAATTTTTGTTAATTTTAATTAATACGCCACAATAAAATTTACAAAAAAATAAATAGTTTGGGATGAGTTTGCCTAAAACTATACAATATTTGTAATTAATGCATAGAATTAACAATAACAACCACGCTGTCAAGTTAAAATAGCGGCGAATCAGCTGCTCTTGATAGTAGTAGGTTGAATAACTTTGCCTGTGCACATCGATGATGCGGGTTCGATTTCTGCTTAAGTATAGAAAAAAAGGCTGATGAGTAAATGTGGTAATGTCCGAAATAGCAGCTATAGCTTCTACCGTTTAGACTTTGTTGTTTTTTCAATTTTTTCTAACAAACAAATTATGGTACAAAGCTCAATAGCACTGAGGTTTTTCACGCTTGCCTTTTGTGGTTATGTGGTTATATTTTTTATTCAGTTTACAACAATAAAATACACTACACAATAATAATTTTTAACCATATAACCTTTATCAGGCAAGCGTGAACAACCTTACTATTGTAACACATTTTCGTTTCAGCTTATTTTTACATACATATAATATAGTTACAACTCAAGTTAAATTCCTTTCTGTTTTTTTTTTTGATTGTCGTTGAACTAGATTTTTTTTAACACGCTCAATGTCGGATAAAAATATCAAGAAATCCCGGCTGGCAACCTGTCAACAAAGGGTCATCAACTTTCGAGCGTTGCCAAGCCGAAGTATATTTCGCTAACTGAAAAAAAGTACTATTATTCTAGACCTACCGCTGTGTGACGTTTCAAAAGGGGTAATTTTGACGCAACCTGGAAAGAACGCGGATGAAGGGCATCAACGTTTGTGGACGCCGAATTGGAGGCAAGTTTAGACGGGCACGTGCCAAAGCCAGGAATAATTCAAGGCTGTGACTCAGAAATATATTTCATTGCAACTGAACCAATGGCTTTCAGAAAGTCGGAAACTGGGTTCCTAGCGAACTCAAACAAGATACATATGTTTGTATATCAAACGGCGCACATAGGGGTATTTGGCCGATTTATGCGGCCAAAATTATTTTTATGAATATTTCAACTCGAAATGCTCAAAAAATACGTGTTTTGACATATAGAATAGCAAATGTTTAAAATCAAGTAAATAGAAGGGACGACGTTCAATTATTCTATCAAAACTAAGAAAATAAAGTTGCTTAACGTTTGACATCGATAGACCCTACATTAACAGAGTTGCCATCTGTTAAAAATTTTTCTTCAATAAGTTAAATGAATTGCTGAAATATGGTATCAATGGAAATGGGTTTGAAAGGCTTTATCACTAAGCAACCTCCCAGCGTTTCCACCGTTCTAAAAAAGCAAATTTAACTTTAGTTTAGGGAATTAGATAATTCAAATATTTATCACAGTACAGATGAGAAAATGTAATAAAACTACATTTTTGTAATAATAATAGTAATATAACAGTCTTATTTATTGTTAAGAGAATGTTATATGTTTAACTTTATTAAGTGAGATGTATATTTGTGGGCATGAGTGGGCGGCGCCACTCCCATTATCCAAAAAAAATATAATAATCTAATTTAATGCTAAGAGGTTATTCCAAGAATCGATTTTGAGTGAACTAGCTTCAGTTGTTACTGATTTATCGCAGTTTTCGTGTTTCTGTAAATTAACGTTATATTGTATACCCAAACCTCCTTCTTTAATTCTCACTTATATAAAGCCAATGTAAAGGTAAATAAATGTTTATTCCGAAATACATAACATAGTTTGGTTCGCCTTACATTCCCGCAGATTTCTATCAACAGGACCGAAAGGTCCTGGAAAACATGACTTTTGCTTATATCTCGTGAACTATGTTTTTTTTTTATTAAATGGATTCATATTCTGGTTCGGAGGCCTGAAATTCATCTAAAAACTTTATTTTTAGTGTTAAAATGGATCTAAAGTAGTGGTACTGTATACTAGTTGCGTTTTTATATTTTTCTTTAATACATTTTCTAAGCAAAGAAATACCATTTATCTGCCATTTTCTGCGGGCAATCTTTTCACACTACATTAGCCAAATTTCTAATCTTTCAACTGAACAAAGAATAATAACGCGATCTCTGCCGGGCATGTAAGAAATTCCATAATATTCAACGAAAATTAAAAAAAAGTACTCGTTATATTTAAATTGAACTTTTGCTAACAAAATTATTAACAAAATTTAACACTTAAATGCATTATTATATTTTGTTTTCGGGTCCATCACTACTTTTTAAGAATACAGTGCAGAAATCAAACTATTAACTTAAAACCGTCACGATCTTTCTAGAGAGCGAAAATGTATTTAAAAGCAGCGTTATAATATTCTGTTTCCGGTCAACGGTGAACGTTCGCTGTGCAAGTTAGAAAATGGAGGGGGGCTGGGAAATGTTATTTGGAATGTTCTCTATCGAATGTGACTAATTTTTTAAGTTTTCTTCAAAATTTTGTCAAATTGGTTTATGGCCGCCTAAATCGTTCAAATACCACTATGTGCGGCGTTTTCCAAATGCTCCTTCAACGATACAAAGCGAAGTAGATTTTGCATTGGATTGTCACCGGCGATGAAAATTGCTCTGCATTTTGAGAGACCGGAAGCGAATTCTGTATCACGAGCTCTGTAAAGTGATCAGAAGATCGACCGGCGATTCTGAAAAAACGGCCGGAATTAGCAACCATACATCAGTCATTAATCTTCTACCATGACAATGCTCGGCCGCATGCCGCACAAGTGGTCAGAACTTATCTCGATGGTACCGGATGAGAAGTCCTAATCGACCCGACTTACAGCTCAGACCTTGCACAATCAGACTACCATTTATCCCGGTCGATGCAAACGCCCTTTCGGGAGTAGGCTTCACTTCATTTGAAGGAAATCCAAAGGTCAAAGGTAGCGATCAGTGTTGCCAGAACTTTTTGAATCAATCGGCTAAATTGGCAAAAAAAAACCGGCTAAAAACAGCTAAACTGTTTCAACTCAATTTCACATGTTTTATTTAAATAAATCACAAGTAGAAAGACTAGTTCTTGGAGAAAAAATTTTTGCAGCAAGAATTTGCAATTAGGAAAAGCATATGATTGTGTCAAATGTTGGATTTTTTATCAAAGATAATTTGAATAAACAAGTTCGTTAAATTTTAAAATTTACAAACTCGAGCGATTTTAAAATGAAAAAATGAAAATACTTGTTTACTTAATTATTTTACTTAATTCCAATGATTTTAAAGCTACTCGGCTGAAAAAACTGTATTCGTAATCGGAACCAGAGTCGATATAGGAAACCCGACAGTTACTACGAAAAAGAAATCGAAACGTATGTTGAAGAAAGTCGGACTAACAAGAAATATACATGTATATCCTGTTTTTTGCCCCTTTGAAGGAATTTTGAAAGTTCTATACAAATTATGTTTGAAATGCAACTGTGGACACTAGCTGACAGGGAAGCTTGCCAATTCCTGCAAATTTGCGTTCCTGCAGAAATTTGCAAGTTTCTCTACTTCAGAGAGAATTTGGGAGCATTTTTTCTTACTATCTGATATTTTGAGTGATAATTCTCGCTGGATTTTCGACGAACAAACCTATTGTCTTCCCAGAGAGTTTTGCTTACACAGAAATTTGTGCTCCTCTATTTTCATTTCGACGCATTTTAGTGTTGATTCTTTTAATTCAAGTTGGCCTTCGGTTTTTGGAATGCAAATAAGTTCTCAGAATTTTTTTTTTTAAATACATATGTATGTGTACATCTTCTTCTTCTTTTTTTGGTGCTGTAACCGCCTAAGTGATTTTGGCCGAGTTCAGCAAAGCATGCCACTCGGTTCTCTTCTGTGCCAACTGACGCCAATTGGAAACGCCAAGTGAAGCCAAGTCCTTCTCCACCTAATCTTTCCATCCCAGTGGGGACCTCCCTCTTCCTCTGCTACCACCAGCGGATTCCGAGTTGAATACTTTCAGAGCTGGAGCATCGGTGTCCATTCGAACGATATGGCCAAGCCAGCGGAGCCGCTGTATTTTAATTCGCTGCACTATGTCCATGTCGTTTTAAAGCTCATACAGCTCATCGTTCCATCGCCTGCGGTACTCGCCGTCGCCAACCCGTAAAGGCCCGTAAATCTTCCACAAAAACTTTTTCTCCAAGAGCCGCCTCATCGGATGTTGTCATTGTCCATGCTTCTGCGCCATATACCAGCACGGGCATGATGAGTGACTTATAGAGCGTGGTTTTCGTACGTCGAGAGAGGACTTTACTCCTGAATTGCCTACTCAGTCCAAAGTAGCACTGGCAAGAGCGATTCTGCGTTGGATTGCAATGCTGACATTATTATCGGTGTTAATGCTGGTTCCCAAGTAAAAGAATTTCTCTACTTTCTCGAAATTGTAACTGTCAACAGTGACGTGGGTGCCAAGGCACGAATGTGCTGACTGTTTGTTTGAAGACAGGAGATACTTCATGTACATAGTACTTGAAAATATCATTTTCCCCCTTACCTTAAACCTTTAAGCGTGGGCAACAATGATGTTTTGTAATTAAGGCAGAATTGAATATGCGTTATCTGGGAAGACAATACCTGTAATACTTATTCTATGTGTTGGCGCTATATCCCCACAAACGCATGTTAAGCAAACAGTGAAACAATTCGTTATTTTCTAAGTTTGCGAATAAAAATTCACACTTAAATTCAAGATGTTCATAATAAACACTTTCTGAAGAAAATCCCCGCTACGGGGAGCGAAATCGGTCCAATTTTATACAACCCTGCTATTTCTAAGAGATTTTGGATCGCTTAGTCGAAATTGGAATTTATATATATTTGAATTTTAAGAACACAAGGCAAATAGCAATATCGGCTAAAAACGGATAGTTTTTTTTTACAAAACGGCTAACAAATCGGCTGCCGGCTAAACCGAAATTTCTCCGGCTGTTTGCTATCGCAACCCGCTAAATCTAGCCGGAAAACGGCTGAAAAGGCAACACTGGTAGCGATGGACTATACTTACAATATAAACGTTGTACCGATGTTGCGCAACACAGTTTCAAATGCAGAAAAAAATGTAAAACTTACCTGTATAGATACGATATATATTTACAGTGACGAGCAAAACTGTAACATGGTGTAACACTTTATTTCAGCCACTGCTAAATTTCCAAGTTCTAACGACTTTCATCCTTTTGTTGTATATTCTTGTTGGTACATCCCTACTCCCTCTCTCATAACGATATGAAGTCAATATAACAACAATAAAAAAACAGCAGACAAAAATGTAAATTAAGGCAAATGTTACAGTTTTGCACTCACTCTCAGTTTTGCATTTGACAGTTATCTTACTTAGTTGGAAGTCAGATGACTTTTTTCTGTATTGTAATTTATTGAAGAAGTGATCACCAGTAAATAATATAGTTAATCACACTCTAAAAAATGTGTGTTTAAATTTGCGCATATTAAGATAGGTAACCAGTTTCCTCTCTTAATGAATGCAAATTTACACATTGCTTGCTTAGTTTTACTTATCATATGTGTGGCGTAGAACAAATTTCAAATTTGTTTTTGGAGTTTTAAACATTTATTGTTCACCTTTTCATAATTTACACATAAAATGTTTAAAATTTCCTCTAAAAAATTTTCGTTTAAATTTACGCATATAAAGAGAGGTAACCAGTTTCCTCTCCTAGTGTGTGCAAAATTAAACACTGTCTGTTTACTTTTACATATCAAATTTGTCACGTAGCGCACACAAGGGTTGGGTTTTGGGGTTAAATTTATTATGATTTAAGAAATTTTGATAGAAAAAATTTTTTTTTCCATTTCTTGTGCGTCATTTTGTAATAATTTTTCTTTTTTCTTGAAAGCTCTTTAAAGTTTAACTGCGAATGAAAACATTGTCCTAAAAATATGCAATGCATGCTCACTTACTGTTACTTTTTACACTTTACAGCCTAAAAAAGTTTACCACTGATATGTACTTAACAAGCATTCGAAGATTTAATTTGCTAACTTGGAATTCGTTCCACCAAAATGAGTTACATGATAAAAACACAAGTTCAGCTGAATTTTCGTTATTCGAAGTATTAAAAAATGAGAAACCAGAAATCGACGAAAATGAATAAAAAAGTGTAAAAATTTTGTAAAATTATTTAATTTATTTATATTAAAATTCTTTTGTAAAATTTTGTATTACTTTTGAAAGTTGAGTGCATCTTTAACCATTAATTTTTTCGTGATTTAATGATCGGATCTAAACCAAATTACGGGACGACCTTTAAGGTACTATCTTTCCGGTAAAAAAATCGGTTCACGCAGCGCAAAGTTATGCGGTGGAATAAATAAAAGAAGCAAAAATACTCCGAAGAATTGATAACCTCCCCTTTTTTTAAGCCGGTTGAAAATGTCTGAGTTCTTTGTAAATTTTATGTAAATAAAATGCAATTTATGAAACTTTAAAAAGTTTATTTTTTTATTTCATTCTGTACATAAAACTTGCATAAATGTATTTTAAAGAGCGAATTTTCAGTATTTTCTGATGATATATATTTAGAAGTATAAATCCTTCCCCCCAAAAATATATTCCTGCGTGCGCCTCTGGTACTCAGTATTTATTATTTGTAAAAAATATATTTTTACTTTCAAAATGTTTGTAATTTTAAACATTTCATGTGTATATTTATGTGTATATTTTAAACAACTCGTGTTCAAAATCAAATCTTGAACATCTTGTGCGTATACTTGAACACATTCTGGTTGAAAAATAAACACTTTTCAGTAGTAGTTTTACATGCACTTTTTAGAGTGCAGGAACCATAAATGTAAATAATAGATTTACTGCGGCAAGGCGGGACCGCACGAAAAGTGGCAAACAATTTTGGAATTTGCTACTTGAAAATGTTAAGACTGAGAAAAAATATAGCCTGAAGTGTTCCCAAGGACAAAGGAGGTCTGTCAAAAAATATTACGGTACGATATCTTGTGAACTTAGCAGCAAGTAGCGATGCAGGCACTATTACAGAAGCGCTTAGGTATTAAAATTTAATGCAAATCAATAGACAGCGAGGCGAAGAATTTCCAAATTGAGCGCAAAGGCATCATAAAGAAGAAAAAAGCAAATTTGATCATAATACATGTGCGAGTGTGGCAGCATTTCGCTGCATCGCACGAAAACCGAACCGTTGCCTATTGGGATATGTTACGCCATTCAGAATGCAGTAAAAAACATATTTTTAAGTTTAAATTGAAAGTTATTTGGTCTGACAAGACTAAATTAATCGCTTTCAATCAGATGGCCGGGCATGGTATTGGATCAAAGACCCAAATTAAGCCCATGCGCATCATGTAAGGCAAACTGTGAATCACAGTGGTCGGTCAATAATAGTTTGGGGTTGTATTTAAAAAATTTTGTTTGTCCGTTAGTACGTATTATGCGTAAGGAACTGTATCTGTTCATATTTCAACATAATTTGCAAGATGTAGTCGACAAAATGAGAGTTTCTGCTGAAAAATCACTCAAAACACACTGCATATGTTCGCAAAGCCTGGATACAAAAGCAAAAATTTGCTAACTTGAAATGACCTCTAAAAGCACTGCTTAATAAGTATCAAAGTCCGTAAAATCGAGTACATGAGCTGTGAAAGCAAACTAAGGATATACCTCCAGAATTTTTACAAAGATACAAATAAGGTATGCCAAATCGAATCCAGGAACTGAAACAAGCAAAAGAGTACTGAACATTGTGTTAGTAGTTCTTTTTTTCGTGAAAATTGTTAAAAAGTTATTAAAAATGTATGAGTGCAAAACTGTAACATCTGCCTTAATTTACATTTTTGTCTGCTGGTTTTTTTATTGTTGTTGTATTGACTTCAAATCATTATGAGAGAGGGAGTAGGGATGTAACAACAAGAATATACAACAAAAGTATGAAAGTCGTTAGAACTTGGAAAGATAGCGATGGCTGTAGTAAAAAGTGTTACACCATGTTACAGTTTTGCCCGTTACTGTACATATTTACAAATGAAAAAGTTTACAAACGTTTTGTTTCTCAAACTTACTTAAAGCGAAACGGCAAGTAGTTTCCGGTCTCTTCTTCATCCTCCAGTTTAATAGGTTCACTTTTTGCAGGGCGACTGAACGGCGTGACTGTGGGCGGGCTTGTACTGTGACGCGGGAGTCCGATAGGGCGGTGTGATGTGGAAGTGTGAGAAATACTTAGAACATGTGATTCTCTACTTTTCGAAGGAAAACTGTCACATCTGCCACGTCCAAGATTATTGTTTTCTGCAAATTAAAATTCAACTTTAAATATAAAAATGTATTAATTTGTTTGTGAAAACTTAACAAAAACAGATGTTATAATCGAGAAAAATTTACGCAGTGTTCAAGTACCTACATAGCTACTCATTATGGTGGAGCGATAATACAATATGGGAATTTCTTTTGTAATGGAACAGCAATTAAAAGTTGACTTAATAAGAGTTAACAAAAACCATAAAATATTATATTCTTACGATTACATCAAAATGCAACGCCGATGCCGATATAGGGAGTCCACGCTACCACGGTTGCCACTTTGGTACATTTGTACCAAATATGAGTATTTTTTCTAGGGTTGGGTACGTAATGCTGTATGATACAATATTCTGTTTACAAAATGCTGTATACAAAATTCTGTATTTCAGAATTCTGAATTATAGAATTCTGTATACGAAATTCTGTATTTCAAAATTCTGTAAAAAATATTCTGTATTGCCGAAATGCTGTATTGACGAAATTCTGTATTGACGAAATTTTGTATTGACAAAATTCTGTATTGACGAA
>NW_023458557.1:17462607-17465272 GCF_013731165.1 Rhagoletis pomonella | reverse complement strand
CCTGCCTGTGCGCCATCTTAATCACTTCGTCTTCCATAAGCACTGGTACTACTGTTAACTCCTTCTCCGGATTCTTAAAGAGGATATCATACTTTACATAAAAGTCCTCATACTCGTCTTTCTCTAAAATTTTACGGATCGCTTTTGTCCACTCGTCTTTGAGTTGTGCTTGCTTAAGTCGATGCTTTAATGAGTCCTCTAACATTAACCCTGCAGTAGTCGCGCGGTCTACATATGTAATCCACCATAGTTAAATTTCATATTTCTTGAAAATGGTGCATCGATTTTATCGGAGATTTTTGCTACTTGTAACTAACAAATAGAGAGTCACTCTCAGTGTTCCGCTGTTAATTGTTGCGTGCAGTTGTGTCGCTAGAGGTTCCTGAAACTCATGGTCTACGTATGTATGCCGCGCGACCGATTACGTAAGTATTTTAAATTAGGTTTTATGCTAATAGCTAGTTATACTTTGTAAAGAAAAGTGGATTTTGGGCATACTTTTTTATTTTAAAATTTTGTGGAACTTTTCTGATAATATTTACATATGTACGCTACTCGTACATATAAATTTCTTTGGGTTTGAAGATCATGGCAAATAGGACAGAAAATCAGATTGCAGCGTGGTTGGACGAAATTGAAAGTGATGAATTTGATGACGATTTATCAAGTTTAGAAGACGAAGAGGATTTTATTGGAGAGGAGTGGTCTGACACAGAATCCGAGCAAGAGCAAGACGTGTGTAATCAAGTATCTGACTACGATAATGAGCCCCCTCAGCGAGACAGACGTGGAGAAATTTATCTAGGCGTTGATAATACTGTGTGGACAAAGAATGCCCCTGCTAATAGGGGTAGAACAAGAAGGCATAATATTGTGTTCAAGCCCCCGGGTCCTAAAGGAATCGCTCGGCAAAAAACCAAACCCGAGGACTGTATGTCACTTTTTTTAGACGATAATATAATTGGTCTCATTATAAAATATACTAATATAAAAATTGAAAGTATTAAGACTAAATATGCACGTGAAAGGGATGCCAAATCAACAGATGAAATTGAAATCAAAGGATTTTTAGGAATTTTACTAATGGCTGGTGCTTTAAAGGTAAGCCGTTCCAGTACAAGTCAAATATTTGATAACGAAAAACACACTGGAATAGATTCAATATATTTGACCATGTCTGAACAACGATTTAAGTTCCTTCTTAGAGTTATACGATTTGATGATATTACTGAACGTCAAGATCGTGCAAGCATCGATAAACTAGCGCCTATTCGCGAAATATTTGATTTGGTTCTTGGAAATTTTCAAAGGTATTTTACACCAAGTGCTGAAATGACTTTGGACGAACAACTCTTGTCCTTCAGAGGGCGTTGTTCATTTCGGCAGTATATTCCAAGTAAACCTGCTAAGTATGGACTGAAAGTTTTTTGCACTTGTAGATGTTCATTACCCATACACCTATAACTTAGAAATTTACGCCGGCCAACAACCCGAAGGTCCATTTCGGTTAAGCAACGAGAGATTTGATATAGTGATGAGAATGGTGCAACCAATTTTGAATAGACATAGAAATATTACTATGGACAATTGGTTTTCCTCTCTGAAAATTGCAAAGCAATTATTTGATAATGGAACTACAATGGTTGCTACCGTTCGCAAAGATAAAAGAGAAGTTCCCCGGGAATTTAGAATAGCTAGAGGCAATCCAATATGCTCCTCAAAATTTGGATTCCACTCTCCATGTACTCTGGTTTCTTATGTACCAAAAGCCAACAAAGTGGTAATAGCCATGTCTACAATGCACAACGATACAGCGATTGATTCTGACACCGGAGATCAACGAAAGCCGGAAATAATAACATACTATAATCGCACTAAAAATGGCGTTGACCTGGTTGACAAGATGTGTTCCCTTTATGACGTATCTAGGAATTCGAGAAGGTGGCCGCTGACTAAGTTCTATAATCTTGTAAACCTCAGTGCTCTCAACGCATTATGCATTTACACTGCAAACAGTAACTATGAATCTGTCAAAAGGCGTGATTTTCTCATAGACTTGGCTTTGTCTTGGATGAAACCACTGGCTCAGCAAAGGTTAACACTTACCACGCTTCCTAGAACACTGACATTTAAAATAAAAGACTTCCTGAATCTTCCACAAGCCGTAACTCATCAAGGTCCAACGCACAATAACTACGTCGGTCGTTGCTACGATTGTGGAAGGGCCCGTAATAAAAGCACCCGTAAAGTGTGTAACGCTTGCAATAAACACATTTGTCCTGATCATTCCAAGACTGTATGTTTGTCATGTTTCGAAAACAATTAAAACATATCAATAATCTTGTGGTTATGTTATATATATTTTATACTTTTGTGAAGTATCTTAATTTTAAGTTAAAAAATGAAGTTTGGGTATTTATTTATTTTATGTAAGAACAGAAAGTTTATTTATGTTATTTTTGATTAATATTAATAAATTAAACAATAATAAGAATATTTAAAACAAAAGCAATGGAAGAATTAAATATTTATATATTGTGTTTTTAATTTTAAAATGGATTACATATGTAGACCGCGCGACCAATTACGTCAGTTTTAGGGGCGCGACTACTGTAGGGTTAAACAATACACCCTACTCAATGCGTCAACATGTGCCATTCTAGTT
>NW_023458557.1:17456636-17462507 GCF_013731165.1 Rhagoletis pomonella | reverse complement strand
ATTGTTCCGAATCACATCAGAGTACGGCCTAAATCTTCAACCCGAAATAATTAGGCCGAAATAATTTGGGCCTTTTTTGTTTGTTTTGGGCCTTTTGGATTTATTACAATTTTTTTGTGGAGGGTTTTGCGCGGTTTCTTCTATATAACGCATAATCAAAATTTATTTTTATATCGAAGAAAATATATATTCAAAAATCTATTTTTATATGGAAGAAATTGCGCCACACCCTGCACAAAAAAAATTCTAAAAAATCAACGGTAATTTTTAACGACGTGAAACTTGCACTTTTTGATAGATATTTTTTTAATTTTTATGCACTTTACATAAAGTATGAAGCTTTGATATATATGGATTATATTATAGAATGAACTATATTTTCATAAATAACACAAGCTTACAAAAAAAAAGTATCTGCATATTGAACCAAACCTCTATATCGACACGCTGAATGCGAAGCCGAGATCTGAAAAATATTTGATTCTTCAAAGTTATCTAGAGGTCATGCCAAGGTTAAATTCAGAAGAATTGTATTGAATTTTGAGGTTTTTCAACGACCTCGAACTTGACGTGATGGAGACTAACTGACCTCGGATTCGTATTCAGGGCGTCGAATACTATAGGGATATAGAGGTTTGGTTCAATATGCACACTTTTTTTTTTTGTAAACCTGTGTAATTAATGTAACAAGTTTTTCATTAAAATAATTGTAAATATTATATTAGTACAAGGTATACACTAACATTTGACACTGCCTGCATAAGCACAAATGCAAACAAATATGTAGAGAAAATTTATTTTTTAAACGAATTGATAATATTTCAATTTTTGTTAACGTTCAATATTATATTTATAAACTATATATATAACCTAACAGGCCATGGGTGCCACGGCCCTTTTACCAATTGCTCAAATTTTTCTATGACTAAGCAATTGATTTCATATACTTTATACCATATTCGAGTACTCTGCCATGAACACATCCAAAGATATGCAATATGAAAAATTCGGTTTGAATGAGAGATGCACGCCCTTTTTCCAAAAGCCCAAACCTTTCCTCATGACTATGCGATTGATTTTATATATCTCCATACCAAATTCCAGGACTCTATCATGAACACTTCCATAGACATTTTTTTTTTTTAATTATACTTGCATTTATTTGTTGGATCTGCTTATTTTACATCTATTCAGCCTAATAACAAGTTTAAAAATCTAAAAATCTTACGTCTAATTTCCATAGAATTGCAGTGTGAAAAATTCGGTTTGTATGGGAGATGCCACGCCCCTTTTTCCAATAGCCCCAAGTTTTCTTCATGACTATGCGACTGATTTCACATATTTTGTACATACCAAGTTCCAGTACTCTACTATGAACACTTCAAGAGATATGCAGTGTGAAAAATTCGGTTTGTATGGGAGGTGCCACGCTTATTTTTCCAGTGGGCCCAATTTTTCTTCATGACCATGTGATTGATTTTATATATCTCCATACCAAATTTCAGTACTCTACCACGAACACTTCCAGAGATATGCAGTACGAAAAATTTGGTTTGTATGGGAGGTGCCACGCCCCTTTTTCCAATAACCGAAACTTTTCTCCATGAGTATGCGATTTTTCTCATTTATCTCCATACCAAATTCGAGTACTCTACCATGAACACTTCCAGAGATATGAGGTATGAAAAATTCGGTTTGTATGGGAGGTGCCACGCCCCCTTCTTCAAAAACCACAATTTTTCTCCATGAGTATGCGAATGTTTTCGTTATCTCCATACCATGTTCGAGTACTCTACCATGAACACTTCCAGATATATCCAGTATGAAAAAGGTGCCATGCCCCCTGTTCCAATAACCGCAATTATTCTACATGAGTATGCAAGGTGCCACGACCCCTGCACCTAGAAAGATCGGTCGAGCCGTTTAGGAGGAGTTCGACCACAAACACAGTGACACGACATTTTTATATATTAGATCTATTTTTGGTGGTCGGCAAAAAAATTTTACGTTTTATTGTATTTTGGGTCTTTTTACTTGGCTGTTGTGGTACACAAAATTTTGATGAAGTGGCAACCGTGCACGCAACTAAATGCTAAATCTGGCATCGCGGCACCATTTGCATGGATAGGTACTTCTTCTTCTTATTTGGCACTGTAACCGCCTAAGCGATTTTGGCCAAGTTCAACAAAACACGCCAGTCGTTTCTTTTCTGTGCTAACTGATGCCAATTGGAAATGCCAAGTGAAGCCAAGTGCTTCTCCACCTTGTATTTCCATCGAAGTGGGGGCCTTCCTCTTCCTCTGCTACCACCAGCGGGTTCCGAGTTGAATAGTTTCAGAGCTGGAGCGTCGGTGTCCATTCGAAAGACATGGCCAAGCCAGAGGAGCCGCTGTATTTTAATTCGCTGCACTATGTCCATGTTGTTGTAAAGCTCATACAGCTCATCGTTCCATCGTCTGCGGTACTTGCCGTCGCCAACGTGTACAGGCCCGTAAATCTTCCGCAAAATCTTTCTCTCGAATAATCCAAGGGCCGCCTCATCGGATGTTGTCACTATCCATGCTTCTGCGCCATATACCAATACGGGCATGATGAGTGACTTATAGGGTGTGGTTTTCGTACGTCGAGAGAGGACTTTACTCCTGAATTGCCTACTCAGTCCAAAGTACCACTTGTTGGCAAGAGTGACTCTGCGTTGGATTTCCATGCTGACATTATTATGGGTGTTAATGCTGGTTCCCAAGTAAACGAAATTCTCTACTTTCTCAAAATTATAACTGTTATAAGTCCATATTAAAGAACCGGTTTATTTGCTAGTTCAATCCTGAATGTTTTATTCTCCAAGCGTCTGAAGCTTATATTTAGTAGTTACAAGCAGCTACGGTCACGTATATACATAATTGAAAATTTTCTTATACTCACAACGTATAGGGTAACCATACATATATAAGCTACTTAAATTCTAAACACTAAAGGTGTCACTACACCTTCCTCCCTGAAAAAAGGAAAAGATCAAAGGTTGATCAGACCCGTTGATCTTTGACTTCTTTCGGGAATTTTCTAAACTGTCGCGAATAAACAAATATTCTCTTATATATCTAGTTATTATTATTATATATCTTTTCTCTTTTTGTGCTGGGTACCCATAGCACTTCCATATCTAGTATATAAATGAATTTATTAAACAAAAATATGAAAAATAAATATAATTTATGTAAGTAATCAGTAATCCATGTTTTTTTTTTGATGTGTACATTCATTTGCATATACATAAATACATATGTATGAGCTGTGTAAGTGTGAAATCATTTTCAAATTTAAATTAACAATTTTTTTCTATTCAGTTTTCATTACCTATTCCTCGCTCAAGATTGAGGTTTATAATTTTTAAATTTTCCATTCACTCAAAGCAGTTATGAATTCACACATCAACATATTCATAGCAAGATTGAAAACACCAATGCCAAATCAAAAAAAGGTTTAACACTGAATGAGTATTGAAAAGGCTGCAATCTTTTGTGTGTGTGAATTCTTTAATTCAGTACCAATCATTAGTTCAAAGACACCCTGGTATACAACTTTTTCATAAAAAAGGCAGATTTTTGACAATTGCTCAATTGTAAAAATTCGAAGCGGTGTTACCCAATTTAAGTTTTTTGGTAGAAGGGATTTTATACAATAAATTTGGGATTATAAATAAAACAGTTGTATTAACATTTACCTTTTAAAAATAGTTAATATCTTATATTAAAAATGTTTAAATTTTACATTAAATTCGATAAACACTTCGCGAAAACTTTACATTTAGGTTAATAAAATTTTAGGGAGCATATTTTAAAAATATTTAGTGTCTTTATGCCATCTAATTATTTGACAATGTAACTAGCCAGGACTATTACAGTTTTAAATATCGGGTGCGATTGTTTCTGATATAATTCGAAGGTGACAGGTAATAAGGTCAATGGAAATAAGGTCAATTGACTTTATTTCCCACCCTGGTGCGAAATAAAGTCAATTGACATTATTACCTTTTCAAAAGCGAAATAAAGTCAACAAAAATTTGGAAATAAAGTCATTGACGCTATTTCCTCATTCAAATGGAAATAGCGGCAACAATGCTTAAAGTGTGTCGATTCATAGAAAAAAATGTTGTTCTTGCAATAAACATTGCCCCGTCAGTGTTGTTTTTTAATAGATGAAAAAGGCTTTTGCCAAATCCTCAGTGTTGTGATATTAATCCACACACAATCATGAACTACCTCCAATTGATTCTATTAAAAAAAGAATATAAATTACGAATATGTAAAAACACGATGCGAAAAACTAAACGCCTGCGTACAGCTGGAATACGAGAAATATTTGAAGAAATAGTGGAAAAATGATCCATAACATGCAAAACATTTTTCGTTTCTACAAAAATAAAGCGAACACTATTAAATTGAAGAAACAGTACATGTCCAAAAACCCCGGAGGAGCACTGAAAAAATTCTGTGTTTTAAATTAGCATATTTTGAACGAATTCGGAATGTCTAAGGTGGAAAAGAACCCAACCTTTCTATAAGGAAACAATTCTAGAAAAAGAATTTTCTTACACTGTATTTATGTCTCCGCCAGTAGTCATTTAAAAGCAGCTAAGGAGAACGACGACACTATTTATTAGATGGCACATTCAACGAGCCAATGTGCCAAAATGCGGGTATAAACAATTATTGATTATTTAATATCGGAACCGAGATCATATAAGTTAATGGATTGGTTTTCACACACTTTTGAAACACAAATTATATGCTTTTTTACTGCAGACAAGTTGTTGCCTCAAAACACAGCAGAAATCTTCCAATCAGGGCTGCCAACTCTCCTTAGTTTTGAGGTGCCATATTGAGGATAAAAAAAGTGCCAAAATGTGCCAAATAGAAAAATAAAAGTGCCAAAAAAGGTGTAATTCCTTTTAATCATTCAGATTTAGCAATAAAATAAAGCCTCATTTTCAAAACAAAAGTGCAATGATAAAATAAGATAAACCAGTTGAATAGCCTTTATAAATTAGAAAATTTTAGTTGAGAAAAAGAAGTGCACGCAAAGGATTTCACAAAAATGTATTGAAATGTTATTCTTTTTACAAAAGTGCCATTTTGGCATTTTGTGCCAAATTGAAAAATTAAGTGCCATTTGAAATAAAATAGGAACAAATGGCACGGTTTGAGCCAAGTTGGCATCCCTGCTTCCAATAACTTACAAATATAAAAATGTGAAATATCGAGGGCTTGAATTCATTAATACCCTCTATCTGCAATTTGCACAAAAACTAATTTCTGATTTTAGAAACCATCTGGGACTTATTACCTGTCGTTATATAAGGTAGCATTAATATCACTGATGACAGTTAAAGCTTAGGTGGATTTTTATATCAGAATCTCATCTTTGTGAAAAGTGTGCAGATAGGGGGTATTATTGAATATAAGCCCTCGATGTTTAAAATATATAAAAATTTTATTTCAACGTATACAAAAAATTAATCTACCTGCGCTACAGCACGTCGGGAGACGGGGAGGGGGGGCCGGGGGGCCCGCGGCGTAGCGTGACGCGGTGCGCGCCGGTCGCGCGGGGTACGCGGGGCGCGAGCGCGACGCGCGCGGTGTGGCGCGCTGACGCGGCCCGCCGCGAAGCTAAGCAAATTTAATGTTTGAAAGAGAAATAATGTCAATTGATTTTATTTCGTTTTTAAAAAGGTAATAATGTCAATTGACTTTATTTCGCACCAAGGTGGGAAATAAAGTCAATTGACCTTATTTCCGTTGATCTTATTACCTGTCACCTTAATTTCCTCTTAAATGAATCTGGTGAAACTGGCTGTAATGCTAATATTTAAAT
>NW_023458557.1:17456259-17456626 GCF_013731165.1 Rhagoletis pomonella | reverse complement strand
CAAATTATTGGTATCAAACCAACTTTCCTTTTTTCATTTCTATAACTTAACGTTTTTCTGACCTTCATACATGATTTTACTTACATTTTTGAAGTACACTAGCGTGCAAAATGTCGCCACGCAACTTTTCTTAAAATTAAATTACAATTTACATGCCTTGCAAAGTAGTTAACGAAAACTTTTCCAAAACATTTAATTAAAAATTTTAATATTATCAGACAAACATTTTTTTTCTTCTGTGCTTCGCTGATCGCTCAAAATCATCGATACATGTTTTTCTTATAAACCAGGCCGGGCTATCAGATTACCACGTTTACAACTTTTTTTTTCAAAAACAAAAATTAATTGCGATTGAATGCCATTTGTG
>NW_023458557.1:17452846-17456159 GCF_013731165.1 Rhagoletis pomonella | reverse complement strand
CGCTTTATCACCGCACTTAAATCATCTTTTACCCGACTCTTCCTTTGGCTTTAGCATAGCTACATTACTGTCTTTAGGTGCTTCATTTACTCCCACTCTGCCTGGCCCTGAATTAGGTTTACGTATCTTTTCATAAACTTTAATTTGTGCCTTTAAATCTCCTATACACTTTGCTTGATACAATATCGACTTATTAAATCTTGAATCCGGGATCCCCTCTATAAAATAATCAATTGCGCTTGCTTCGTCTAAATTTATTTGTTTGCCTATCTCCATAAGGCTATATAAATATTCAAGCAATGAGTCGTTCGAATGTTTGCGTCGATTTTTCAACAACTTATGAACATCTGAAGAACAAAGTTTAGAGCCAAATTCAGTTATTAGTGCGTTTTTTAAACCTTCCCAATTGTTAATATTGCTTTGGCTTCTAACGAAAAGCTTAGCTGCCCCACGTAACAGCTGTTTACCATAAACGAATCTTTGCAAATCATTCCACTTTACTATATCTGCATTCAAATGGAATTCATTTGCCCAAAACCGAATATCCACTGACCCTTCACCTGTAAACGAGCTAACACAATCGCCAATATCTTTAAGTGTAAATTGTTGTTGACGCACAAGAGGTTGGGAAGACAGGGGAATGTTACTTTCTTGAACGTCATCGTACACCGACTGACTCAACTCATCCTCGCTTGACTGATTTCGGGACAAACCAAAGTGCTGGAGTAGTCTGTCCTGTAGTTCTCGTTTTTTGCCCTGTGGTCGCCATCCCCAACTCCCTCAACTTATCTTTGAGTCCACTAACAGTCAAAGTCATCAACGTCTCTAAGTCCATCTTACAAGCTATTGATTAAGTACTCGTATAGTATTAGGATTGAATTGCTTAATTACTAATAAAAAAGTTCAAAAGTGTTTCGAAATATGTAAATATGTATATACATTCAGGTATACATTAATGTGTATGTTTGGTTCGTTTATAATTGTACTTCTGTTTCTATATGTCTAAATTATATTTCATTTAGATTATATTTATGTACATAAATAACTTTTCAAGTCGTTTAACTATTCGGTAAATCTATACTTCTTCTACATATGTATATATGTACAAGTTTTCATTTTATTAAATTGTACTGATTCTAATCAGAATTTACTTCCATTTAAGTACACAATTCATTTAACACCCGGTTTTCATGCAATGTATTTTTATCATCTCTATATTCAGCATCTAATACAAGTATGCACTTTCGTTCTTCTTCCTAGTTACATTCCAATTGGATTTGATATTTCATTTGACTCTATTGCCGTCTTGCAACGTATTTTAATAATTCTATGTTCTTCTTCACTCTTTACAGTTTTACTTCTTCGAGTATCTCTCTTAAAAATTCTTAAAAGCTCTTCCTTCTTCGTATTTTACAACTTTACACTTCTTTATCTTCTTTCAACATGAACTTCTTTTAGTAATACATATATACATACATGCATGTACTTTCAACTTTTTAACATATAATACATTTCTTGTATTTTGCTTCCTTTCGTATGTATGTATGTACTTACTTATTTTTTGCTGGTACTTCTGCTTTTCGTCTTGTTTCGTCTCTTCCTTTTCGGTTGTTGCCGATGTCTTATTGGAGTATTGTCGGTTATGACGAATTTGAATATTCTTGCTGATCTTCGACTGCTGTTGTACTTATTCGGTTGCTGCTGTTCTGCTTCGTCTGCTACTGCTCTGCCACGCTGACGCTGTTCTGCTACGACGGCTTGTATTCTGCTACTATTCTATTACGGCTGCTGCCGTTCTGATTCAGTTATTTTCTACTGAGCAGCGGCAAAATATCTCTGTCGGCTTCGCCGCTTTTTGGCGTCTCTTTAAAATTCCAAAGCGATGGCTTTACAAAAACTGCTTCGAAATGTGCGAAATTTGGCGACTTTTGTAACAATTTCGAAGAGTATGCTTCTTCCTACTTCTCGGTGTTTGCTGGCATCTGTATTTGCCTTCTATTAGCGAATATTAAAATTTTTGCTGCCGCTGACTCACGTCTGGGATCAAATTCCGGGTGAGCCCCCAAAATTGTAGGAATTCTTACCAGACCGGCCACGTTTTAATTAAAACACGTTAAGTTGGTGATATTTAAACTTTTTAACAAATTTATTATATTAAAGTTAATTTAAAGTAGATAGATTTACCACTTCACCAACTTCGTACTTCAGCAGTCCAACTTGTAATGTCCGTTCGGCTATATTTGAAAAATGTCCATGCCCGTCGTTTGTCGTGTTTCGTTAAGTTATCGTTTAGTTTAAGGGGAGTACATATTACTCGACAGTAGTCTGTCAATCTACATCCAGCACTACATTCGGCCTTCCTGATCTCATTCGCCCTCGAATGAGTTGGCCCACTTTTTCATGTATTCCGCAACTGTTGAAGTCTTTCCCGGCCCCTCCTGGTCTCCCACTTTTTCCACCTCATATCGACCATGATTGAGCTTTTATGGCCCTAGAAATTTCGGTTTCAATTTGAACCCACTCCCGAATTGCGTTCTTTTGATTGCCACTAAATCGTTAAGTTCGTAACCTGTTTCTCCCCTACGACGTAAATTATATGACCTACGATTCTCCTGCTGTATTTGAGATATATTGTCTTTGGCTTGATTTCGTATTATTTCACGATCTTCATTTAACTCATCTACAGCGGCATCCTCTAAGAGGTCTCGTAGCTCTGGCATATTTGCCATACGCATGTCAAGTCCGGTTAAAATCTTAAATGGCGATTGTTTTGTGCTACGTGGTGGTGTGTTGTTTACAAACTGTTGTACGCGATCTATGTGTTTGTACCAATTTGTAGGTGTTTCGGTGCACAACACGATAACATGGGAACTGCTACTCTGTGCATTCTCTCCACTTGTCCATTTCCCCGTGGCACTCCTGTAGTTATAAGAAAATGCTGAATATTTTCACCCCGACAATATTCCCTAAATAAATTCGAGGTGAATGCAGCGCCCCGATCAGTAATGACGCGTTTAGGGTTACCAAATAAAGCTGCCTGTTTTTTAAGTCTCTCCACCACTGCCTCAGCTCCTGTATTCTTTGTGGGGTACAACCACACAAATTTGCTAAATGCATCTACTACCACTAAAATATAATTATACGACTTACTGGTAATTTCTAGCGGTCCCACATGGTCCACGTGGTACGTCCCTAACGGCTTATCTTCTTTGTTGATTGTGTTTAAAAATCCTTCTTTCTTTCCACTTTTGGCTTCATTAACAATACATTCTATGCAACTTCGTACTACCTGTCCTACTTTGGCATTGATTTG
>NW_023458557.1:17450079-17452746 GCF_013731165.1 Rhagoletis pomonella | reverse complement strand
GGTTGCCACCTGCTTCTAAAATAGAAGACTTACACCGTTCGTTGTATTAAAACAGAAGAGGTGCCAAATAGAAGGGCTGGGCCTGCAGATGTGCAAGAAGGTTTCAGTTTTTTAAATAGGGTTGCCACCTGCTACTAAAATCATAAGAATTACACCGTTCGCGCAATTAAAAAAAAAGGTGCCATGTAAACGGGCTTGATCTAAAAGTTTGCAAGAAAGAACGTCTTATTTTTTTGAAAAGTGTTGCCGCCTAATTAATTTTAATTTTTGAGAAGAGCTTCAGATTTACACCGTTCTGTCGCGTTTCCAAATGAGATGTCAGATGAAAAATATTGACTTACAGACCTGTTTTGGTTTTTTTAAAGGGTTGCCGCCTAATTAAAAATGCTTTGTTCAAATATGATAGTCAGTAAAAGATCACAATATGCGCATCAAGCGAAAGGGGTTTGAGACTAAATTAATATGTTGGTGTTTTTAATAGAGTTACCACTTATTAAACAAATTTATAACTATGAATGGTAAGTAATGTATTAAGGACATTCGATATAGCTATCAAACGAAAGCAGGTTAAGAGGGCTTCTGTGTAATTGTATGCGAATTTTCGATGGTTGTCATATAGTTTCTAATTTATTATTTATCTAATTGGTTCTAGTTAATTAAAATGTTTCTAAGTGGGCTTCAAACTAAAAGATTTTAAACTAAATTAATATGATCGTGTTTTTAATATACATATGTAGTTGCCACCTACTTAAAAAATGGTGCACGTATTGAAATAATATTTAAAGATATCTTATATTGGTATCAAGCGAAAGGAAGTTAGGCTAGCTTCTGCGATATTTATTTAAAAAGTTTATAACTATGAACTGTAAGTAATTTATTAATGATATCCATTTATATCTCACACGACAAGGAAAAGAAGTGACGTTTTACAAAGATATATTTGTTCGACGGTGGCCACTTAGTTAAAAATTTACTGAAAGTAAACGATAAGTGATAATTAATTATTTATTTATATTACGACACATACAAGTTTTTGGAAAAATAAAAAATATATATAGGTTACATACATATAGAAGTAAGAATTGTTCGAAGGTTGCCACTTAGCTAAAAATTTACTGAACCTTAACGATAATTGATAATTAAATACTTCTTTATATTAACATACATACAAGTTTTTGGAAAAAATAAAAAATAAACGTACACTTTCGATCAGTTAATTAAGTCATCAACATTTTTAGCAATTTTGGTTATATTTCTTTCGCTTATTTAATGTTTATTATTTTAATGTTTGAAATTTTGCAAATTTTTTGTAATTGGTAACATGGTTTGAAATGTGGATTTGTATGGTGCTTGGTATATAATGAGCTATACTTTTATCGAAAAACAACCAAAATTGCTAAAATGTTGATGACTTAATTAACTGATCGTAAGTGTACGTTTATTTTTTCCAAAAACTTGTATGTATGTTAATATAAATAAATATTTAATTATCAATTATCGTTTACGTTCAGTAAATTTTTAACTAAGTGGCAACCTTCGAACAATTCTTACTTCTATATGTATGTAACCTATACATATTTTTTATTTTTCCAAAAACTAGTATGTATCGTAATATAAATAAGTATTTAATTATCACTTATCGTTTACTTTCAGTAAATTTTTAACTAAGTGGCAACCGTCGAACAAATATATCTTTGTAAAACGTCACTTCTTTTCCTTGTCGTGTGAGATATAAATGGATATCATTAATAAATTACTTACAGTTCATAGTTATAAACTTTTTAAATAAATATCGCAGAAGCTCACCTAACTTCCTTTCGTTTGATACCAATATAAGATATCTTTAAATATTATTTCAATACGTGCACCATTTTATTAAGTAGGTGGCAACTACATATGTATATTAAAAACACTTTCATATTAATTTAATTTAAAATCTTTTCGTTTGAAGCCCACTTTGAAACATTTTAATTAACTAGAATCAATTAGATAAATAATAAATTAGAAACTATATGACAACCATCGAAAATTCGCATACAATTACACAGAAGCCCTCTTAACCTGCTTTCGTTTGATAGCAATATCAGATTTCCTAAACGTCAACCCCCACATCAATGCTAATATAGTCAAAGATATCACACAAAAATGTTGGTCCCGATCGGAGACGGTTTAGGCGTGTCGCACAGGGGTCAAAGTTCAGATTTCTCAATGGAGACTCAAAAAATTTAAATAAATATTCTTTTCATCGAATACCAAAAATAGATACTACTAACGTCGAAGATGTCACATATAAATTTTGGTCCCGATTGGAGTCGGGTAAGGCGTGTCGCGCAGGGGTCAAAGTTCAGATTCCTCTATGGAGAGTCAAAAAATTTTAGGTTATATTTTTTTTTCATCTAATACCCAAAATCGATACTACTTACGTCGAGGATATCACATATAAATTTTGTCCCGATTGGAGTTGGTTAAGGCGTGTCCACAAGCGGTCAAAATTCAGATTCCTCTATGCAAATTAAAAAAAGAAAATTAATTATATATGTAGGAATTCTTACCAGACCGGCCACGTTTTAATTAAAACACGTTAAGTTGGTGATATTTAAACTTTTTAACAAATTTATTATATTAAAGTTAATTTAAAGTAGATAGATTTACCACTTCACCAACTTC
>NW_023458557.1:17448520-17449979 GCF_013731165.1 Rhagoletis pomonella | reverse complement strand
TCGAAGATGTCACATATAAATTTTGGTCCCGATTGGAGTCGGGTAAGACGTGTCGCACAGGGGTCAAAGTTCAGATTCCTCTATGGAGACTCAAAAAATTTTGGTTAATATTTTTTTTCATCTAATACCCAAAATCGATACTACTAACGTCGAGGATATCACATATAAATTTTGTCCCGATTGGAGTTGGTTAAGGCGTGTCCAACAGGGGTCAAAATTCAGATTCCTCTATGCAGACTAAAAAAATTGAAATTATTATTTTTTCTTCTAATACCCAAAATCGATGCTATTAATGTCAAAGATATCACATATAAATTTTGGACCCATTGGAGTTGATTAAGGCGTGTCGCACAGGGGTCAAAGTTCAGATTCCTGTATGGACGCCCAAAAAATTTAAAATTAAAAAAAGAAAATTAATTATCTTTTTTCGAGAGTCGAATCGTATCTTAAGTTTCACGCCATTGCCTAAAATTTCCACTCGACTAGTGTATTAAAGTATGAAAACTTGGCAGCACTGTATAGTTTACGACGATTTTCGTCGTTTACTTATTTCAGCACGGCTGTATACAATGCCAATATTGTCGAGTCGTACAATTGAGCCAAATTTACGACTTACGCAATGAGGCTGTATATATGTAGGAATTCTTACCAGACCGGCCACGTTTTAATTAAAACACGTTAAGTTGGTGATATTTAAACTTTTTAACAAATTTATTATATTAAAGTTAATTTAAAGTAGATAGATTTACCACTTCACCAACTTCGTACTTCAGCAGTCCAACTTGTAATATCCGTTCGGCTATATTTGTCCATGCCCGTCGTTTGTCGTGTTTCGTTAAGTTATCGTTCAGTCGTTTAGTTTAAGGGGAGTACATATTACTCGACAGTAGACTGTCAATCTACATCCAGCACTACATATATATTATAGAGTGTAATTTTTGTGCGACGGGAGAGGACTTTACTTCTCACTTGCCTACTCAGTCCAATGAAGCACTTCATAAAAAATGTAATGTAATGTAATTAAGTCCTATATAAAACTGACAAAACCCGCATAGCTTCCCATTTAACCGACAATTTGTTACACGGTAATATTTACTACAGTTGTATCAATTCAGTGGTCCCGAAATTTAACTAAACACTGCTTTACATAATATTGTATTTTATTTGTTTTATTTTTATTCCATTTTAAATTTTTGAGTATCCATAGAAGAATCTAAACTTCCCTGTAGGGAAAACACGAACTAGTGAACCAAATTTCTAGTTCAGTACTAGTTCTTTTTCGCCAAAAACGAACCAGTCCGATAGTAACTAGGCCCGCACCAGTCCAAATGCAGTGAAATGTGCTAAATATTTTACATATATATTTTTTATAAACTAAACTATTTTATTTCAAATTTTAAAAGCACGGAAGGTTATTATGAGTAAAATAATTTAAATCAGCATTTAATCATTATTTTAT
>NW_023458557.1:17441485-17448420 GCF_013731165.1 Rhagoletis pomonella | reverse complement strand
TAGGAACAACAACAATCGGGGAAGCGTAATTGGAATTGCTGACTTGTATTATTCCCTGAGACCTTCTTGCACATCTACAGGCCTAGCCCTTTCATTTGTCACCTCTTCTGTTTTAATACAGATTTTATAATTTTAAAAAAGGTGGCAACCCTATTCAAAAAAGTCATGCCTTGTTGTACATACATCTAGAGGCTAAGCCCTTTAATTTGGCACCTCAGTTTTGAAAATCGAATACTTGGTGCAGATCTGATGCCGGTAACAAAAACTCCCTTCATGTGTTGTATGTACACATATGTGTATAGATTTGAACTACCCCTGGTATTTGGGTATAGGGGTTATTAAAATCCATGTAGGAGCTTCAAAACTATCACATTCGAATATACACAGCTCTAGAATACTTGAGTTTTAACTTTGACTTTTATTTTTTTCTCAAAAAAATAAAAGGCAAACTTTAACTTTCATGTTTGCCTTAAAAAAAATAAAAGGCAGAAATAATCGGTATTATTTACTCAAAATGATAAAAGTCATAGTTTTAAAAGTCGTGGAGGAATCAGAATCTACAATGAGAGACGAGTCTAATGGTGCCTTTGAAAAAGCTATAGCATAACTTTTTCACTATGCCTTTTTGATATCAAAAATTGTAAAAAATGTAAAATCGTCTTCGGTATCAGTGTTGCCACTATTGGTCTTTTCCGACCAAATTAGGTCGCTTCTTTTTCATTTGGTCGGTTGGTCGGCAAAGTAAGATTTTGGTCAGATAGTTGAATTAAGTTTTTGAATTCTTAATTATAAAAATATATTTTTCAAACATTATTTTGCATATAAATATTTGCGAATTGTACCTTTTAAACATTTGACAATCCTGCATTTAAAAATAAGAGGCCTAATAGGTTTATCAACCTATGTTATGGCTGGAGACTTGAGTGCAGAAACCGATTTATTTTATAAAAAGTGCACATGCCACTCACTTCACCTTTGCTCAAGCTACGCCAAATTGCCGAAGAGCAACATACATATGTATATAGTTTCTTTTCCCATAGTCCAAAGAGAATACATGAACTGAAAGAATTTCAGGACTACTGTTCGGTAAAACCCCACAAAATCTTGGGCATATCTCAAACATGATGGCTTTCACTAGAATTCGTTGTGTTAAGAATAGTTGAGCAATGGGATAGGTACCCTGTAGGGAAACCCCGAACTGGTGAACCAAATTTGTAATTCCGTACTAGATCTTTATCGCCAAAAACGAACCAGTCCGATAGTAACTGGATCGGCACCAGTTCAAAAGAGCGGTATGTGGTACTTAAAAAAAAAAAACAATTTCAGAAATCTATATCTAAAATCATGAATTTAGAACTGGTTCAAAACTATAGAAAAAGGGATGCAGAACGAACTAGATGTCATCTGGAGAATTTTGAACTAGTTCTAATCTACTGAAAAATGGATGCAGCGGGGGGCTTGTTTACTTTAAATAGATTTTTGCTGGGCGGGGTTTTCGTTCAAATACGCTTTCAGTCTGCACGTCGCAGATGCTTTTTCATAGTTTGGTAATACAAAACTAATATTTGTGTTAACATCTTAACATTTTGGGACCTTCTGGAATATAACCAATAACAGTCAGCACCTCCGCAAATTCAGCTACAGCCAAACGTATGTAAACGTGTTTTCAAATGCACAATTTAATTTACATTAATTCAAACAAATTTGATTTCAGATTGAAAATATATTTCTCTGCAAATAATTAAAAATTGCTACCACGGTAACCCAAAAAGAAAACATCTTGTTACTTTTTTCGTTTACAACGTAATATTTTCATATACATAAGAACATACTCGATAACGCTGGGCTGAGTTCGATGCAATTTAATCAGTAATGGCTGTCGAGTCAACTCGAGGTAATTAGGTCAAGATGGGTTCACGCAACGATAAAACTCACGTTAACGCCAACTCCATATGCGTCAACAGGCAATGGAAAAATTATTGTACATGCTTTCCCATAACAGGTCAACAGCAAGATTTTCAAGTGGAGTCTAGTGACAGAGGCTGTCGCTACAGAAGCAACAGCAGCAGCAGCAGTAGCAATAGAGTAGAAGCTCAATTACAACTCCAATTTGCCGTTGGCACATTTAATTAAATTCCAACGTGCAACATAGCCAAGAGGGATGGCACGCAGGACGCGCGTGTCGGGGGTCTGTAGCTGGCAAATGCCATACAGCAAGTGGGTGGCCGTACATCGTGGGAGGTGGGTGCTTGTTTAAAAATTTATGTAATTAAGTGCCGCAACGCCACTGCGTAAACAAATCAAGTCGCAATCAGCTGAACTGAACCGAATTGAGTTGAATGGCGTTGCTTTGCATTGGGTGGCGCTGCCGCTGAATAGAATAGGGCTGTGACTTGTGAGTGTGTGCCCTCGAGGCCGGATAGCAGGCTGTGGTTAAACATATTATCACATTTACCAGTTATACCTACTAACAAAACAATTCAACAGCAAAGCAAATAGGGTTACAAATGTCAAATCAATTTCCATTTCTCTTGAGCCGACGAACTGACTGACCTACTATGTTAGGTTGAAACGGGTATCTGCGTCCAATGTAGGGCCCATAGTGGTACCAATTGAGAGCTGGTATATATACGATCCCGTCCGTTCACCTAGAACTAGAACCAGTTGTGTAGGTTGATACAGCGCGAGAATTAATGAATGCCTGCTTCGCTTAGGTCTGCCAGACAGGTGAAGAAATGATGTAAAATTAGTGTATTCTTCCCCAAGATAGGGCAGGGCAGTAACAGAGATAGTCGCTTGTCTGGTGATATGATCCTCACCCACTAACTAATGAACTAATTGTTCTCCAATTTAGGAAAAAACGGTCAAAGTTCACTAGAGTCCAACGTTCACTAGACGGACCAATTTCCAGTGACTCTGATATCGCTTCTAGGAGGACGTTATTAAACGCTTCTAACTGACTAACCACAAGGAATTATTTCCTTTCGCAGACAATGCAGAAGTCACACACACGCTGTTATATGTCTATAATGTTAACAATTACAAAGAACAAAGACAAACAACTTGTACGAATAAACTCTTAAATATGGTGACTGAAATACATTCAACCCTTCCTATACACCAGCTGCCAAATACTACCTTTGGACTACGTAAGTCTTATTTCATTCACTCAATTTGGTAGCTTCTTCTAACAAAATTCAAATCCGCATTGAAAACACAGTTTCACACTTAGATACGCTTGGCAACCCATTTATGAACATATCCTGCAAATCCACTTTTAGAACTTTTGTGTGGCAGTGCTACTTGGCAACATATTGATAGACAATAATTTGTCTTAATGAAATTTTCGCTATTATTTATGTGATTGCCTAGACGTGCATGTGTCCCCGAATCCAAAATCAACGCACTGCCACGCTTTTCCGTGGTAATTAGTTCATTTTCACTTACTTTCCACCTTCTATGCTTCTAAGTATTGTATACTATTCGTGCACTTTACTGGTTATTATTCAGAGTCGCATGTGAATGGGTAGCGTACGGCTGAAAATAATTTAGTGGTGGGAGCGCTTTCATCGAAAATTCGTGGCATTTAAGACAACATGTTTATGTGGTATAGAAGAGGGTGGCGAAACAAAAGTCATTGGGACAACACACAGCCGGGACAGATGATGAATGTTGGTTTCTGGTGTTGTCATTATATTTTCGACAATTGTTTCAAATTGCGAAAAAATGTGCGGAGCGAGAGTTCGACACAAAAAATGTTGTTTAACATTACAGAAGAATTCAACATAGCGTCACCAGACACAAATAAAGGCACACGAGTGTTTTTACGGCGAAAATGATGGAGATTCATATCTGGACAAGGACCAGGGGCGGCGAAACGCCCTGTGCCCGGGTGGATAGCTCTGCTGGTAGCAAGAAAATAGGTTGCCGATGTAGCTGAGAAGGTTAACAGATTTCGTTAGAAAAAGTTATTGTTTCGTGTATAACACAGGGCAACACTGATCTTGTTTCTTTATTTGATAATAACTTTATAAACGTTTAGTTTGGGTTATGAATAGTACATAGATGAATCACATTTAAAAATAAAACAAGTAATTTTTAGCAAAAAAAAAACCGACTTCAACTCTCATATAAAAAAAATATGTATATATATCTCATGATCCACTGATCGGATCTTAACCAGATTAGTATGGGACCACCTCTGAGACACTACCTTTCCGATGCAAAAAGAATTATCGAAATCGGTTGACGTGGTCCAAAGTTATGCGGTAACATACATAAAAAAAAAAAAAAAAAGATTCCGACGAACTGCTAACCTCCTCCTTTTTTGAAGTCGGTTAATAAACAGAAAGACCAGCAATATATCAAAATAAATACAACTTTTTTTTGTAAATAAGGAGATATCTATGGATGGGGAATTTTACGAAATCTCAGGCAATAGCGGGGAATTTCTTAGTCCAAATCGGGGAATTCTGAAAAATGAGTTGGCTACCCTGACGAAGTTGTCGAAAACTGGACAGTTTGTTTTTATTTTGGTGACACAATTTTTATGCAGGTCTTTTGAGTTTACATACATAGTTCTATTTATCTTGCTGGGGTATTTACTAGAGGGTCTCAAATTGAATTTTTATAAAGATCGTTATTTTAGAGATTTTGGTTGCAAAATAAAATAGACAAATTTTGTTAATCGCAGATTAAGGATATCATCTGATACATTGGTTACAGATATTGTCAGAAAGAATAAAAAATAGAAACAAATTCTATATTGGAAATATACAATTTCGTTTTCATCTCTCAAAGAAAAGCCAAAGTTACAGTGTCCCAATTCCCGAATATATAAACCTTATTTCAATTAAATTTAATTATAATACAATGAGAATCATGATGCTAAGACACAAAATTGATTTTAGAAGCTAAAATGCACCTTTTCCGCTATTTCCATTGCCTTAGGAGAAATTCAATTTAAATTATTTACCTGATCCTTTTATGTGTGTCTGCTGTAATCATAATACCTGTATGGCTTTCATTGTGGTAAGTAACAAAACCAGCTAACCAAAGTTAAATATGTATCAAGAACGTAAATATATTTTCAAGTATTTAACTTTATTTCCACGATTACAATTTTCTTATGGACGTATGTATGATTGCATTTATGTACATATTTATAGTCGAAATTCAGTGAGGGGGTTCGTAGCTCCGTTAACTTGTGTTCTATTGTCACTGCTTTTAACAAGGGTGCAAAGAGGTCGAGTGAATGGAAAATTAAATTGTGGCGATTGGGAAACCAAACTGTGTCACCTTACACAGAGAATTTCAATCTTACAATTTTCAAAAGTTAACACTTGTTTTTGACAGTAGCAAAGCTAATATCTTTGTACAACAGAAATGAATACAATGTACATACATATGTATGTACTTAAGATACCTACCAACATTTTTTGGTTTTGGAACTTCCGCGATTTACGATGGCTACAATATATTGTAATACAAACATATGTATACATGATTTATTGTTTTTTTTTAATTCTATTCGAAATTAAATATAACAAGACTCTGAGGGATGGGTTCCGATTTAAAACTTTGTAAAAACTAACAAACAAACAAACTTTTTATTAAGGTTTGTAAGAAAGATTCTTGGTATACAGTTTTATAGCCCATTAAATTCTAGCTTCAAAAAAATTTAAGTTTTAGGTGGCTAAGAATTCGCAACAATTTTTTTTGACAATTTTTTTTTTGCGGATGGTCAGCAAGGAGAATTGTCAAAAGTCAACGCGAATTTTTAGGCACTTGAGACACTACACTCTTTGAAGCTAGAACTTAGTGGGCTATAAAACTGCATACCAAGAATTTTTCTTACAATTCCTAATAAAAAGTTTGTTTGTTAGTTTTTACAAAGTTTTAAATTTGGACTTATATGGTTTTTGCTAGTAAATGAGCTGTATTTAAAAACACAATATATCAACATTAAACAAACAAAAGAAAAATAGCCAAAACTGGTCAAAATATCGTATCCCTATTATTTTTCACATGACTATACATACATATCTATATGCTTTTTGCTAAATTAAAAGTTTAATGCTTTAAAGGACCGTTCCTTTGCACTTCTAAAGTAGTTGTTTGGAGTCAATTGCTTGGTTAATTCTTCTTAGCCCCCGTGAAGGAATGCTTCCCCAACTTCCTTGGTGAACTGCTCCTGTGTATGTGTCTTCCTAATCAACTAAGCCAATTTCACTCAAATTGCTTGTTCGGAGCCAATTATGGGGAGCGTATGCCGTTTTAATTATGGAGTCGGTTTTGTCTAGGGACACATATATCGTCTTTCGAAAAACTCTAAATCTAGAAGCCATTATTCCTCTCGGTAGTCGGTAATTAAAAATCTTTTTCTTGCGAGGCAATGCATCATGCCTGGAATACGGCTGTTGATGCTTGTTGTTAATGGGAATGCGTTATCGCCAACGCACACACCTTTAGTTGGTAATCCCAGCTCATCCTCAGGAAGTGCTTTATAAAATTGCGAAAATGCTTGCGTCATTCATATGCGTTTTCTTCCATTTAGATTTAGTTCATGCGTAATATCGAAGAAAACAGTTAACAGCCTTATTTATTTTGTCTCTTAAAGAAGGCAACTTTTCAACTTTATGGAAGGAATCGTTCATAACGCCGCTACATAATAGCGGTATCAGGTCCTCAGTGGAGAACTATCGGGGCATAGCTAAGCTCTCTGCAATTCCTAAATTATTTAAAGCAATTATTACAAATCAGTTGACGCATTCTATCTCCTCTACCATTTCATACTTTCAACATGGGTTTTCCAAGGTCAACCTATATCTCAAAACCGTGGATGTTATATATATCGACTTCAGTAAAGCATTTGACAAAGTACGTCATTCGTTGCTCATTTATAAACTTGATCTTCTTGGTCTTCCACCTAATTT
>NW_023458557.1:17429456-17441385 GCF_013731165.1 Rhagoletis pomonella | reverse complement strand
TTGCTGTTTTTTGGTGGGCTACAGATGCCTCTTTTATATAGCATTTTCTGCTGTTTATTAGTGGGCTGTAGATGCCTCTTTTACAAATGTTTCTGTTTACTTGTGGCGTTTTTAACTTTTCCCTCGGTGTGCACCTGATCGTGTTTAAATTTTTTTTATTTTTTTTATTTTTTTTTATTTTTTTTTTTTATTATTACTGTTATTATTGAGCCCTAGTTTTTATATGTACCTTGTGAATTTTCCTACCAGTGTCCGTCTCTAGGGTTACTCGGTTGTCCTTGCGAACCCTTTCCTTTTTATAGAGTGGTTTTTGTTTACTCTTAATCTGTTTGTCCCTTACATAGACATCGTCTCCTACCATAAACTTTTTTATGCCTTTCCTTCTCCTATTTAGTCGAAGGTTTCGCGATTCTTGATTCTTTCTAATTCGATCTTTAATTTCCCTGTGGACCTTACTTCTAAAATCTGTCAGTCCTTGGTAGTTTATTCTTTCGGTTCTATTAAAGAATACATCACTAGGCTTCCTTTTGGTCACGGAGTGAATCGTTGTATTATAGCGGTCGACTGCAATGTAGGCTAGTTCTTTGGGACTCGTATTGCTTATTTCCTTTCGCAGACATCGATAGATTTCGATCAAAGTTGAATGAAATCTTTCGATCTGCCCATTCACTTCACTTCTTTGCACTGGAGTTTGGTACAATTCAATCCCTAAACCTCTTATATAATTGCTTACTAGAGGGCTCATAAATCCTCTCTCATTGTCTGTTACTATTACCCGGGGGGTTGTGAAGTAGTGGATAAGCTTGGCAAATTTTGCACGAAGAGTGAGGGATGAGCGGTTCCTTATGTGGAAAAGTTTTGCAAACTTCGAAAATTTGTCAACACAGGATAGAAATTTTTCGTTTTGGATTTCGAAAATGTCAACGTGCAATATTTCGCATGGGTATTTAGGAATGGGCGTTTCCTTTATAGGGGGTACCGCGGGATGTCTATCGTACTTGTTTGTGAGGCAAGTTTCGCAGATAGATGCGAATTTCCTTATCCGACTTGCCATTTTAGGGAAATAGTACTTTTCCAGGATTTGCTCTTTATTTTCCCTGGGGTTTCTGTGTGCCCTCTTATGTTCATCTTCCACTATTTTGCAAATTCTGTCTTCGTTGGCCACGTCCTCAACTACCCGTTGAGTTATCCTAATTTTATATAAAAGAAAATGTTCTAAATATACCTCCTGTAGGAGTTGCAGACGATTCTCTGGGATTTTAATGCCATTTATGAGTGACGGATTGAGTCGCTCCTTTAGTACTTGTATTACTGTCGGTTTATCGATGCTATCCAGGGTTATGTAGTGTCGAGTAAAACCAGGATGTGGGTTTTCTACACATGTCAAAGCCTTACCTACCCTGAGCACTATTTGATTACGAAATACATTCAGGGGACATTCGACGTGTGGAATAAGGTCCGATGCGTCCTGCTCCGCGCTATGGACAGTTGCCATATCGCTTTCAATCTCTGAAGCTGAAGCGCTGTTCAATTGTGCATCTACCCTTGTCGGACTTCCACTTTCATCATCATCTACCTTACCCGTTGACTCTACACTGGTTAAATTGTTTGCTTGGCACGGCAGTCTTGACAGAGCATCGGCCACGACATTTGATTTACCTGGAGTGTAAATCAATTCGTGGTTGTACTCTTCGATTCTGGCCTTCCATCTCTTCAGCTTTGCATTGTAATTTCTGCTTCCCAATGCAAAAGTGAGAGGTTGGTGGTCAGTATAAATCTTAATCATCTTTGCACCATACAAATACGATCTTAAATTGTCCAGGGCCCAAACAATTGCCAGCATTTCTTTTTCATTTGTGGCGTAGTTCTCTTCTGTTCGGGTAAGGGAGCGCGATATATATGCGATTGGCCGGTCTCTTCCGGGTTCGCCTTGGGATAACACCCCTCCTATGGCATAGTTCGAAGCATCAGTTGTAAGATTGAACGATTTTCCGAAATCAGGAAAAGCAAGGATGTCTGAGCAGACAAGCAATTTTTTTAGGTCCTCAAACGCCCTAAGAGCATCCGCATCCAGTTTAATGCGAACGTTTCTCGACTGACTGGCCTTGATCTGCGCATTTTCCCCTCGCGTTAGGTTGGTTAAGGGTTTCGCCACTCTGGCGTAATCCCGGATGAATTTTCGATAATACGATGACATTCCAAGGAAACTTTTCAACTCTTTTAGCGTTCGGGGAGGTGACAGAGCTTCTATGGCCTGTACCTTTGAGGGGTCTGCTTTTATACCGTCGGAGGTTATTATATACCCCAGGAACTCTACCTCTGTTCTCATAAACTTAGTTTTTTCTATGTTTACCCTGACGTTGGCATCTGCCAGCCTTTCGAATACTATATCGACATTTTTCATATGCTCGTCTAAATCTTTACCATATACTATGATATCGTCAATATAAACGTAGCATATTTTCCCAATATGTTCCTTCAAGACGTCGTCTATCATGCGCTGAAATATGGCCGGTGCATTCCTCAGCCCAAAAGGAAGTCTTAAAAATTCGTACTTCCCATTCATGGTTGAAAATGCTGTTTTCGGGATGTCAGCCTCTTTCATTGCTATTTGGTGGAACCCGGACGTTAGGTCGATGGTCGTGAAGTATTTGGCGTGGCCGAGGCTGGCTAATGTTGCGTTGCTGTCAGGGATGGGATAGGTATCGGGTATCGTGATTGCATTTAGGCGTTTAAAGTCCACTACCATTCTGTATTACTTTTCTCCGGACGGCTTTGGTTTTTTAGGTACCACCCAGATTGGAGAGTTGTAAGGGCTTTTGGATGGACGAATAATACCTTCGTCGAGTAGTTCGGAAATCTGTCTGTCCACCTCTTCTCTCATATTGGCCGGGTAGGGATAGCTTTTGGCGTATATAGGATCTTCTGTGGTAGTTTTTATTTCGGCCCTGACAGACGTTTTAATGTTAATTTTTGCGCTCAAAGGCTCAAAGAGATGTGAGTATTTTTTAAGTAGCGATTTCAAAGCGGGCAACACTGCCTCCGGGATCGATGCCTCAGAAAAATTAATACCCCCAACGGTTTTGTTCTTGAGTGGAATTTCAATACCCGGATCTATTTTCAAGGTATGATTTTTCCTGTCTATCACAGCCCCCAATTCTTTCAGGGTATCGTCGCCTATTATACCATCGAAAGAAGTCAGTCCTGGTAGGGCATAAAACGTTAGTACAGTATCATTCCCCATACTGCGAAAAAATTGTCCACTAATTTTTTTGTTTATTGGAACAGGCCCTGCAACAGTTTGCACTGAAAAGGGTGGATCAACCGGAGTTGAGCGGGCGGCTTGTTTGGGATTCACAAAATTTTTGTTCGCCCCTGTGTCGACAAGAAACTTTAGGGTAATATTGTCTTTGGTGACGCAAGTGAGGTAGGGTGTGCTGGAATACAGAGCAGCGGGCTTTATATGAAATAGGCTGGTGGCCCGTCCATCATAAAATTTACCTGCTGAGCCTCTTCTTCTCCTGGCTCACTGCTACTTGCTTCCACGTTGTAGAGTCGTTGCTGTTTTGGAAGTCTCTCAATTGATGATGCTGGTCCTCTTTTAAACGCGTTGTTGCTTGCAGGTCGATTCATGTAGTTTACCTGCTTAGACTGAATGCTGCCATCGATTTCCATTTTCTCCGCAGGATTCGGAGCCGTGGGTCTGCCTGGAGGCGAAGTGTTGGACTCTTGGTTTGACTGGAACCTATTGTATGGCACTCTGTTGTATCCTTGGCCAGCGTTTCTGTTTGTCCAGTTATAACTGGTGCGGGCTCGAGGAGGTATGGCCGGCCTCTGCTGGTTTTGCAACAGGTTATTCGTAGGAACAACAACCCTATTCACTGCGTTCGTATGCACTATTGTATTTCTTAAAGTCAGGTTTTGGATGTCAAGGCAAGCTGAGTACGCCTCTGGAAGTGTTTTTGGTTTCTGGACTATTAGCATGCGTGATAATTCAGGATTCAGACCCCTAATAAACACGTCAAGGGCCCTATTCCGGTATGTTTCTATGAGGACGGAAACCGTTTCGTGCGTATAATCGTCGCATTTAATCTTGTTGACGATCAACGACAGTTGGTGGTTAACTGTCGCATAAAATTCATCTAGTTTGGAACTTCTTTGAGCCAACTGATTTAACTGGTGTTCTAGCGTCCGTATGTCCCTCTTGTCTGCGTAGTGCAGTGATAGGACCTTTTTTATCTCAGTCCAGTCACTCTCGAAAACATTATATGCAACTAACGCCGCATCAGCCCCTCCCCGGATTTTTTGCCTAACGTGCTGAAGGATAGCCCTATACAAAGGTTTTTCCTTGATCACTTCGTAATCGGAAAGGATGCCTTCGACATTATGTATCCATGAAATATATTGAGCTGGATTTCCCTCAAAAGTTTGCAGCTCTTTGACACAGTCGGGGAGCCTGCCGATTTCCTTGAGGTCCTGTTCGGACATTGGCGCTCGGGTGTTCGCGACCGAGCTCCCTTGTTGAGCCACACTATTTGCTCCTTCTACACTGCCCACACTATTTGCTCCTTCGACACTGCCTAGCCTACCGTCAATCCTGGTAAGGTTTTGGTCTAGGATTGCGCTGCTCGCTTCTATTCGTGTTAGTCGAGCCTCTAAACCTAACCCATTTTTTTCAATTCCCGTCAGACGCCCCTCCAATTTTCTAATTTGCTCGAGGAGAGCGTTAATTCCCCCAGTTAGTTCGTTCACTTTTGTCGTTAGTGCGTCCATTATCTCTTGTTTCAAATATTTATGCACGTTTTCTTTATAGATTGAATTTTTTTATTATTATTATTTTTTTTTTTGCAAAGTTTTATACGATCAGGTACCGGGTACTGCCAGCAAGAATATTCTTTTTCGTTTTGCACGGTTATTAGCTTTTTTTTGTTTTTTTTTTGCTCGGATCTTCGTCCTCGTGCTATGTTTGTATTTTCTTTTTGTGCAAATAGTTTTTGTTTCGGAAAAAAAAAACAATCAGTCTCGATTTGAGTTGGAGGTCGGTTCCTTTCTTACGTTTTCAGAGTTTCCTGCAAAAAGATAAGAAAGGAGCCGCGATTAGACTTGTGAAACTTTTACCGTGTTCTTATGTGTACGGCGACATGAACCAGGTTGGCGTTTCACGGCACATTAGTCTTTAAAGAAAGAGTTTCGGTCAGGAAGGGCTGTGTCATCCTTTTTAGTCGTCAACAATCAGATTGAAGGCAACCTACTAAGGCACAACTTACTTCACAACATAATCTTGTACCTATTGCAATTTCCAGTGTGTTCTTATGTGTACGCTGGAAATGCCGCAGAAATCGAAGTAGCAGTATCCAGTGTGTTCTGATGTGTACCCTGGAGACACCACAGGCAGCTTAATGCAGGAAAACAAGATATGTTAACCTATTGGCCTTCGATGAGGTGAGTATCTGCCTAGGAGTATAGGGTCAGGGACTCACCCAGCCATGTGATCGTGCCAGGATATTCAGTATTGTAAAAGCGTAGTCGTGGACGGTGTCAATTTGTTTTCATTTTCACTTTGAATAAATGCTATTTATTTGTGTACCTGAGGGTCTTCGGGGTCACAGGTCCACTTAATATCATGTTATTCCTGGTTCGGTCGCTGATGACCCGCAGGATATGACGTAGTAATTTACAGCTTTAGCCTGAGGTTCATTCGGGGTCACAGGTCTAAGCGACAATTTATCACTCGGCTATTAGAGCCTTTAATTTTTTTGCTCTCACATTTTTTATTGTTTCCTTATTTACCTCTTCTGGGAAGAGGAGCTTTTATACTCTGGAGGGTCCCGTAAGGAATCGCAGAGTTAAGCTTCTATTATAAACCGGAGGGTCCCCCCGAAGGTGGTGAATCGCGGCTTCAAGGATATTAAGTTATGGATGGTCAATCCGTAAATTATTCAGTTCACTATTTGATTTTTATTCACTTCTTTGGTTTGACCCCTTCTAGGAAGGGGAGCTTTTATACCCTGGAGTGCCCCTGGAGTTGGGGATCGCAGAGCTAAGCTAATGTTATAAACCGGTGGATACGCAAAGGTAGTCAACGGTTTCAAAATATTTTGTTATGTGGATGTACAAGCCATAAATTTATAAGCACCTTCACATTCAACACTTCCACTTATCACAACACTGTTCATCACTTGTCACGACCACTTGAAAAAGGACTCCAGCAGTTAAGAGGATCCTTTTCCTTAGACCCCACAATTAAAGAGGCCCTTCCTCAGAGACCCACACTTTCGGTGGGTCCCTGCTCGGGCGCCAGTCATCGAGCTCACATCCGTGAGCCCGAAAAAGTTAAAGTTGGGGGCCGCACGGCGGCCCCGAGTTGTCCTTGCTAAAATAAAAGACAATAATTAGTTTTGTACAAGTATATTTACCATCTGCTTCTGCTGTCCCAAATGGAATGAATGCAACATATTTCTTAATACTATGACTTACTGTCTAACCGGCTGAATTAACTGCTGACGCTGCGCTTCCCATAGATTCAATTATGCTAACGTATGTTCGATTATTTTTGCATGAGAGTTCAATTACCCGCACTGGTTATGCGCGTGTTTGGGGAAGTGCGGCGTCAGCACATTCACACAGGTATATGTGTTAGCCCCCGTATTAAATTGCATTTCAGATTTCAAAAATTTAATTGTGTCTGTCCAATTATTATTTAAAGTTAGAAATATAGGTAAATTGTGCGCCTCTTTAGCTTTTAGATCAGCGAATTCATTACCATTTATATTAGCGTGTCCCGGTACCCATACTAAAACAAGTTTTGGAAAATTAGTAGTTAATATGTTTCTTATTTGTCTGGAGTAAACGTTACTATTGCTTATATTTTCAATGGAGTTTATTGCTGCAAGTGAATCTGAGCAAATAACATAATTTCCAGTTTTGTCTTTAACCAGTATCAATGCCTCCAAAATAGCCACTATTTCAGCAGTGTAAACAGTACTATATGGTGGAAGTCGACTTACTTTTAAAATGCTATCATTTGTTGTGATACTAAAAGTAATACTGTCATTGGATTTGGACCCATCAGTGTATAAAAATGTGTAATTTTTGTATCTGTTCCGTATAAAGTTAAATTTATCACGGTAGATTTGCGATGAAGTGTTGGATTTTTTAAGTTGACTCAAGCTTTTATCTATGCATTGAGCACTTAAAAACCACGGTGGAAACTTTTCTGGGGAAGTTTTTATAGGTTCATAAGGTATACCTATTTTTTTACATGATTCAACACATTTTTGTATAGCGGATTTATATTTCGGAGATCTCTTGTAAAAAGTAATTTTTTTGACAATATTTTTAAATAAATTATTGTTCTGCATTAATATTTTAAAAATTTTAGTCGTGGAAAAGATTACACGTTTTTCTATTGGCAGAATTTTGGATTCAAATAGTAAATTGTTTATATTTGTTGTGCGATATGCTCCCAATGACATTCGAATGGCCGAATGATAAATGGATTTCAGACATTTTAAAGATGAAGCCGGTTGTTGGCCGTACAAAAATAGACCATAGTCAATTTTTGACATTATTATGGCATTTACGACATTTATAAGAATTGATGGGCTGCAGTTTTACTTGTTACTGGATAGACATTTTATTATTTTCAGACTATCATTTAGGGATTTTCTTAGTTTGAAAATATGGCTTTTCCAATTATATCTTCTGTTAAAAGTTATACCTAGTATTTTTACTTCTTCCACGCTTTCAATTAGAGAGTTATCTACCAGTAATTCTACTTCGCAGTTTCTCTTCCTGCAAATATGTATTTGTTTGCATTTTTGAGTAGACAGCTGAGCCCCTGAATAATCACACCAGGCTATTATGTCGTTAAATAAATTGTCCATATTAATTGATACATTTTTCTTTTTCCCAGGTTTTATGATGATATGAAAATCATCAGCGTAAGCACAAAAGTTTAATTGCTTATGTATTGAAATTGTTTCACTAAGTTTATTGTAAGCTATAAGGAACAGCACAACGGATAAGGGTGATCCTTGTGGAATACCATTCGCGATATTGTATGTAGGTTTGAGAATGTACAGCATCAACACAAACTCTAATTTTTCTGTTAGTCATAAAGTTTTTTACATAATTAGTGATTTTTCTCCCAATTCCCCACCAAATCAACTCATCTATAACCGCATGCAACCCTATTCTATCGAAAGCTTTTCTGAAATCGAGAGATAATATTGAAACATGCCTGTGAGTAGAAAGTGTATTACTAACTAAATGGTCTATAAATAAAAGATTATTTGCTACTGATTGTCCTTTCTTGAATCCAGTTTGATTGTTGTGTAAAAGTCTCTTTGTATTTAAATACCACCATAATCGATTTGCAATGATTTTGTTCATTACCTTAGATATGCAGGAATTTAAGGAAATTGGTCTATATGAATTTATTTCTATTTTGTTGGAGTTGGGTTTTAATATTGGAATAACAGTGCTAGTTTTAAAAATATGAGGAGAATAAGTATCTAATATGTTGTTAAATAAACTAATAAGTCGAGCTTTCACGGTTTTTGGAAGATTTGCAATCATTGGGTATGAGATTCTGTCTTGACCTGGAGTAGTTCCTTTAAGTTTCTTTAAAGCCATTTCCATTTCAACAAGAGTTATTTTTCCTTCCATAAAAGAGGCTTCTTTATTAATAGTTATTGTATTTGTTAACAATGAGGACCTTTTCGCTGTACAAAATGAATCTGAAAATTTATCGTCTGAAGCATCTTCCGACCACACTTTGGCGAATTCCTCCGCAATGAGGAATTTGTCTAATATGTTGGATTGTTGAGGATTAACAGCTTTTATACAATGAATGCCTCTTGCTTTGTGGAGACCGCAAAAAGTTCTTATATTAGACCAAATCTGAGTTGTAGAAAAAGTGGGATTTATTTGACTGGTGAAATCGTGCATAGATTGAGTTTTTGCTATTTTAGTTGCTCTTTTGTAACGCGAGTTTGCTCTCTTATAGTTAAGAACATTTGTTTGCGAACTATTGGTCTTAAACAAATAAAACAATTTATTTTTTTCTTTTTTTAATCTGTTTAATTCGTCGTTCCACCAAGGAACGAAACGTTTGTTTTCCAAATTAGTCTGCGGAATTGACTGAATAGCAGCTGCCAAGATAATTCGATGAATGTTTGCACATTCTTTATTAACATTAGAACTAATTGGCCGCTCCGAGCCCAATTTTTCAGTTAAGGTGATAAACTTTGGCCATTGAGCCTTTTTAACAATAAACCTTGGCATTCTTTTATAGCAAAATGTATTTGTAGACTTAAATAATTCTATAAATATAGGGAAATGATCACTTGAATATGTCGATTTTGCTGTCTTCCATGTTGAGTCAATTGCTAATCTTGTTGAACAAAAACTTAAGTCAATATGACTGAATGTGCCATGACTACTGCTGAAATGTGTTGGAGATTTGTTGTTCATTAAAATAAAGTCGTTGTCATCAATAAATTTTGCAAAACATTTTCCCCTCTTATTATTTTTGTATGAACCCCAATTGGAATGCCATCCATTGAAATCTCCGGTAATAATACTTGGAGACCGTACACTATCTATGGCATTTTGTAGATCCATGATATTGAGTGCTTTATTTGGAGAAATGTAAAAAGAAAATACAGCAAATTTAATTTTTGAAATTATTGTTGCAGAAATCATATCAAACAAATTATTTGCCTTATTTGGGATGTATTGTACTGAATTGTGTATAAGTAATGCTGCTCCACCAAAAGCATTAGAACTGTTTGAAATAATCAAATCATAATTTACTGGTATGGGCGTGTTTTGTAGAGATTTTAAATGTGTTTCCTGTAAACTTATAATTTTTGGAGACTTCTCCTTAATCAATATTAGCAATTCATTGTAATTGTTCATATAACCTCTCATATTCCATTGTATTAAATTGCAATTAGTCATGTGTAAGAGAAAAAAGTATTAAATATAAAGAAAATAATATAGACTAAGAATAAAAATTGCCTAGTTAATTGGAATCAGAAATATTGAATTCCTCTCCCATTGTTTCAACCAACAAGTTTGCTTGCGACATTTTTGTTGATTTATTTTTCTTAAGTGTCGTGGCTGCTTGTCTTCTAAAGCGCTTTGACGTGTTTCTCGGGAGTATAGTTACTCTCTTCTTTTTATTGTTAATTCCTTTATTCGTACTAGTAGTTACCATTGTTGTTTCATTTTGTACAGGTGAATTAAGAGAAACGCTCTGAGTTGCTTGTACTTCCGCTGCAGTTGGGTTGTCATAAGAGACAATGGTACGATTATTGTTGTTTCCGGCTGCTACAGCAGCATACGTATTGTTTAGATTTTGTTGAAGTTTTTTACGGCCACTTTGCGACCTACTTTTTGCAGAGTGCGTATAGCTTGAATTTCTCTTTCTTTCAATAATATGGGGCATGAGTTACTAAGTACGAAGTGATCAAATTGCTGACCGGTTGATTTGCAGTTTATGCAAACCGTTTCTCTGTTGCATTTATCAAGTGACTCTTTACTGATATGCGAAAGAGTACTGCAGTTGATGCAAATTTCCTCTTTTTGACAGAATTTGGCGATGTGACCAAACTCAAAGCATTTATTACAACGCATTGGACGAGGTATATATTGTCGTACTGTTGTTCTCTGATAACCAATATTGATAAACGAAGGTAGAGAGGATAAGGAGAATGTTAATATAACTAATCCCGTTTCCACTAAATTTTCGTTAACTCTTTTTTTGATTTTCTGTACATCAATCACAAGATCTTTTTTTAGTTCTTCTATAATTTCTTTCTCGTCAATGTCACGAAGGTCATTGGAATATATGACACCTTTAATGTAATTCAGAGTAGGGTGCTCTGATATTTGTACCAAAATGTTATGATTGAGAGCAGTGAGTGTAACAAGTTTTTTGGCTTGCTCTAAATTCTTTGTTTTTATTAGTCGCGTTCCGTTATTCAGTTTAATACATTCACTAACTTCACTACCGCATGTACAGTCAATGCATTTCTTTATGAGAAAAGGAGAGACATTTTCTAATGTATTTTTATTGTTTTCTTGTCCAACAAACATTTCATTGTTATTGGTATTTCTATTCACGCTTGTGTTGTTGCTATCAAAGTCTGAGAAGTTTTCACTGTTATTTTCAACTCTTTTCATTATTATAAACTTTGGTCCGGGAGTTGGATTTTTTAATTTAATAGTTTGGTCAAACTGCATTAGCAGTTGGCTGCGCCCCCGCCCTTGCGGGCGACCGGGACGTCCATTACACTTCCTTGTTAAAATTCGAACTTATGTAAATATATGTAATTATTTTACTTTTATTAGTTCAAAGTCAAATTATGATAAAAAAAATAAGAAATAATGAGAGAAAAGTGTGTAGTAACGTTAATCACAAGAAATGGTAAGCCAGAAATCTAACTCAAAGAGAGGCACAACCGATCACTGCGAAAGACAATTTGAGACTGAAAATTGAGAAAATGCTTGCGTCATTCATATGCGTTTTCTTCCATTTAGATTTAGTTCATGCGTAATATCGAAGAAAACAGTTAACAGCCTTATTTAATTTGTCTCTTAAAGAAGGCATCTTTTCAACTTTATGGAAGGAATCGTTCATAACCCCGCTACATAATAGCGGTATCAGGTCCTCAGTGGAGAACTATCGGGGCATAGCTAAGCTCTCTGCAATTCCTAAATTATTTAAAGCAATTATTACAAATCAGTTGACGCATTCTATCTCCTCTATCATTTCATACTTTCAACATGGGTTTTCCAAAGGCAACCTATATCTCAAAAGCGTGGATGTTATATATATCGACTTCAGTAAAGCATTTGACAAAGTACGTCAATCGTTGCTCATTTATAAACTTGATCTTCTTGGTCTTCCACCTAATTT
>NW_023458557.1:17428179-17429356 GCF_013731165.1 Rhagoletis pomonella | reverse complement strand
TCGTTGCTCATTTATAAACTTGATCTTCTTGGTCTTCCACCTAATTTTCTACGTTGGCTCTCTTCATACTTCTATGATAGATCACAAAGGAGTCAAACCACGCCAACTGTGTCAATGAATTTTCATCGATTTTCTGGAAAGTGAAGACAATTGTGGGAATCTGTAGATAATTATAGAACAAAAATACACTTTGGACGGTTTTTCGAAATTGCACTTCGTTTTTGTTTTTTTTTTGGTATTAAAAGAATATTGCAATTTTTGAGAGAAAAATTCGTAACTCGCGACCCATTTGATGAAATTCGATGAAATTTTGTTTGAGAGTTGCTTTTCCCTTTACAATAGAAAGATTTGCAGAGTAAAATTCGCAAAACAATTAATAAGGTAAGAAAAAAATCGATAGCGACTGTTAAAATTTAAAATACCATTTTTTTCTTTTTGGAACTTAAAAACAAGAGTTTGGCGTATATTGTGCCAAAATTTCACTGCAATCGCAGGCCTAGAAGATCTAAATAATTACAATTGTTTAAATTATTGTTATTAAAAAATTAATTGTTTTGCGAATTTTATTCTGCAAATCTTTCTATTGTAAAGGGAAAGCTTCAGCAACTCTCAAAAAAAATTTCATCGAATTTCATCAAATGGAACGCGAGTTACGAATTTTTCTCTCAAAAATTGCAATATTTTTATAATACCAAAAAAAAACAGAAACGAAGTGCAATTACGAAAAACCGTCCAAAGTATATTTTTGTTCTATAATTATCTACAGATTCCCATAATTGTATTCACTTTCCAGAAAATCAATGAAAATTCATTGACACAGTTGGCGTGGTTTGACTCAAAGGGTAATCTTTAAAAGTACTATTTCTGATGTCACTGATGTTACTTCAGGAGTCCCGCAAGGTAGCCACCTAGGCTCGGTTCCGTTCTTGCTTTTTATTAACGATATTTCTACAGATATAAAAATTTTAATGTCGCAGATTATGTAAAACCTTATACATCGTACGTATCAATCAAAGAAGTCTTTGCTACAAACAGACTTAAACAGCATGGCTAACTGGTGTAATGTAAATCGTGTGCCTCTAAATCTGGAAAAATTTAAAGTAATGTCCTTTTCGCGATGTGCTGTTCAGTAGGGTGGCTCTTATTTGTCAAGGATAATTTTTTGTTTGTGCTACCC
>NW_023458557.1:17421612-17428079 GCF_013731165.1 Rhagoletis pomonella | reverse complement strand
GAAAAATTATAAAAAAAATTAAAAAGTTGTATATAAGAGCCACCCTACTGTTCAGCCACTTTCGTATACAATAGATAACAATAACTTGGAACCGCGATTTAGGGAGACAGAGGTGGCGCAATCAGCAGTACCGCTACTTTGTTCTTGGCGAATTTGACAGAATCAGCTGTTCGTGTGACGTCATTTTAGCAAACTGTTTGTATGTATGCAGAGATGTTTATATGTACCTAAATATGGCGACCTCCATGGTTTGACAGTTAACACTCTTTCTCTCCTCCATCTCTAATTATTCTTTCCTTTATCTACACTATTCGTTGCTATCTTGACGTCATCACCCGCAGGAATGCGCAATCTTGTATTCTACCATTCTTGACTTGGAACAGGTATACAATTTTGTGGACCTTGGTATCACAATGGATCCTAAACTTAATTTTAACCTTCACATTTATGTGATAGTGAACAAGGCTAAAGGTGTACATGCATTTGTGAAACGATGGTCAAAAGAATTTAGTGACCCTTATATCACTAAAACCCTGTTTACAACATTAGTTAGACCGATTCTGCAATACGGTTCGGTGGTTTGGAATCCAAGGTATCAAATTTACTCAGACAAGATAGAATCAATTCAAAAACAATTCCTAATTTTTGCTTTAAAAAATTTGCGGTGGGATTCTCTGTATAATCTTCCACCTTCTACGAGTCGCTTAAAACTTATTAACCTTCCTACAGTTGTCAGTCGCAGGGAAATGCTTGGTATAATTTTTATATCCGAGCGCACTTGTGCACAAGGGTATTATAACTTTGTTCACATAACGGTTGTTTGTAGCAGGCAAAACGAATCGAGATAGATATAGACAAATGTATACATAAATGATCAGGATGAAAAGAGAAATCGATTAAGCGGTGACTGCCTGTCCGTCCGTCCGCCCTGTCTGTGAACACGATAACTCGAGTAAAAATTGAGATATCTTAACGAAACTTGGTACGCAACTTTCTGGCGTAGGATCGATGGTATTTAAAATGGACAAAATCGGACAATAACCACGCCTACCTCCCATATAACGGTAATTTTCAGAAATACGAAAACTGCGATATTTTAGTAACTACTGAAGATTATTCACATTGATATTTACAACAATTTTTAGACGAAAAATAAGAATATTATAAATTTTTGGGGAATGGGTGTAGCCACGCCCACTTATGGTTACATGTGTATATCTTGGTAACCGCTGCACCGATTTCTTCGAAACTTAGCACAGTTATTGGCCTTGGTTCGGCATACCAAATGGCCGAAAATTTTTAAAATCGGACGATAAACACGCCCACATCCCATATAACGGTAATTTAGGGAAATACGAAACCTTCGATAAATCAGTAAATATTAAAGCTAATATTTTCAAAATTGATGCTTGCATCAATTCTTTACCAAGGAATACGTTTATGATAAAATTTTGGAAAATGGGCGTGGCACCGCCCACTTATGATCACATATATGTATCTCGGTAAACGTTCTACCAATTTGTACCAAACTCGGTATGGTTATTGTGCTTGCCACATAAAAGCAAAACGTTCCAAATTATTGAAATCGGACTGAAATTACGGCTTGTCATATAACGGTAAATTTTAAAAATGCTTGAAACTTCAATATTTCGAAATTTAAGGACGCTAATTTACTCAAAATTGATACACCCCGGCTTACCATGTAGCGGTAGCTTTCGGAAAGGTGAAAAACATATATTTATTTTTTCCACCGTGTATTTAATGCTCGGCTCCGCCCGAACTTAGACTTTCTTACTTGTTATGGTTAAATTACTGACAGGCTCAATTTCAAGTCCGTCTTTTCTGGCTGATGTTAGCTTTAATGTTCCCTCTCGTGTATCAAGACACTTTTGTCCACTATTTCTGAAAGCTTGTAAAACCAATTTTGAATTGCACCACCCACTCCGTTGCTTATGCCCGTATTTTGACTCTTATTCCAGCACGTTATATATGTATATCATATCCGCTTTTCAGCATTAAGAAATCGATACTCTCCTCTCTCAACAAATGAATTATTAACATAACATGATGGAAAAGTAGACACAATAGTGCCACTTTTGGCACTTTCATTCACAGAAGCACTTTCGGCACAATTCATTCCGTTTTGGCACAATCATAAATTATAGAAATTTATCATAACATGCCAGTAAATAACAAACAATCATTCATTACATTATAAATTCGAAATGAAAAAATTAAAATCACTTAAAAAATTAAAATAAGGGCCGTTATATGAAATTAATCAATGTAAAGAAGAAGAGTCAAAACGGGTAGAAACCTTATACTGCTATTATTTTGCACATACATAGGTATATACGTATGTAGCTTTCCCCTTCGTAATTGGAATATTGTGTTATTTTACTATGAATTTATATAAGGCTACGTTCACCAGATTCATTTAAGTGGAAATTAATTTTAATTAAATTTAAATCTGAATTAATTTTTTTTTTCAATTTCAAAAAGATTTGTATTTAAATGAGTTAAAATATAGCAGCTGATGTATAATATCTCTGAGTGAGGCTATTCTGATTTCATTTTTATTGAAGTGAAGAGTTTAGGTCACTTAAATTAAAATTAGAACGAAATTAAAATCGATTGGTGGAGCCAACAATTCGAAAATTAAAACAATTTGCACTTAAATTAATCTGGTGAAACGCAGCCTAACGCTGCGCGCATACTGCAACCGGCATCGCCCGAATTGTGCTCGGCCGATATCGGCTATATGCGGGCGATATGAATAAACACTTGTGATTATATGAGCGCTCTCACACATAAACCGATAACCGAACCGACATCGGCCGTTGACGTCCGTCAGTGACGATAAATTCAAACATGTTTGTTTTTCTCGTCCGATGTCAGGTAAAAAGTACCAAATGGACTGCGAAAAATTAAGTTATTGGGTGCAAAAACAAAACAATTACATATAAAATCATATGTTTAGAGTATGTCAATTAAAATGTATCAAAATATTTCACTGCTTACAAAATTGTAATGAAAACTAGATTTGTGTGTACAAATACGGCCGGCAAATAATCTGGTTAAGTGTGCGCAACATTTCGGACGGTCAAATTCTTCGGCCGAAATCGGATGCAATCTTCGCCTAGCGTAAGTCTATGAGAACCCAAAACCAAGTTTTTCTGAAAGTCTGGATTGTATAAATATTTGCATTTTAATCACTTTTAATCATTTGAAATGCTGCTCTGCGACCACCAAGTTCAAATTGAAAAAAACGCTAAAATCGCCACCTGAGAAAACTAAGAAATTACTTTTCTATATATAATCCAGACTTTTAGAAAACCTTCCCCAGCCGACTGCTGAACAGTGTAATTCATTTAGTTAATAATTATATTATTTCTTTGTACTTAATATTTCTGAAAATATATTGTTTTAAAAAAGGCTTAAAAGGAAGCAATTTTAACGTTGTGGTACTTTCATCTCATTATGGGCACAATTTTGGCAGTCCTTTAAGCACAATTTGAAAATTTGAAATTCCATCCCTGACTGCGCCCCTCGTGCGGATGGGCGGGAATGGAGGGTAAAACCGTTGGGATTATTATTATTATTATTAAAATGCGAAACACCCTCGACAAAAAAGATTCTCTAAAATCAACGGTAGTTTTAGAGACTTGAAGTTTGCTCCTTATTATGCTAAAATTTAATGAATAAAAAACTGCAAACCCAAAATTTTTCTAAGAAATGGAATTCAAAAGTTGAAAATTTTTTGGTATTTCTTTAATTTCGAGTTCTATATGGAATTGAAAAAACTGATTCTGCTGTTTTTTGCTGTTGAGTGAACTATATTTTTATAAAAAAATTTAAAAAAAGCTGGTATGCACATTAGGTCAAATGATTATTTTTTCTGTGCGAAATTAATAGCAGCTAAAATATAGCATTATTTTAATGTAAAAAGATGGAAACCGTTAAAAAAAGTGTAAAGTCAGTAAATAAAATGTAAAAACATGACTTGGCTGTCGTAAAACAGACTTTTTTATGTCCAAATGATGAGTATATGTGTTTAGGTAGTTCTCGAAAACATTATCCAAATAGCTTGGTTTTGAAACAAGTTATTTTCTTACCATACTCAACCCGGAGGGGGTTAAGCTACATAAATAAAATAAGTATGGTCATATGTACATAAATGGTTTCATCTAGGAATTAAAAAAATATATATATTTACTACATGTCTCGCAGATATGCCTTGAGGAGAGATTCCTAAAGCAGTTAGTCTTCACACTTCATTTTTACTTAAGAGTTTTCCCAAATTATCAACCGATATTATTTATATTCAGAATGCAAATGCTAACTTCCTGATAAGAATACGAATGTTTTTGAAACTAGTTTACGAAAAGAATGTTCAAAGCCCTATTCACCTTGAGCTACAAATTTCGAAATTGCAATCCGTAGATTCTCTCAAGGATTTGCCTTTTTGCGAAGGCTGCTCATCAATAGCACAGGTTTACAAAAAAAAAGCTTATGCATATTAAACCAAACCTATATATCCCTATGTTATTCGACACGCTGAACGCGAATCCGAAGTCCGTTAGTCTCCATCACGTCAGGTTCGTGGTCAGTTGAAGGTCAAGTAGGGAAAAATTCATTGAATAAACCTGAAAATTGATATACATAAGGTTTTACATTCGCTGAACCCGAATCCGAGATCCGTTGACCACCATAATGTCAGCTTCGAGGTCACTTGAAAGTCAAATAGGACATAAAATTTATTCAATAAAAATTAAAAAAAAAAAAGATTGTTTTTGTTGTCACTGAAACCGAGTATGGAGGTCCCTTGATTCCTCAAGGTCATCTGGAGGTCATGCCAAGGTCATCCCAAGGTCAAATTCCGATGAATTTTATTGAATTTTCAGGTTTATTCAATCAAGTTTTCCCTACTTGACCTTCAAATGACCACGAACCTGACGTGAATCGACGCGAGTGTCTTTGTAACATAGCTATGCTACAGGAGATGAAATGTAATCCAAATTGAGGCTGGTGTTTTTTTTGCTATCACATACTTCCATTTCCACTATTTATCACCATTAAAATGGACTATTTACCACCATTAAAATGCAATCAAATTTTGATAGCTGCTGTTGTTGTACAGCGCCACTTGCGGCCGGGTAAAATACTAAAATTTAGGCGAAAGGGAGGACAGAACCGCAATTTTTGGGGATAGCCAAAAATTCGGATAAAATGTTAGCTTTCGCATTTTAGCGATAACGAAAGTTAGAATCCGGCTGCTGGTCGCCACAGTTGGCTTTGATTTCTAAAACAACTTCATCAGTAAGAAGCGGGATAATAATTCCATAATTTTCGTTTTTGTTTGGTAAATAATTGCAAAAAAGGCGCGTTTTTTTCTTCTAAGAGTTTCATGAAACTTTCGCAAATATCAAGCAAACTACAAACATCTCGCCTTTTGTAATAGCATAATAGCCCAGAAAAAACTGTTTTTCTTGAAAACGGCTAAAAACGGCGGTTTAAGTAAATTTAAATCAACTCATTACATCCCAGTTTATCCATTTCTATTTCCATTTTGTTTGCCGAAATTTAACAAAATTGTAAAAGCTTACATTAATTCGTAAATGAAAATCAGAAAATTGTTGAGGTTATGCAAATAAGTCAGTTTGTTTTGCAAACAAATGGTAAAAAGTCACTTTTTTTAATTAGGACATAGGTTCTCACTTATATTTTTGTTTCCCACTAAAAATGTTCCTTGAATTATTCGAACTTTATAAAAAAAAATGCACTTTAAACTTAAGAAATAAACCGGTTGCGCAAACAACGTGTCAATAACGTTTTGAAAGTGTAACTTTGTTTGATTGCTGTATAACGGTGATTTTTATTTTACAAAAATAAAGTGAAGTTTCTGTTATTTTGGAGTATTCCCTATAGAATGTGTGAAGACCACAAGTCCATCACTAAGGGCCTCCACAATTTGAATTTCATTTTTATATACATATATATACTTATTGTTGAATTTTGATAATTATTATAAGTGAATATACATATTAAATGAATTGTTATTTATATACATACGTGAGATCGAAATACGTATGTACATATTTGTATTGAAATTTGAAGTACATATGTACATACGTACTTAGGTATCAACAAGTAAAAGGAAGTAAAGAAAATATTAGCAACAATGTTGTTAGGATAACTGTCTGCCTGCGTGCAGGACAGTATAAATAGAGCATCAAATGTAATTTGAAATCACTTCTGATAGAGTAGTCGTATACTCCAGTCGATCGTGAAAACGCAGATTGGAATGGCTAAGCAACGATTGTGAAGACTAAGTTGCTTAGTAGGTAGTTAAGGTATATGGTGTGACGTGAAAACGCTGCCAAAGCAATACGTTATATTGGTGTGACGTGAAAACGCTGCCAAGTAGTACTTATATGGTGTGACGTGGAAACGCCGCCAAGGAAATA
>NW_023458557.1:17410003-17421512 GCF_013731165.1 Rhagoletis pomonella | reverse complement strand
ATTGCAGTCGGTTAAGATGTTTTGAGTGGGTTCAGATTAACTTTGACCCCTGTGCGACACGCCTTAACCGACTCCAATCGGGACTAAAATTTATATGTGATATCTTTGACCGTTGTATTATTATATTTCTTAAAAATTAATAAACGCAAACATTTTTTCACATGAATACAAAAACAAAGTATTTTCACTTCCGACCTAAGTTAACGTGTTCGGTAATCGTTGACGTTTTCTTACGGTAATTTAAATTAACACCCGTATGCTGTCATCCGAATCTTCGTAGTTACGAATTCGTAGTTCCGTCCCGAAAAATCGAAAATTGGTATGCTGCAATCCGATCGTAACTATCAACGGCACTGCCAGCTAAAAGCGCGAAATTCGAAGTTCTTAATCAGCTGCTTTGACAGAAACAAATCAAATCGTGAATAGTGAAATTAAACAAGTAATTTTTAGGGGAAAAAACGACTTAAAAATATATATATATATGTATATATATTTCATGATCCAACGATCGGATCTAAACCAAATTAGTATGGGACCACCTCTGAGACACTACCTTTCTATTGCAAAAATTATCGAAATCGGTTGACGCGGTCCAAAGTTATGCGGTAACATAAAAAAAAAAAAATATCCCAACGAACTGATAACCTCCTCCTTTTTTGGAAGTCGGTTAAAAAATCGTCGTTTTTTGAAAAGAATTTCCCTTAATTAAGTAAAATACAATGTAATCAGTGGTCGGAGCACTTTTTTATCAGGAGGAAGAACTTGCTGCAGCTTACAGTTGCATTAATATAAAAAGGATATTGCTAGTAGTTCTGATCCATTTAGCTTGTGAAAAATTTCCGCATCAACAAATATGCATTTAAAAGCGTTTTAATTAGAGACCGTACCAGTTATGCATTTTATAATAAAAGTCAAAAAATGTAAGTTATTTTTTTACTTTTATCATTTTGAGCAAATAATACCGATTATTTCTGCTTTTTATTTTTTTAAGGCAAAAATAAAAGCTAAAATTTGCCTTTTATTTTTTTGAGCAGAAAATAATCGGTAATTTTTGCCTGAAAAAATAAAAGTCAAAGTTAAAAATCAAGTATTCCATAGCAATATACACAGATGTGAATGTGATAGTTTTGAAGCTCCTACATGGATTTTAATAACCCCTATACCCAAATACCAGGGTTAGTTCAAATCTATATACATTTGTATACATTAGGGTGGCCCTTAAAAATGAAATTTTAAGTCTCACCCCCTCACTCGCTAATACAACGGTCAAAGATATCACATATAAATTTTAGTCCCGATTGGAGACGGTTAAGGCGTGTCGCACAGGGGTCAAAGTTCAGATTCCTCTATGGAGACTCAAAAAAGTTAAATTCATTTTTTTTTTCATCTAATACCCAAAATCGATACTGCTGTAGGCGCAGATATCAATTTTGGTCCCGATTGGAGTCGGTTAAGGCGTGTTGCACAGGGGTCAAAGTTCAGATTCCCCTATGGAGACTCAAAAAATTTAAATTAATTTTTTTTTCATAAAATTTTAACAGTTTATGCCGCCAAAGAAAAAACAAAATACATGTAAATTTTCGTTTTTGTACTACTGTTATCACCTTATATTAATTCGCCTTGCACAAAACTTGAAACAACAAAACCGCAAAGCTTTTTACGCCAAACTATAAATTTAGAAACTGATAACAGAGAAAAGACCAAATCTAGAAAAATCGATGACAAACGGCCAAGCAAGCAAGAAGTACAAAAAGCAACAAGAAGTTCCACCGTCTCATCGTCTTCAGGGCAGGATGGGCAAATGGAGTTGTCATTCACGCCTATCAAAATCAGGTGTTTGTGCCACGTTAAATGACCAGTAAACAGTCCAACAAGTTGTCTGCGGTCCCGTCTGCTCAGTGAGAGCAAAAAACGAGTTAGACCTTTCTAGATTGAAGGCAATATGAGTTTTGCCCACCTGCATTCCCTCGATGCCTTCCAGTCATTGCTGAGCAAAGTATTCACCCAATTTCTGATTGTGGCCTCGATGGCCAAAGTGGGGAGTGTTGTAATTGGTTGCGGATTGATTGGTCTAAACCAACTGTAGCCAAATAATTAGATGCCTCATTACCAGATACTCCCGAGTGACCTGACAGCCAGAGTAAAGCAAGCTCGTTATGTTTACCAACATAATTTAGTCGTGACTTGCATTGCCGAACTAGTTTGGAAGTACCTAGATATAGGGCTGACCAATACCTTAAGTACAGTTTAGCATGGCTTTAAAAATTTCAGGTGGGTAGTACTACCCACCATACCCACGTCTTCCGCCGCCCCTGATTATACTTGTTTACACAAAAAATGAACCTCTGTAAAAGAGAATTATTTAGGCAAACCTTGGGTCGTTGAACACGAAAACAGTACCCAATTATTCAAAGAAGCGTTTTCGAGATTTTCACAATAACGTGTTTTTTGGTGCTTTTCACAGTTATTCGTCAATATCAATATCAATTGAGTCGACTTAAAGCACCTATAGTTTCGAATGGTATTGATGTGCCCTTTACAGAAATATATAATTTGCGCAGATTGTGCCATAACGTCTACATTTCTCATCCGGTTTTCATTATCTTAGGCTCAAACTTTACTGTAGCGATTTCTCTTTTATATCGAATTTTAAAAATAATTCAAAAATTATTGGACATTTCACTTTTTTCGACTTTGTTCGCTTCTAGCACTAATACTTTTCATTGAAATCGGCATAGGTACGGTGACCATCCGTCCTGTATTATACGGAACAGTCCTCTTTTTTCGTCCTTTGTCCTGGTAATTTATTTATTTCACACGGGACGCCAAATGTTCTGTATTTCTTTTAGCGTCCGGTATTTGTCCCGTATTCAGTATTTTGACGCCTTAACAGCTCATAAAAATGAAATGCCTATGAACCAGTTTTTATTTTTAAATATGGATGCATGTGATTCGAATAGGGGAGCACATATCGATGGCTGAGTCGCAGTGTTGGCACTAATCGATTATTTTTTAATCAATTAGTTAATTCGATTAAATTTAATCCGATTACAGTTAGTCATGATTAATTTTAATCTGATTAAACAGTTAATCGTAACCGCGATTACAAAAATTAATTTTTAATCATTAACCCTTAATTTGATTAAGTAGGTTTTGTGATTAACAAATTTATGCTGGAATTTTACTGTGCACACAAGGCCAGTTAATCGGGTATGGCAAAGTCGGTTTTCCTCATAAATCCAAGCAATTTGGTGTGCATTTTCATTAAGATCTATTTTAACAGACGCTAAGCAAACGAGGTTTTAATATCCCTCTGCACATGTGCGTGGGGTTATAAAAATTCTCAATTTATGTATTACTAATAATAATAATAATTATTATTTTTATATATTATGCGTTTTTTTAAGAAATAACAAAAGAAATAACTATAACCCGTGTTTGGTTTCAAATTCGGACAAACTAGACCACTTAATCAGATTTTTTTAATTGGATTAACGATTAATTATTAAAATTATTTAATCGTAATCACAACCAACGATTAACGATTAAAAAAATTTAATCATTAATCGTACGGGTGATTACGATTAATCAATTTTAATCGTTAATCGCGATTAAAATTTTAATCATTAATTTTTAATCGTTAATCAGATTAACATTTTGCCAACACTGTTGAGTCGGCAGCCAGTTCGATAATGCCCCAACTCAGAAAACTTTTCAGGAACGCCCTACTTCAGAATTTTATTGAAGGATGCCCTATTTCAGAATTTTATTGAAAAATACCCTATCTCAGAAATTGTTTGAAGAACACCCTATTTCAGAATTCGGTTCAAAAACGCTTTATCCTAAACGAAAATACATTTAAAATGTGCTGAGAGCGGTCGGTTTTAGGTCGGAGATAGGGTGTTTTTGAACTGAATTCTGAAATAGGGCGTTCTTAAACTAAATTCTGAAATAGGGCATTGTTGAAAAATTTTCTGACATAGTGCGTTTTCGAACTGGCTGCCGAGATGGGGCGATCTTCCACTCAGCCATCGATATGTGGATGGTTTCTAAAGTTATAGTTTTGCGCTAAAATTTCAAACTTTGTTTACGTATGTGGATTCCAAAACCAACAAGAAATACACACAGCTTGCTGTCCAATGTGCCGGGTGTGGAGGCAAATTTCAAATTTTGTGAGGAATGTAAAGAAGTTCTCAAAGATGGAAGGGTACGCTTTGCAATTCAGCTTGTTCCGTATGCTATTAACTGCATTGTGCTTGGTCGAAATCCAAGTCTGACAATAATCCGGTGAATATCACTCGTGCTACAAAAGTAACCGGATATTTTCATCAAGTGTCCCTGCCTAGGAATGTTTGAAATACAAAGATATGGAAAAATATTCAGCGAATGTGAGATGTTACAACTGAATATTTATGTGCTGCATTCATAAAATATCGAAAAATATATGCCAAATAACCCTCCTATTATGAATTTCCTTACGATGGACGATAAACGCTTGCAAGCGTTTCGTATGAAATCAAATTTCGTATTATTGCTTTCATACGACCGACAGATGTGTTATTGTGAATGGTTGTGGTTTTTGTCCACTTTTTATTGCGAACCAACGCTAATCAGCAACGCTTACTATCAGGTTTCATACGACAACATCGATTCGTAATAGAGGATAACATAGTGCCAGCGTTTATCGTGCATCGGACGACTAGACCTAGACTTTGAAGTTTACCTTATATGTAGGTATACAATCTTCGATTATTACCGCAGCGACCACAAAAATGCAGTTGCCAATATAGCAACTCAGTTGCCAGCTTGCAGTTGCCATCTGTAAAACCATTTCGGCCAGTGGCCACCCAACTGAAGTTCGGTTGCCATATGCCTAAGTCGGCTCAGCTCGATGTTCTGGTCACATACATAAGTACATATTTTCATGAGTATATCTCTTCTTATTCTGGTACTAACAAATGTCGGACCAAATTTATAATACCATTTCATGCTCATGAAAGGTATAGTTTTCAGATTTCAAATCGGTGAAGTAGGTAACAAAATATAAATTTAAACATTTTCTTAACTTCTTCCCAGCGTATCTATTAAAATGTCATTTTCAAAAATTTCATGCAATGCTATGCCATGTCATTCCATCTCAAACATACTAGGGCTATTCGCGATTCGGTGCATAAGAGCTGACAAATTTATGCAATTGCAGAAATATGCCATGGATTGTGAGCGACCTTTATTAAACTGGCATGGTAAAACTTGTTTAATCAGTTGATAGAAATGTCAACCAGAGTTGCAATGCATAGCATTTTTATGCTATGGATTTTCGGTATTGCAAATTTGTCAAGCCATGACAAATGCAAATGCGTGTATTTTGTTTGTGTATTGCAAATAATTTGCAATACAAATTTGCAATGCAATGAAGCTAGGCCATTTGCACCGGATCGCGAATAGCCCTACTGTTATAGCATGCCATTGCTTCTAGCTCAGCAGCTGTTTGCTGTTGTGTTTCTGCAGCATATTTTTAATACTGTTTAATCCTGCCTTGTATGAAAATGTATATAGCAAGGGCAAGGCCGAGGCCTAAAAGAGCCACATCTAAGTTCTAAATGCTACAAAGAGCCACAAAAAAAGAACAAGAAAAACAAAAATTTTATTTTTAAATTAAGTTATTATTAGAAATGAAAAACATTAATTTTATTATTATTCTATTGTACGTAAGCTAGATATACAAGAAAATTCAAAACATCCCTTTGCCGAGATTTTCAAAATCTGGTTTTAGGTCAGTTAAAGCCGTTCGTAACAATTCTGTTAAATGTTGGATAGTCAATAGGTACGTTCTTTTAAAATCTCCAGTAAAAAATGTCCAACAGCGAAATTCCGGCAAAATGTCATATGTTATCTCACAAGAGCAATATATCCAAAATAGTTCGCGAACAGAAAACTTACAGAAACTTGCAAGTTAGACGAACAGCTGGTAGAAATTTTGTTTACATTCAAAAGTATAAAATTGAAAGCGTAAGAAAACAAATTCCGAAGTCTTATCCTGACACAGTTCACTGACTAAACTTACTTCTTACAAGTTTAATTAGTCGCATTTTACTATTTTAACTTCCAAACCATCAAATTCAATTTTGGGATTGGCGTAAATTCCAACCAGCTGTTTTTGATCTGCTGTTTTCTTGTTGGCAAATTGCTGTTGGCAAAAATTTTTCCAGCAGAAACTAGCAGATTTCCCTCAAATGAAATGTTATTTTGCTCTCTCCATTTCCCTACTTTGCAAGTTTTTTACGTACGCGAACACAAAAAGCTGATCATTTTCATAACTTTCAATAATTAACAGGTACGCGAAAGCAACTAATTGTGAACGGTATTTTTACTTTACGAATTTCATTGTAGAGTACAAAGACTCACAGTTATATGTTGTACCAAAAATTTAAAATATACGGCACGCAGCTGTTTTCAACAGCGGATATTTTAAATCTGATACTTGTTGCCGGAATTCAAGCAATGGCAAAGCTTTATGTTGCATTTCCAGTGCCTTATCTTCTTTTAACTCTTTCGATTCGAAAAGCAGAGAAATATCGGTTTTAGTTATTTTTTTTTAACTTTGGGATATCATCACATCACCGCCAACCTCCGCCCAACTAACCGCTTCCGTTTCTGGTGGAATCTTCGACACTTCATCTAAGACTAACCGTCTGCTGCAGCACTGGCTGTCGTAACCAACCCTAAGTGGCACTGTCCTGTGACGATCTGTCAGGATCATTCTCTGGAGGTCAATCTTCATGCCTTGGCCAAGTAAGAAATCCACGCCAATGATGACTTCATCCACAATATCTGCCACTATAAACTTAGTATACGAGGCCACATCGTCGATTATTACCTCGCATGGTACTTCTCCTAACACTTGGGTGCGTTCACCAGTTGCAGTCTGCAGCTTTGCTCCAGGTAGTGGCTTCACATAAAAAGTGGCCAAATCCGGTCGAATAATGGAACGTGTCGCTCCAGTATCCACTGTCAGTACTCTCTCCTGCGCATTCACACATCCACCAATAGTGAGGTTGCATGCTTTCCGGCCAATTTGTGAGACGGAGAGTATGGGTCCTTCAACTTCTGGAGCCAGCACGCGGCCCTTCCGGCTGGCTCGTTTCAGTTTAACGACTGATTGGAGTTGTCTTCGTCTCCTTCAGCCCTGAAGATATACGTGTCTCCAGCGCTTGAATCTGGGATGACAGCTGTGATGACATCTGTGACATGCGTGTATCCTGTGCTTGCATCTGTGATGACAGCTGTGATGACATCTGTGACATGGCAGCCAATAACGTGTTCATGTCTATAGCTGTTGATGAACTAAGAGCCTTTTGCTGTTCTTCAACCTTTCCGGATGTCTGCTGCACATCCTTCGACGAACAAGCAGCTTCATCCTTCTGTTCGTCCTTTGCGGATGCATCGTCGGGTTTACCCTGGAAGTCGTATTTGTCCACGGCGATGCCTTCAGCTTCCATAGCCTCCCGCAATCGGGATAACAATTCCACTTTTCTTCCGGAGGTGGCCAAATTACGCTTTTCCAACTCCTGTTTCAGCTTCTCAATATTTAAGTCCTGAATTTTCGCCATTTTCAGTAGTTTATCCTTCGGGATTTATTTAACAATCACACTTCTGACACCAATTGTTACGATTATCCTTGAAACCTTGAGGGATTTCCCAAATATCCTGCGGCTCGTATCGCTGGATTTTTAAATAAATGCTAACGATGACCAAATTGTAGTACAATTAACTTTATTGTACAACAAACAGTTTACAATACTTGCTAATACAATAAAACACTTTACAATACTTGTTAAAGCAATAACAACGCTTTACTAAACTTCTCTGCTCACTTTACTTGTAGCTTGCTGACTTGTAACTCGTAACTAACTCACTTCGCTGTGGCGGCGCCCTTATATACCTGGGCTCGCACTTATGGCAACTCTAGAACGCTCTGAAGTTTATCGCTCATTCTCTTTCTCTCGCTGTTCCCAGTGTTCATCCAACTTGACGTTTATCTTTGTGGAACATTCTACGTCATTCCTCGAAAATTCTGCCTATTTCTCGTTGTTCGCTTTGTGTTGCCGCAGTATTCGCCACAGTACATTTGTACAGATTTGTATATTTTGGCAGTCGCAGAGTGGTATTCTTTAGAAATTTGTGTTCAGCTCAGTAAAAGAATTTGCAAACAACATTACTCTGTAACTGCCAAAATGTACAAATCTGTACAAATGTACCAATCGTCAGTCATACGACTTAGTTAGGCCGATCTGTAGCAGCCACAGAATTGAGCTATATATCAAACTAAAGTGCAAGCTGCAGTTGCAGTTGACCGTGTTTGTCAAAAAAGTAAAAAGCGGCAGACAAGTCGATAGTGAGTAATATAATTTCGGAAAATATTCGGAAAAATTATTAGGTATTATTCATAGCTTTGAAACATATTTCACGAAAGCAAAAAATATAAATAGCTGAGATCCCTTTCTTTTTTAAACACCTAGGATATCACTGACCATTAAAAAGGACCTTGAATAACCGCAAACCTCAAAGCTTTACACATTTGTGTATGTGATTTTTAAAATGAACGATCCAAAATTAGCCCGTATACATATTTACAATTTTTTATAACCAGTGGTGGAATTTTTGTACTGAAAGGGTTAACCCTAAAAGTATAATCTACGTCTGCGAGGTCTTTTTTTAATTTTAACACAAAGTTTACTTTTTATTTTGTTGTTTTAAATAAATGTGGTTATAGTTTTTATTCAACTACGTTTTATTATTAGTCAAACTCACAACTTCAATATTCTTAAAAAAATATGGCAGCACTAAATATAATTTAGCTCACAGGTTATCTTTTAAGTACATAAGCCTCTACGGCGTATGTTAGGGCTTTACGTTACTCCTAAATAGATTAGGCTTCTGGGGTTAAGAAAGCTTTTGTTTGAAAGTGTGATATTAAATACTTTTCACCAAAAACGGCGCCAATTTTCAATGATTATTTCGTTTCAGATTAAGACTAATACAAGATATTGTGAAAGGTTGAACTATACCTTATAGATGACGGTTTTCTTATGGCCCACTGCACTAAGCTTAGAGCAGAGTAATGTCTTTTAAGAACTTAAAAATTATCCTAGGTTATCAAGTGTCTAGCTATACAAGATTAATTGTTGTCTTTAGCGAAGTTCTTTAAATAAAAGTTGAGCTAAGTACTCACCCGTATTTCGAGGTTACTACTAGTTTTAATAAATTGTTAATTTAATTTCCTATAAAATGTACCTTTAGGTTTATGGATTTTAACAGGGACGTGAACCGGATGAAAAATTTGGTCGGTTCGGTTCAGCGGTTCGAACCGTTTTTGCACTTTTGGATTGGTTCGTCAAAGCGTTTTTTTTGGTCTTTGATCCGGGGTTTCGGTTCGGTTTAACGGTTCGAAAAACAAATAAAATAACGCGCAAGTTTAAGTGTCAAGTGTCAAGAGCAACAACGCGCAAGGTTAAGCGGTCTGTCAAATGAGATGGGTAGGCAACCCATTGATATGTTTAACAAAAAGAAAAAATAGTGGGTACATTTATCTATTGAAAATTGGTTGAAACGAACCTTTAAACCTATATGGAAAGTGGTTCGGTTTTCGGTTCGGATCAAACATTTGTGGAAAATTTCGGTTCGGTTAATGGTTCAGTTAATTAATAGAAAAAAGCGGTTTTCCGGTTCAAACCCGGTTCGGTTCAAAACCGGTTCACGTCCCTGCATTTTAAGAATACATCGAAAATTTTGTTTAGCGAATCAATGTGAAATAATTGCAGAAACGATTAACCGGTTTGCTGAGCAACCGTGACGTCTGATTTTTAAATAATTTTTGTAAAACAAATTGGCAAGTACATATCGTTCCCCGCATGTCAGAAACATTAATGTGTAAAGATGCAAATTTTGGGAGTTTTTTATATGTCGAGCCCCCCCTAAATTCGATCCTGGCGACGCCCATGGGAGTAAGATGCTGTTTCAAGGCTAATGAAATGCTGTTTCAAGGCTTTTGTGGGAAAAAATTAGGAAAATTATTTTTTGTTCCGTATTCAGCTGCCATAATTATGGCCACCGTAGGCATATGCTATGTATTTTTGTAAAAGGCACATCGATACCTTTCGAACTGTGGGTCCTTTACGTTGATTGGATGATTTATTCATACACAAAAACAGGTTTTGCGGAAAAATCTCAAAAACGATTCTTTGAAAGGAAAATTTGGTATTGCTTTCGTGTTCAGCGAACTAAAATTAAATTGGAAAACGTTTCTTTCTTAGATTCACGCGATAACTCACAATTTCTAGAGCAGTGTTACTGATATACAGTTGGTATACGAAAAGACAGATGGAAAGACACATATCTTCGCCATATTTGGGAAGCGTGGTTATCTACTAGACTGAACATATTCTACTTATCAAGCTTATTAATTGCGTAATGAAATCTTCAAAAACCTAAATTTTTAGTTACATCTCTATATTATTAAACGCGCGTTTTAGTGTATTTATAGAAACATGGTATGTATGTATATTAAAAAATTTTATATTTGACACGCTTAACAACTTATAACTGCCGTACTACCATTTCGCAGGGCCTGGGTTCAAGCCTAATTTCCGACCAACATCAAAAAATTAAACCTAAAGAAGTTTTATCCAATAGCGGTCACCCCTGGGCAGGCAATGGCAAACCTCCGAGTGTATTCTGCCATGAAAAACAGCTTGGCATAAAAGAATAATCGCCGTTCGGAATCGGCGTAAAATTGTAGGTCCCTCCTTTTTGTGTGACAACATGGCACAATCGGAGGAGAAGTTGGGCCAAACACTAACATATTATGTAAACGCCTATCTATTTATTATAGGCTGTAATTAATATGGATTTTTTAACGCTTTCATCGGCCTTTGTTTGAATAATTTTTCCCCACGCTCTGGGTGTGAATAATATTTTTACATAAATACATGCATACATACATGAGTAAACTGTAAGGCGTTTTTTTGTAATTTTTCGAATACCAAGTAAACCGGTAATTGAATATCTGAATACTGGAAAACCGAATGAAATCAACTGCATGTTGTCTTCATTCTCATCTAATGGCAGGCCGATGTGAGTGGGCTTGGGCATCTTATGTCAAAGTATCCCGAGCCTCACATTGGAGCTCTAGGTGGGAGTTGTCGAAGGTATTGATTGTTTCTCGATGAATGGCCTGACTATATAAGAGTATATTTGTATTGTCGGTCTGATTCAGCGGATGGGGTATTCTCATTCCCAAGACAGTCGGTTCTACATGCTCGAATTTTTCCCGACAAAGAACTGTTGCTTTGGCGATATAATCTTGTTAAGATCGGTGGACCATTAAAAGCATGTTTACATATAAATATAATCTCAATCGAAGCTCGTTTCTTAATTAACCGGTTTACACAGGCAAATCTCAGTGTTTAGGCCTCCGCCTAAATAGATTAGAAAGAGGACACCCCTAATG
>NW_023458557.1:17401513-17409903 GCF_013731165.1 Rhagoletis pomonella | reverse complement strand
TCATTGAGAGTCAGTCTGACGTTTGCCAGCAATATAATTTTAAAATTCGAACTCAAGCCCGCACACACATTCTCATTTTTAATCTCAAACAACAACAATTGTGAACAATTTCATTTTTTATTTTCAATTTTATATGATTTTAAAATGTTTGCAAACGTCAGAAAAAAATCATGGCCGACGAATTGAGAGAATGATTTTACCTTCTAATGTTTTTATCATGGTTGTAAGTATGAACTTGGAGTGAATGAACGTCCTCAGTTATTGAAATATCGGAGTTTTCGAATATTCGAAAATTACCATTATACCGGAAACCGGTGCAATTTTAGTCCGATTTGAATAATTTTCAACGAATTGCTTTCGTACCAATGCACCGAGTTTGGTAGAAATTGATAAATCGATTACCGAGATACACATTTTTGGTCATAAGTGGGCACAGCCACGCCCAAAATCCAAAAATTTATAATAATCTAATTTTCTGCTCAGTGGTCATTGCAATAATCGATTTTGAGTCAATTAGCTCCTAATTTATCGCAATTTCCGTGTTTCTCTAAATTACCGTTATATGGAAGGTGGGCGTGGCTATTGCCCGATTTCAAATATTTTCAACAAATTTCTTAGCTAGGTCTTAGCAAGGCTCGTACCGAGTGTGGTAAGGATTGGTGAAGCGGCTACAAAGATACAGTATTTCATCATAAGTAGGTGGAGGCACGCCCCTTTTCCAAAAATTTCATAATAGATTAGTTTGCACCAAAATTATTCTTTACATAATAATTTTCAACAATTTGGATCCACTATTTACTGAAATATCATAGTTTTTGCATTTTTCGAAAATACCGTTATATGAGAAGAGGGCGTGGTTACAGTCCGACACGGACAGACGGACGGACAGACAGACATGGCTTAATCGATTTGTCTTTTCATTCTGATCATTTATATATACATTTGTCTATATCTATCTCGATTCCTTTAGGCTGTTAGGAGGGCCAGAGTTTGACATCGTTCACAGCCACACGAAAAAAAGTGTCATGTATTTGTGACAGGTATACCCTACCCTTATGTGCTTCGGCGCCCTGAACACGAATCTGAAGTCCCTTTTGCTCCATCGCGTCGGGATTTTTCCTAACCCCAAAGACATGGCGGATATTATGTGACAGGCAGGTTTTTTGAGGTTAAAAAAATCCTGAATGCCTTCAAACTTGTTTTAATGAATTGTGTTCCTTTAAATGACTTTTATAATTATAGAGCTTTACCTGTAGATGTGAAATAACGTTTAATTTTTTGGAATATTTTTTAAATCAAATTTGGCGCTTGAACGCAATCCGTGTTCTCTAGTAATACGGGTATAGAAAGAAAAAGTCTCACTTCGGTCGCGCGTGGGATCCACCCATAACTTTTTTCATCGCAAACCAAGCGCAAAACCCGTTCCTGGGGAGTGTTTGAAGATACAAGGCCCGCTTGTAGCCGAATCTAAAACTGAACAGAAGCCGCTGACTTTATTGAGCCCTTAAACCGAATAAGTCGGAGTGACCCCACCGAAGTCTCGTCGCTTTCTATCGTGAACCAGGACTTCCATCTCGCACATGGGTTGTCCGCACTGCTCTTAATGCACGAAAGGGGGCGCAAGAGTCGGGATTGAGTATTATGGAGCAACTGTAACTTCATACCCAGAAGAGCGACAATAAGGATAGGAAATACTTCGTGGACTAATGAATACTTCGAGATTATTGAGAAGAAAATAATTGAAGAGTTTGCTCAAAAACCGAAGCGTTGTTACTAGCATAAAAATGCTTGAAAAAGCAGTTAAATTTTTTTTTTTATTGATATATGTATTAACTTCCCCCTATTTGCCTATGACCCTGTCTTCGAGTTGCCGTTGATTCTGCCGACACTAAATACTGCTCACATTGCGTTTTGTTGCTTTTGTTGTGCAATTACAATTCCGTTTGCATTATCCTCAAAACAGCTCATAACACAATCATAATTGTATACTCATACACATATGACCATATTTGCACATACATATATATGTATATACATATATTTGAATTTGGTTGCTGGAAACTCTCATACTCTCACATTTCCGGAGGTTAATACTTGTACTTTCGTTTGAATGTAGGCCACACTTAGGGGTGGCTACCGGGTGATAGATGTTGGCATATCACTGGCAATAGGACAAAATCACTGCCTGGATATGTGAATGTTTGGATGTTTTATTGGATAAATTGTTCGTGTATTGCATCTTGTTTGCTTTGCGCTGATCTTTACTTTGGCCTGCACCGGAAGTTCGTTGAAAGCTGCAATCATTCAAATGCGAATTTACAGATTTTATGAGGGTATTTTTAAATGCTTTAGGTATGTAAACGCTTACTAGTATGTTGAAAGTATGTTGAACTGAAGAGATATACTATGCAACTTATAGCGTTTTTTTTTCTCGAAATAAATGTTGCATTTATTCTGCCCTGCGCCAGAGCTGTCAAGTTTTTGTGTTCTTTTCTCAGCATCTTCACATGCATATTGCGTACTTTTTCTTTAAAAATGTTGCACTCTGATAATGTAGCCATATCAGAAGGTTGAATTTTTTTCGAGAAAAGAAAACGCCATTCGATGTTTAATGCTTTCCAACTTGGTCCAATGAATTTTGTCCCTTTGAATGACCTTTATTCCATTTCGTTATGATTAGTATAGCTTACATATATCTGTATATTAGGGTGCTTTTTTTGCGACTATTGTTTATTTTTTTCACTCCTACCTCGAAATTTTGTGGAAAACACCTAAAAAAACTCCCTGAAAATTTGAACTCTTAATATAAAGGTGAGGTAGTGTGGAATTTTCATAGACTATTAAGCTAAATTGTAGAAATTGTTGTTCAACTTCAAAGTAAAATATCCCAAGAAATGTTGATATTAGCGATTTGGTGTTGAAGAAGTTTTTTGTAGCAAATTGAATGTCCTACAATTTCGTCTTTATGTATTTTTTCTGTAGCTCTTGTTATTTTCGTGTTAAGGCAAAAAAAAACAGAATTTCATGAAAAAATTGGGTTTAGTGACCCGTACTACCTCGCCGGTGGGAGATAGGATTACACCGCAATGAGCACTTTTGCACGCCTTGGGCGAGTACTTAATGTTAATATTAAGGGTTCAAATTTTCAGGGAGTTTTTTTTTAGGTGTTTTCCACAAAATATCGAGGTAGGACTGAAAAAAAACAATAGTCGCAAAAAAAAAAGCACCCTAATATATACGTATGTAGCTATGTAATACCAAGTTCCAAAATCCCTGTCGCTTGAACCAATCCATTTTGTCCCTTCAAATACTATTTCACCATGGAAAATGTTTAAGCATGCTGCAATCACAACAGACTGCCAGTATCTTCGCATCGTCACATACATACGATATAGTAGTACTCGTCACTTAAAAAGGCATTTTGCGGATTATGACATAAGTGAACGTATTCAGCTTATACTACCTGACATATCACGTAATTTTCTTTCGTACCGTTTTCGAGCCGTAAACGGATGTTACGATTCGAGCCCAGAATTTTAAGGATTGTACCATTAGAGGAGGGCTTTCTTCCACTTAGATATGTATGCATGGTTTTGGGACTGAAGTTGTAGAGGTTAAATTCATTTATGTAACCGATTAGGATTTAAAACACACTAGCCGTCAGACTGCTATGTTTGAAGCTCCTTATAATGATTATGGAACCTTTAGTGATAAAACAGTCACGAAGTTTCTTCTCCTTGATTAAAACCTGAGCGATTTGCAGAGTACAAGACTGCACGTCAAAAGTTTTTACATCTTGCTAGCTGGCACCGAATAGAAAAGCCAAGAGAGGCCAAGTTTTTTTGCAACTAGCTTTTCAGCACAAGAGAGCCCTTCCTCTTCCTCTGCTACCAATAGTGGGTACCACGATTGAGAGAATACAAAGGTTTCGCCGATTTCGGACCACTATTCCTCTCTTAACGAATTTGACAGAATCGTTGTTTGCATGACGTCACACTTGTGCAACTTGTTTACGTTTTCCTTGCAACATTTTTTCTTCTTCTTCCATTCTTGCTCACGTTTTGGCATTTCTCTCTCGCAATTGCACCAGTGTGACGTCACACAAAAGTTATTCTCAAAAATCCTCTCTGATCGGCGCAGTCTTGTATTCTATCATTCTTGATTGGGTGCCATATTGAATATGTTGGGGCTTGAGAGTTTATGTCATAAGAAGAAATACACTCTTCTTCTTGTTTTCGCTCTCTTCCTGCCCAATTTGCTTTGCTTCTTTATTCAACTTGGAAAAGGTGGAAGAAACTGCGCGGATGTTTCAACTGATGATGCAGTTGATGTCGTCAGCCGATACCAGTAGTACCCTTTAACGAAAATTTGTTTCTAATGCAGCGTTTTTACTGCATTTAAAATGCAACACTTAGCACTTTCGAACATATATTTTCGAAGAGCGTGCATGCTATACCATTTACCAAATGCACATTTACGCCAATTCGAAGTTTTATGCGTTTGACAAACAGCCATGTTCCAGTCGCTTATTCAGATCCATATCTAACACGATTAATTCGCACGGAGAAAAAATGATGCTAAAAAACCTACTCGAAAAATTAAACAACAAATTTAATACAAAAACTTGAACTGTTTTAACCATAACCGAAAATTGGTTTGGGTAATATAATTATTTGTCGATGCTATCAATAAAAATAGCTTAAAGTAATTATGAAACAAAACAAACAGAGTTGATCAAGATTTTTATCAGCATCACATAGATGTTGCAGCTAGCAACGTATACGTGAACAAGTAATTTTTAGCAAAAAAACCGACTTAAAAAAAATATATATTTATATATATTTCATAATCCAATGATCGGATCTAAACCAGTATGGGATCATCTCTGAGACACTACCTTTCCGATGCAAAAAGAATTATCGAAATCGGTTGACGTGGTCCAAAGTTATGCGGTAACATACATAAAAAAAATATATATATATATTCCGACGAACTGATAACCTACTCCTTTTTTGGAAGTCGGTTAAAAACCAGAGCTAAACGCGCTAAATGTGCTTTTACGCGTAAGCAAAAACAGCCCATAAGCGATTCAGTTTTGCATCTCGTAGCATCAAATTAAAGAAATAATAAAAAGGCATCTGAAGCTTCGATTAGTATCGAGCGACTAGGAGATAAGGAATGGACCTATTACAAAGTAACAAATCAAAGTTTTGCCGGAGACTGCGGATATTTTGATGAATTATAATATAGGTGTTCATATTATTAGACAGTAAATTAAGTTTGTTAATGGGACTGTTAGTGGCATGGTTGTTTCTGTTAAGAAAATTGCTAAATTTCATAGTTAGGTAAAACTAATGGCGTAAACGGGGTAAAGCATGCAATATGCATGTGAAGATGCTGAGAAAAGAACACAAAAACTCGACAGACCTGGCACAGGGCAGAATAAATGCAACATTATTGCGAGAAAAGAAAACCCTATAATAGACTTTTAACAAACCGTCAAAATTCCTTAAAACAACAACCCCACCATTATCAGTATTTTTTTTTTAAGTATTTTGCTATTATTGAACCAAAGATACTTATAATTCTTCTCTTTCTTAGCTTTCATCGCAGCTGCATACAGAGCTCTGTTGTAGCTAGTGATACTGTCATTTATATACATATGTATGTATGTATGCAGATCTTTTTCTTGCTCAGCTCAGTTGTCAGTTTACCCTTTGGACTTCTTTTTGTTGACATTCAGGCATGTTCTGCCTCGGCACGATTTACAAAATCTATTTCGGAGGATTTATAACAAAGAGGGAAAAATTTGGCGCTAAATCGACGGATATAACATAAATGACGTGCTTTCAGCAGTTTCCATATGAATCATTTAATACTTTGATTACAAATATACAACGATACTTTGCAAATCGCACCGATTTGAAATCGTGCGATTTGCAGAACATGCCTGATTATTTTCCTTTTCAACTCAGTGGAACCGAAATGAACGTAGAGCACATTTCGAGCAGGAGGGGACGCACGTTTTTGCTTTAGCTTCTTTACAAAGCACCTGCGAATTTGACCCGGAGAGACGGAGACACCCAAACCAGTTTCTAGAATTTGTTTAGTGCACTCATTCGCATTATCATTAGTAAGCTGCGGTACACTAACAATATCGACAGCACAGCACGATCCAGATAATAAAGGTCGCGGAGGACCGCTAACCCTCTCTTCGTCGATTTGACAGCATCCACACAATCGCTGACGTCATAACAATACTTTTGTTACATTCACTGTTGCCAACTTCATGCTTTTCGCACCAAATTTAGTGGGTATTCAAAACGCGAAAATTTTTGGGCTTGGTGCGTTTTTGGTGCTTTTAGTTTTAGTTTGAAGCCACCAAATTTGAAAATCATAAAAAAATGGAAGCAAAATCTAAAGCGATCGTAAGTGTGGTAAGCAACTTTACAAAAATTTAAACTAAATCATGGCACAATTACAATCATAAGCGACAACAAAATATGTGGCAGCACCTTCAATCATGCCAGAAGAAATCAACCGTCGAGCAAGAAATGTTGATTTTTATTAATTTGAATCGGCATCCTTACAATAAAATTATGTATGCATATCGTCTTTTAAAGTACAAAACCGCATATCGTCATTCTGCAAAACCGCGTAACTGACATTGGCTGCCAAAAATTGGATTTGCTTACACAAGCTCTTGGCTCAATCCTTATCCATTCGTCCTGAAATATACTAGCCAGAAACGCGATTCCTTTATTAAAAAAGAGAACCATTTTGAAATATGAGTGTTCTTACGCTATAGAAAATTATTTCTACAACTTAACATACGCGGTTTGTGCTGTGCTGAAGAAATCGGCGTTAAAATTCTTTAGACTTGCGATTTCTTCATACAGCAACTGCAGTATTACCGTTGTCAAAGTGTCAAATTTACACTTTTTGGAGATCGATGCCCCCTGACACCGACTTTTTAGAAATAGGCTTATTTTGAAAATTTTCTTAAAAATCATGCGACTTTTGCCCTTTTTTCTTTGATTAAAAATTATATATACACATCGCACGTTTAATAATATAACGGAGTATTTCAAAATTACAATTTTGTGGGAAAATGCAATCGAAGTTCTATCAATTCATACACTTGGTATACAAAAAGACAGATGGAAGGACACATATCTTTGCCATGTTTGGGAAGTTTCGTTATCTGTTAGACTGAAGATATTCTACTTATAAAGCTTATTAGTTGCATAATGAAATCTACAAAAACGTAAATTTTGAGTTACGTCTCTATATTATTAAACGTGCGACATATGTATTGGAAATTTTTCTATCAAATATATTTTGTTTCTTTTTACGTGTTTAAAAATGCTTTTAGTATTTACTTTTCAAAAGCACTTGAAACTTACATCTCTGGAAAAATTTTGACCGATTTCAACCTTTTCATTATCTCAAAAATTTTCCGCAAAAATGTCCAGAAGTAGGATGAATTAATGCACCGTTATTGTAGCTTAGTATTTAACCAAGTTATTTGTGTTAAATCTATTTTCCTGGCTCTCGGTGCAAAGAAATAATGTGTGATTATTTATATATAAACTTAAGAGTCTAAACTTCGTTATAATAATTGTTATCTACTGATGTTGCTTTTTTGTGACTGAATCGTTATATTGGAGTAAGTACTTTTTTAATTGCAATTTTGTTTTCATAATAAATGCAAAATATGCATATTGCGTCTTTGTAATATATCCCTCATCAATAGTTTTTTTATTTTAAGAGACCAAAATATTTTTGACAGAAAATGATGACATCCATAAGCAATTTATTAAAAAAAATAAATGGGAACACTCATGGATGAAATAAAGTCGACTCTAATGTTAGAAGCACCTTTTTTGACAGATTGAAAATTATGTCCAGAAGCTATAACTAACCTAGAGTCGATTTTATTTCGACTATGAATATGCCCCAATAAGTCTCGAAAGGTAAAATGATAAAAGTCCATATATACATGGTATAAAAGATTTGAATTACTTGAATACACCTTTTTCGACTGTTACTACGTTTATACGTAAGCTATTTGGAAATAAAAATAATTTGCAAGTACCTAACTCACTGTTTATTCGATGGTGAAAAATTCTATTTTAATATTGCCTGATTATAAAAAGGCAATAATATGACCATCGAAAACGAAAATAAAGTTAAAAATGGCAACGTCTTGATTATAAAAAGGCAATAAGATGACCATCGAAAAAGAAAATAAACCTAAGAATGGCGGTGTCTTGCGCTTATTTGCAAATAGTAACACTAATCAATACTTATTTGCGTGATTTAGTTATTTGAAAATAAAAAACTAACTCAGCGTTTATACGGCAAAGTTTACCATTTTGCAAATTGTT
>NW_023458557.1:17395597-17401413 GCF_013731165.1 Rhagoletis pomonella | reverse complement strand
CAAGTAGTACTTATATGGTGTGACGTGGAAACGCCGCCAAGGAAATATGTTATATTGGTGTGACGTGCAAACGCTGCCAACTAAATAGCGAAATAAAGAAGCGTCACTATAAGAATCATTGGCGTATTTATTTTAACGTTTGGATAAGGGAACCCAACATCCGACCGAGCCACAGCCCAGCTATAGACCGGATAAACCGGGTTCGTTACAATTGGCGCCCAACGTGGGGCACTAGAACTCCAGCAACATACATTCGATGTAAAGTACCGCAAGGGTAAGTTGAACGTCGTTGCCGATGCACTGTCACGACAACCCCAAGACGTACAGCTCAACATATTAGTGCAGGATAAAGAGGCAACGGCCTACAAGTGGCTGGCCGAGAAAATGGCAGAGGTGAAGAGGACACCAGAAAAGTTCCCGGACTACACAATTGTAAACAACGAACTGTGTCGACACATCGCAGTCCAGATGGATGATGAAGACACAGTACCGTGGAAGCTATGCGCGGCAGCGCCACTACGTGAGAGAGTACTGAAGGAAGTTCACGATAGTCCAAGCGCAGGACACATGGGCATCCGCAAGACGATATCGAGAGCGACGGCACGTTACTACTGGCCCGGAATGTGCAGGGACATAAAGAGGTATGTCCAACAGTGTACTACCTGCCAGATTTACAAGCCCAGCCAACAGAAATCTGCGGGAAAGATGCTAACCCAGATCGCAGAAGAACCTTGGGCCACAGTATGCGCAGACTTTGTGGGACCATTGCCACGATCAAAGCACGGAAACACAACCATACTAATCTTTATCGACAAGTTTTCCAAAAGGGTAGAAATTGTGCCTCTACGGAAGGCGACAGCTGAAGGCCTCAACAAAGCGTTTCGAGAACGCGTACTCGCTAGATTTGGAATCCCGAAAATTGTAATAACTGACAATGGAACACAGTTCAACAGCAGAGAGTTCAAACGGCTACTACGAGAGTGCGGGGTTAAGCATCAACTCACCGCACCATACACGCCACAAGAAAATCCGACGGAGAGGGCAAACCGCATCATAAAGAGAATGCTGGCACAGTTTACCTGAAAATAACAGCGAAATTGGGACGACTTACTACCCGAAATGACACTAGCGCTTAATACCAGTATTTGCGAAGCCACCGGCTACAGTCCTGCCTTCTTAGTACCAGGACGCGAGCCGCGAGTACCAAAAGCCCTCTACGACGAACAAACTTTCAGTACCGGCCAAACGACGACGACACCAGAGGCGAAGGCAACGAAAATGCGAGAGATATTTGAGATGGTAAGGCGAAATCAGCAGACAGCGTCGATCGAGCAAGCGCGTCATTACAACTTGCGCAGTAGGAAATGGCAACCAGGGGTAGGTGACCGAGTGCTGGTGAAGGAGCATCACCTATCGAAGGCGATGGAAAACTTCGCGGCAAAACTTGCACCGAAGTATGCTTGGCCGTACCGAGTGACGAACTTCGTTTCGCCAGTAATCGTCGAATTAGACAAGGTACACAACGGTAAGAGGAGAACAGCACATCTGAGTGAGCTGAAGCCATTTTACGGCGATAAAGAGGCCGACACGGCAGAGTCACCAAAAATCCTCCCCCGGCATGCACCTGAGCCTAATTCGACGCAAGGCGAAGAATAGGTAAATTTCGGTCATAGACAGAAATGTGATAACTCGGCAATTGCCAAATAGGGGAGCGATTGCCATGAAAAGGAGACCCTAAGGGGAGAGAAGAAGAAGAGAAAATATAAGAGAAAAATAGGGAAGAAGAAGAGGGAGTTTAAAATAAAGAATAAGAAGCAGTTTAAAGGAAAGTAGAAGGAGTTTAAAAGAAAACAAGTAAGAGCAGCGCTGTCTTCGGCTATGCCGAAGGCTTCATACCTTTCATGAACATCTGCAAATTTTACTTTGACAGATTACTGCTTTTGAATACATCTGCATACATCGATAGAGGAGTTACATACTTATATAAAAAATCGCATCTAAACAATCAGAGGTATGGAAGATATACTTTATATGACACCAATCTAAGTGATTTTCACCGCTATGTGATCGGTATGTAAACCGGTAACACAATTTATTGGGTTTAGTTTCCTACATAAAGGAGATATATGGCAAAACCTGGTATCTGAACAATCAGTGCTATAGGAGATAAAGCTTATACAGCATAGATTTTGACGATTTTCTCAGTAGACTTTGTATTATTATTTATAAAATATCTTACGAAATTTATCGGTTTTAGCTGTTCAAATAAAGGAGTTTTACAGTAAAATCCCATATCTGAACAATCAGATGTATGGAAGATATATGTTGTAGTCATCCGATCCTTGTTATTTTCACTGTAAGTATTCTGTTAATAATTAGTGAAAATGGGGCGAAATTTCATGTTCCTAGCTGCATAATTGGAGGAGTTATGATAAAAGACCTCATATCGGAACAATCAGTTGTATGGGGGCTGCAGGTTATAGTGACCCGATCTTTGTTATTTTCACTGTAAGTCTTCTGTTGATAATGAGTGAAAACGGCGCGAAATTTCATGGTCCTAGCTACATAAATGGATGAATTATAACGAAAAATCTCATATCTGAACAATCAGTTGTATGGGAGCTATAGGTTATAGTGACCCGATCTTTGTAATTCCTGTAAGTATTCTGTTGATAATGGGTGCAAGTATTGCAAAATTTCATGTTCGTAGCTACATAAATGGAGAAGTTATAATGAAAAATCTCATATCTATATGTTATAGTGGTCCGATTCTTCCGGTTCCGACAAATGATTAATACATTATAAAAATACACCCACCTACCAAATTTGATCCGGATATCTCGAAAACTGAGAGACTAGATTGCATACAAACAGACAGACAGACGGACAGACGGACATGGCTAAATCAACTCAGCTCGACGTTCTGATCATATAAGTATACATTTTCATGGGTCTATCTCTTTTTGTTCTGGTACTTACAAACATCGGACCAAAGTTATAATACCATTTCATGCTCATGAAAGGTATAAAAAGGGAGAATGAGAAGAAGAAGAAGAAGAAGAAGAAGAAGAACGAGGTTGTAGCACGAAAATACTATGAAAAAAGGAGATAATTCATGCCAAGAGAAATAAACAAACAAAAAATTTTAATAGCATTAATATAAAAACAAACATAATAAGGCAATACAATTATTAATATGTATAAAAACTATTAATAAACAATGATGTCAGCAAATACAATAATAATAACAAATATAATAATAATAATTAATATCGTAAAACGGATACATCATTTACCAAGCTGGCAACACTACTCCGATATCGACATATCGATCCCTGCAAAAAAATCCCCCTTTTGGGAGAGTGGGCAACATTGCAACACAACAGCTGAATAAAACAATAACAAACTAAAATATTATAAACCAAAAAATAACAAAATGCAAATAATTTGGAAATATACAGTTTGTCGCGCAAAGGCAACTGTTTCCCAACTGTGTAATATAAAAGGACATCACAAAAAGGACCCGCTACTCAAAAAGTGAATGCAGCGATGGATACACGGGCAACTGGAGAAATTTTCAAGGCGATGGGCGTAAAGGACGACACTTTGAAAGTGCGTTTGCGCCGCCTGACGGAAGCAGAAATTAGGCAGCATACTGGCGTTGGTGGAGGAGAAGGCGTTGAAGACAACGCAAGTCAGGCCAGCACAGAGATTTACGTGCACGACAGCCCAAACAGCGGTGCGAGTGATGAGGGGCGCTGGAGTCCTGAATCATGGAACCCAAGCGACTACACGACTCGGAGTTTTGTAGCCAGCAGCGAGGCGGGTAGCGGCACATTTGCGCCAACAGAAGTATACGGCGATAGCAACGACGATGACTACGAGTGGCATCTAGGTGAGATAATAAGGGCGCCCACGCCGATCGAGGTGTCCGATGACAGCTATGACGAGCCGGGGCGAAATGGACATCGAACAGGAGGACTGCGAATGCCCAGGTAAGGGTTACATAGAGTATGTCCGGCGCATCACAATGACGATGCGAATTTTTAACTTGAAATTTGGTATGCAAACATATCCATGGTAGATGCTTATCTTAAGGTAGGTATGTATATATAAATCAGTTTGTAAAAGCAGGCGTGTCAGATAACATAAGCGTCAGTCAGTTTTAGTCAGTCATAACTTCGGAACTGCAAGTCACATGACTCCTTTAATTCCTTCTGGCGTGGGGTGAAACCCGCAGGTGAAAGCTAGTTTGAATACAAAAGTTCGTTAAATTTAAATATTTACAATCTTGGGCGATTTTAAAATGCAAAATGTAAGTAAATACTTGTTTACTTACTTAATTTAGTTAATTCCAATGATTTGAAAGGTACTCGGCTGAAAAAAGCTGTATTCGTAATCGGAATGCAATCTCAACCAAAGTCGATATAGAGAACCGGACAGTTACTACGACAAAGAAATTTATACGAATGTTGAAATAAGTGAGACTACAAGAAATATATTTGTAGGTCTTGTTTTTTTGGTCCTCTGAAAGACTTTTAAAAATTCTATACAAATGTCTTAGGTTTGAAATGCAACCGTGGACACTAGCTGGCAGGGAAACTTACAAGTTCCTGCAAATTTGCGTTCGGGCAGAAATTCGTAAGTTTCTCTACTTGAGAGAGAATTTGGGAGCATCTTTTCTTACCATCTGATATTTTGAGTGATAATTCTCGCTGGATTTTCGACGAACAAACCTATTGGGCCTCATGCATAAAAAGTGAGCTTAAGCTCCGACTCGATTTTCAGTACAAATTCTTGGGCTTGAGCTCACCCCTTCACTGCAAAAATTGAGTCTGAGCTTAAGCTCACTTTTTATGCATAAGGCCCATTGTCTTCCCAGAGAGTTTTGCTTTACATAGAAATTCGTGCTCTTTTATTTTCATTTTGTCGCATTTCAGTGTTGGTTCTTTTTTTAATTCAAGTTGGCCTTCGTTTTTTGGAATTTAAATAAGTTTGTTACGGAACGCATACATTGGGAGCAGCAGTGAGTGCAGGCGGCATGACACAATGGGGTGCACTGTGGCTAGTCATGTCGGCTGGGCGGGGTTCTTGCCTCACTACTGTTCCCTGCGCCATAGCAGAGAAGTCATGCCTGTCAAACATCCCAACGGACGAACACACAACAATTCAAAAATAAAAAAAAATCCGTTGGTACAAACAAAAAAGCTGAAAGAAAACGTTAAATTCAATGTTTAAAATAAACTGAAAAATCAACAGAAAGCAGAATCCAAACTAAAACTGAAATAAGAAATGAACCAAAAACACAAAAAAAAACTAAGGCCGAATATGAGGCACCACCGCTGGTATTGTGGTGCCGGGTGCTGGCCCACCCACCCTCACCATGGCTACTGGCGCACCCTAATATCAGTAGCCCCATTATTAAAGTCCTTACATGCCTTCTTAAATAACGAGAGAAGTCAGCATTCCCATTTGAATTATACAAAATTTATTTATAAAACTTCATCTCCTTAGCGTAATTCTTAAATCTATTTCCTAACATCCAAAAATAAGAATATAAGAAAACTAAAGCAAGGTAAGTAATTAAGGTAAGTGTATATCCGGTAAGTAAAGATAAGTCTAATTAAGTAGGTATATTTAGGATAAGTATGTTAAGGTAAGTTAATTCAATTTAATTTGGGTAAGTAAACTGAGTTAAGCCTAGTTAAGTTTAGGTTCGGGTTTTATTTTAGTTTTAAGGTATTTAATCTATTTTATTTTAATTTTCTATTTTTTCTATCTTGTGTTGGTATTGCGTTTTGGTTTTCGTTTTATAT
>NW_023458557.1:17393740-17395497 GCF_013731165.1 Rhagoletis pomonella | reverse complement strand
AAATAGAAAATTAAAAGAAAATAGTTTAAATACCTTAAAACGAAAATAAAACCCGAACCTAAACTTAACTAGGCTTAACTCAGTTTACTTACCCAAATTAAATTGAATTAACTTACCTTAACATACTTATCCTAAATATACCTACTTAATTGGACTTACCTTTACTTACCGGATATACACTTACCATAATTACCTACCTTGCTTTAGTTTGCTTATATTCTTATTTTTGGATGTTAGGAAATAGATTTAAGAATTAGGCTAAGGAGATGAAGTTTTATAAATAAATTTTGTATAATTAAAATGGGAATGCGGACTTCTCTCGTTATTTAAGAAGGCATGTAGGGACTTTAATAATTGGGCTACTGATATTAGGGTGCGCCAGTAGCCATGGTGAGGGTGGGCCAGCACCCGGCACCACAATACCAGCGGTGGTGCCTCATATTCGGCCTTAGTTTTTTTTGTGTTTTCGGTTCATTTCTTATTTCTGCTTTCTGTTCATTTTTCAGTTTATTTTAAATATTTAATTTAACGTTTTCTTTCAGCTTTTTTGTTTGTACCAACGGATTTCAATTGTTGTGTGTCCGTCCGTTGGGATGTTTGACAGGCATGACTTTTCTCTGCTATGGCGCAGGGAACAGTAGTGAGGCAAGAACCCCGCCCAGCCGACGTAACTAGCAACAGTGCACCCCATTGTGTCATGCCGCCTGCACTCACTGCTGCTCCCTGTTCACGTACGCACTATCTAGTAAATCCAGTACTAATTTTACTGGTTTTTTACTGGATGTCGTTTTCGTACGCAAAAACTTGCAAGAAACTAGCAAAAGAGGGGAAATTGAGAGAGCAAAAATGACAGCTGAACTTGCAAGTTTTACTGGATTTTTACTGGATAAATTTTTAATAGCAACTATTTGCTAGTAAGAAAAACAGCTGATGGCATGATGCTGATGTGTTATTCACAATAATAAAATAATTGTTTGTGGTGCCTTTAGAGTTGCAATTGACAAAACAAACCTATTTAAATTTATAATAGGATGGAAAATACTAGTTTTCTAAGAAAATTGTATCGGAAAATGACAAATTAACCAGCTGTTCATAAAACTAGCAACTCCTTGCTGGTTTTGCGTTTTCCTACTTTCTTGCATATTTCACTCATTGGGAGTAAATATTGGCTTACTCTCCGAAATTTGGTTACTGGCAAGTTACTGGATATTTTTTTGCTGGAGAATACGAAAACACAACTATTATTTGAAAATTTTATAATTGTACCAGCATGCTGGTGTCGTGAGTAGTGAAATTAGCTCACTTTTCTAAGTAAAAAGTATTTTGGCGGAAATTTCTTGCACTATATGAGTCAAAGCTGTGTTTGTGGAAGATTAAGTTCACGATATTGCAGTTGTGAATTAAAAAAAAATCAATGTTTAACAAAATGGTAGAAAAATTATGAGATTTCGGTTCTAATCATTTGTAAAGAAATAAATATTGTACCAGCATGCTGGTAAGTTATATGCTTCGAGCCTGATGGTACAATCACTTGATGGAGCCAGCAAGCTGGTGTCGTATATTTCCCTTTTAATACAAGGTTCTTTTAAGGTTCTTGGTTGGATAAACTATTAGCTTTTTCCAGAGTTCATTGTTTTTCTATACCATTACTTATTGAAAATATTTGCGTGTATACTTATATATGTATGCCCAGCCAGCAAAGAAACGTCAATTTTTACAACGCTTTTATCAACTTGCAATGTTGTGTTCCAGAAACT
>NW_023458557.1:17388564-17393640 GCF_013731165.1 Rhagoletis pomonella | reverse complement strand
TTTCTATCTTGTGTTGGTATTGCGTTTTGGTTTTCGTTTTATATTTTCACGAATTCATTTTAATTGTTTATATTATTATTGTGGCCATTTCTTTATTATAATTTAGTATTTATTTGATTTTTTCCTTTTCTTTTTTTTTATAGTTGAATTTTTCGTTAAACTTTTATTTTAACTTATTTTATTTGAAATGTCTACTAATAAATTGTAGTTTATTTCATTTTATTTTAATTTAATTCAATTTAAGTTGATTTAATTAAATTAAATTTTAAATTAATTTTATTTATTTATTTAAGGTGACAGGTAATAAGGTCAATGGAAATAAGGTCAATTGACTTTATTTCCCACCCTGGTGCGAAATAGAGTCAATTGACATTATTACCTTTTCAAAAGCAAAATAAAGTCAACAAAAATTTTGATACAAAGTCATTGACGCTATTTCCTCATTCAAATGGAAATAGCGTCAACAATGCTTAAAGTATGTCGATTCATAAAAAAAATGTTGTTCTTACAATAAACAATGGCCCGTAAGTGTTGTTTTTTAATAGATGAAAAAGGTTATTGCCAAATCCTCAGTGTTGTGATATTAATCCACACACAATCATGAACAACTACCATTTGATTTTATTAACAAAATTTAAATTATGAATATGAAAAAACACGATGCGAAAAACTAAACGCCTGCGCACAGCTGGAATACGAGAAATATTTGAAGATAGAGTGTAGAAATGATCCATAACTTGCAAAACATGTTTCGTTTGCACAAAAATAAAGCGAACACTATTAAATTGAAGAAACAGTCCATGTCCAAAAACCCCGGAGGAACACTGAAAGAATTCTGTGATTTAAATTAGCATATTTTGAACGAATTCGGAATGTCTAAGGTGGAAACGAAACCAACCTTTCTATAAGGAAACAATTATAGAAAAAGAATTTTCTTACACGGTATTCATGTCTCCGCGAGCAATTTGTGACGACATCATTTTAAAGCAGCTAAGGAGAATGACGACACTATTTATTAGATGGCACATTCAACGAGCCAATGTGCCAAAATACGGGTATAAACAATTATTGATTATTTAATATCGGAACCGAGATCATATAAGTTAATTAATTGGTTTTCACACACTTTTTAAACACAAATTATATGCTTTTTTACTGCAGACAAGTTGTTGCCCCAAAACACAGCAGAAATCTTCCAATCAGGGCTGGTAACTATCCTTAGTTATGAGGTGCCATATTGAGGATAAAAAAGTGCCAAAATGTGCCACATAGAAAAACAAAAGTGCCAAAAAAGGTGTCATTCCATTTAATCATTCATATTTAGCAATAAAATAAAGCTACATTTTCCAAACAAAAGTGCAATCATAAAATAAGATAACCCAGTTGAATAGCCTTTATAAATTTGAAAATTTTAGTTGAGAAAAAGAAGTGCACGCAAAGGATTTCACAAAAATGTATTGAAATGTTATTTTTTTACAATAGTGCCATTAGTGAAAAATTAAGTGCCATTTGAAGTAAAATAGGGACAAATGGCACGGTTTGAGCCAAGTTGGCATCCCTGCTTCTAATAACTTACAAATATAAAAATGTGAAATATCGAGGGCTTGAATTCATTAATACCCTATATCTGCAATTTGCACAAAAACTAATTTGTGATTTTAGAAACCATCTGGGACTTATTACCTGTCGTTATATAAGGTAGCATTAATATCACTGATGGCAGTTAAAGCTTAGGTGGATTTTTATATCAGAATCTCATCTTTGTGAAAAGTGTGCAGATAGAGGGTATTTTATTGAATATAAGCCCCCGATGTTTAAAATATATAAAAATTTTATTTCAACGTATACAAAAAATAAATCTACCTGCGTTACAGCACGGCGGGAGACGGAGAAGGGGGGCCGCGGCGTAGCGTGACGTGGTGTGCGCGCCGGTGGCGCGGGGCACGCGGGGCGCGAGCGCGGGGCACGCGGGGCGCGAGCGCGGCGCGCGCGGTATGGCGCGCTGTCGCGGGCCGCCGCGGAGCTAAGCAAATTTAATGCTTGAAAGAGAAATAATGTCAATGGATTTTATTTCGTTTTTAAAAAGGTAATAATGTCAATTGACTTTATTTCGCACCAGGGTGGGAAATAAAGTCAATTGACCTTATTTCCGTTGATCTTATTACCTGTCACCTTATTTAAATGTGTATATATATTTTTCGTCGTTAACCCTAATTTCTATTTCACATATATACCTAGGTATATATCTCATGTATACATGTGTATATAGGCATTCACATGTACATATAGGTATATGTATATACCAGGTGTATTAAAGAAGGTGTGATTGAAAACTCAGGTAGGCTTTCTTTTAAGGTACTATTATGCCTAAAGCAATATAAGCAAGCGATTTAAAATTCATAAAAAAATTCTATTGGGCTTTGTAGTATGGTTCTTCTGAGAGCGATGTCAAATTCAATCACACCTTGGTGAATACAAAATTTTTCTGTGAAAAGTTCGTTTTGTTCTTATTATTAGCTTTCCTCTAAGCTTTTTCGTTTACATTTAATTTTTTAGGATTGTTTTTTTTTTTTAATTTTTTTATCTTTTTTTTCAAGAATTCTAATTCTAAAATTTCTTGTTTCTTCCCTTATTTCCTCTCTATAGTTTACAGCTTACTTTTTACGTTAAAAAAAATTGTAATTTTTTTGAATTAAGTTTCGGGCCCGAAGGACTCACCCTTGTTGCAGCAGGTCTTGGTGGGCACTGCTGTTGCTGTTGTTGTAGGCGGTTGATGTAACAGGCCAGTGATAGGGGCCCTGCTGTGGTTGTTGCTGCTGGTTTGACCCGGGTGCTTATCCCGGTTGCTGATGTTGTTGTTGTTGGTGGCTGCTGTCGTTGCCGTTGCTGTGGCAGCCGATGTGGTCTGGCTGGTTGTTGTTGTTGGTGGTTTCTGGTGCCGCTCCCTAGGTGGTCGCTGAGTTGCCGCTCCTTAGGCGGTCGCTGGCGCTCTGGCGCGCTGGTTACCCGGGTGCTTACCCCGGTTGCTGAGGTGCCGCTCCGTGGGCGGTTGTTGGGTGCCACCCTTTTAGGCGGTCGCTGGTGTTCAGCTCTTTGTGCGGTTATTGAGATGCCGCTCCTTGGGCGGTTGCTGGTTGGCCCGGGTGCTTACCCCGGTTGTGTTTGCCGCTTCCGCGGTCGCTGGTGCCGCTCCTTAGGCGGTTGCTGAGGTGCCGCTCTGACAGCCGCTGTGTTGCCGCTCCCTATGCGGTCGCTGAGGTACCGCTCCTTAGGCGGTTGCAGTGGGTGCCGCTCCTTGGGTGGTCGCTTTGTTGACTCGGGTGCTTACCCCGGTTGCTGATGGCCGCTCCTTAGGCGGTTGCTGGTGTTCCGCTCTTTGTGCGGTTATTGAGATGCCGCTCCTTGGGCGGTCGTTGGCGCTCTGGCGCGCTGGTTACCCGGGTGCTTACCCCGGTTGCTGGTTCTACCCTGGCGCTTACCCCGGTTGTTGATTCGCCGGTTTTGGACTTACCGGTGCTCTTGCCGGTGGTGCTGACTTACCGGTGTGGTTACGTTGCCAGTGCTGTTGTGTGACCGGTGCCGGTTCACCGACTCGCCGGTGTTTGTCTTGCCGGTACAAAAAAGGATTTTGCTAAGCTTTGGTACTCTCCTGGATGCTGTTTTCTGTTGGTTGATGGCTGCACCGTCGTCTCGCCCAAATCGACCAAGTTTGCCGGGCCCAATAAAAGGAAGAAGGCACGCTGCATCTTCCGCTGAATATACGAGCGCTTAGTTTTCGTTGTATCCCGAGTAGGTTGGCCCTTTGTATTACAAATTTGTCTCACTTTTCACTTTCACAGGTTATTAGCTACACCCTTTAGGCACGCACAGAAGTTGTAGTTTAAATTAAGTTTCACCTTTCTATTGAATTAATTTTTGTTAGTTATGGGTTTTTTTTCACTGGTGGTTTAGCACCGACACTTGTCACATTCAAAATTTTACGACTGTGGTGTTGTCAGCGGGTTTTTATCGCTTTGCAATGCGGGAAATTATTTAAAAATAACGGACTCTGCGGCAATTGGAACAGTTTCGTTATTTTTCCATTTGGAATTTGCCGCAGTGCAAAGGAGAATGTCAAAAATAAGAATGTTCGAGACTGTCCGGGGTTGCCATGCCCCAGCTATAAAAATCCGAACCGGTTGGAGAGCAGCCAGTCAACAGCTTTGCTTATTCACTGGCCGTCTTCACAGGATAAACCTTATTGTTGTTCAGCTATCTCTTTGGTTACTAGATATAAGTTATATTAGGACAAAATTTGTGCGGGCTTTTATATCTTGACATCAGCGTTTCGGGAGTATTTTTACCGCGCTTAACCGCCAAAAAAAAAATAGAATTTAGAAAATAGGCTATTTGACATCCAAGTACATAGCGATAAGCGTTTAAATGGAAAACATCTCACTTTCTGCTTTTATGGGCCGTGCCAATTGATAGAAAAGAGGTTTTTGACTGGTCAGAATCAAAATTTGACATTTATCGTCAGAATTTTACCTAGCTCATGGGGCTAGGTAAGGTTTGACAGCTTCTAAATGCGTGTACACCTAATATAGTGGGGCGGTAATAAAGAGGGGGAATCAAATTGGAAGCTGGTAAAACCCGCAGAAAACCTACGTTACTTGCAAATTATAAAATAGATGTAAATTTGGACAATTTCAGTAACACACGTATGTCAAAATATAGATAATGTTGCCGCCCGAAAGTTTTGTGTGCAAGGAAAACGTAGCTGTCAAACCAGTAAGTTACCGCAATAGATGCCAAGATATAAGCCCTGGTACATATGGAGCTCACATTCTAGCCTATGTGTCAAGTTATAAATTGCATGCTGTAATGACGGGCAGTTACAGACAACTGTCACAAACTATCACTAGCCTCCGCTGGAAAGTGTTTCTTAACAAACAAAAATAACCAAACGAACCTGCAGGAGCTAGTAACACCCAACGACAGCTGTCCGCAAGGAACACAGCTATCGCCAAAATGGCAGACCTTCCATGCAGTTTTGGTGTTGCCGTACGCTCTAGAAAAATTATTAGATGGTGACTA
>NW_023458557.1:17375996-17388464 GCF_013731165.1 Rhagoletis pomonella | reverse complement strand
CAAGTAGTACTTATATGGTGTGACGTGGAAACGCCGCCAAGGAAATACGTTATATTGGTGTGACGTGCAAACGCTGCCAACTAAATAGCGAAATAAAGAAGCGTCACTATAAGAATCATTGGCGTATTTATTTTAACGTTTGGATAAGGGAACCCAACATCCGACCGAGCTATAGACCGGATAAACCGGGTTCGTTACAATTGGCGCCCAACGTGGGGCACTAGAACTCCAGCAACATACAAGGGTAAGTTGAACGTCGTTGCCGATGCACTGTCACGACAACCCCAAGACGTACAGCTCAACATATTAGTGCAGGATAAAGAGGCAACGGCCTGCAAGTGGCTGGCCGAGAAAATGGCAGAGGTGAAGAGGACACAAGAAAAGATCCCGGACTACACAATTGTAAACAACGAACTGTATCGACACATCGCAGTCCAGATGGATGATGAAGACACAGTACCGTGGAAGCTATGCGCGGCAGCGCCACTACGTGATAGAGTACTGAAGGAAGTTCAAGATAGTCCAAGCGCAGGACACATGGGCATCCACAAGACGATATCGAGAGCGACGGCACATTACTACTGGCCCGGAATGTTCAGGGACATAAAGAAGTATGTCCAACAGTGTACTACCTGCCAGATTTACAAGCCCAGCCAACAGAAAGCTGCGGGAAAGATGCTAACCCAGATTGCAGAAGAACCTTGGGCCACAGTATGCGCAGACTTTGTGGGACCATTGCCACGATCAAAGCACGGAAACACAACCGTACTAGTCTTTATCGACAAGTTTTTCAAATGGGTAGAAATTGTGCCTCTACGGAAGGCGACAGCTGAAGGCCTCAACAAAGCGTTTCGAGAACGCGTACTCGCTTGATTTGGAATCCCGAAAATTGTAATAACTGACAATGGAACACAGTTCAACAGCAGAGAGTACAAACGGCTACTACGAGAGTACGGGGTTAAGCATCAACTCACCGCACCATACACGCCACAAGAAAATCCGACGGAGAGGGAAACCGCAACATAAAGAGAATGCTGGGACAGTTTATCGGAAAAGAACAGCGAAATTGGGACGACTTACTACCCGAAATGACACTAGCGCTTAATACCAGTGTTTGCGAAGCCACCGGCTACAGTCCTGACTTCTTAGTACAAGGACGCGAGCCGCGAGTACCAAAAGCCCTCTACGACGAACAAACTTTCAGTACCGGCCAAACGACGACGACACCAGAGGCGAAGGCAACGAAAATGCGAGAGGTATTTGAGATGGTAAGGCGAAATCAGCAGACAGCGTCGATCGAGCAAGCGCGTCATTACAACTTGCGCAGTAGGAAATGGCAACCAGGGGTAGGTGACCGAGTGCTGGTGAAGGAGCATCACCTATCGAAGGCGATGGAAAACTTCGCGGCAAAACTTGCACCGAAGTATGCTTGGCCGTACCGAGTGACGAACTTCGTTTCGCCAGTAATCGTCGAATTAGACAAGGTACATAACGGTAAGAGGAGAACAGCACATCTGAGTGAGCTGAAGCCATTTTACGGCGATAAAGAGGCCGACGCGGCAGAGTCACCAAAAATCCTGCCCCGGCATGCACCTGAGCCTAATTCGGCGCAAGGCGAAGAATAGGTAAATTTCGGTCATAGACAGAAATGTGATAACTCGGCAATTGCCAAATAGGGGAGCGATTGCCATGAAAAGGAGACCCTAAGGGGAGAGAAGAAGAAGAGAAAATATAAGAGAAAAATAGGGAAGAAGAAGAGGGAGTTTAAAAGAAAGAAGAAGACAGTTTAAAGGAAAGTAGAAGGAGTTTAGAAGAAAAAAAGGGAGAATGAGAAGAAGAAGAAGAAGAAGAAGAAGAAGAAGAAGAACGAGGTTGTAGCACGAAAATACTATGAAAAAAGGAGATAATTCATGCCAAGAGAAATAAACAAACAAAAAATTTGAATAGCATTAATATAAAAACAAACATAATAAGGCAATACAATTATTAATATGTATAAAAACTATTAATAAACAATAATGTCAGCAAATACAATAATAATAACAAATATAATAATAATAATTAATATCGTAAAACGGATACATCAAGCTGGCAACACTACTCCGATATTGACATATCGATCCCTGCAAAAAAATCCCCCTTTTGGGAGAGTGGGCAACATTGCAATATAACAGCTGAATAAAACCATAACAAACTAAAATATTATAAACCAAAAAATAACAAAATGCAAATAATTTGGAAATATACAGTTTGTCGCGCAAAGGCAACTGTTTCCCAACTATGTAATATAAAAAAACATCACAAAAATGACCCGCTACTCAAAAAGTGACTGCAGCGATGGATACATGGGTAACTGGAGAAATTTTCAAGGCGATGGGCGTAAAGGACGACACTTTGAAAGTGCGTTTGCGCCGCCTGACGGAAGCAGAAATTAGGCAGCATACTGGCGTTGGTGGAGGAGAAGGCGTTGAAGACAACGCAAGTCAGGCCAGCACAGAAATTTACGTGCACGACAGCCCAAACAGCGGTGCGAGTGATGAGGGGCGCTGGAGTCCTGCATCATGGAACCCAAGCGACTACACGAGTTTTGTAGCCAGCAGCGAGGCGGGTAGCGGCACCTTTACGCCAACAGAAGTATACGGCGATAGCAACGACGATGACTACGAGTGGCATCTAGGTGAGATAATAAGGGCGCCCACGCCGATCGAGGTGTCCGATGACAGCTATGACGAGCCGGGGCGAAATGGACATCGAACAGGAGGACTGCCAACGCCCAGGTGAGGGTTACATAGAGTATGTCCGGCGCATCACAATGACGATGCGAATTTTTAACGGCGTGTCACACAACACCGAATCGAAAAAAATCCTTGATAACATTGATTACTTGTATCAATGACAACAATTTAGTAAAGTTTCAACGAAATCGGTGACATAAATTTTTTCACCTGCTACACTTGGCGAATTTTTCCCCGTATATAAATGTGCAAATCTAATTAGCTTCACAAAAAATTGCTTCTCTACATAAATGTGAATGTCTGCTTGTTTATTACCTTATAACTTCTGAACCGTGGCACGGAATCGCACGAAACTTTGCAAACTTATTTGCTTTTACCCCGGGAAGGTTATAGGAGTAGAGAAAAATGGGCAGTACTGGAAAAGAGGGTGTGGCACCTGCTATACTAACTAAAATTTTCATGTTTTATATCTCTTGAAATATTTGTGGTAGAGCATTGGAATTTGCTGTCGAGATAAGTAAACTTAATTCCATACTCTTGGGGAAAAAATGGGCGTGGCACCTCCCATAGGCGTGAATTATTTAATCAGCTCTAACTTCGGAACCGTAAACCACATGAACTTGAAATTTGGTATGCAAACATATCCATGGTAGATGCTTATCTTAAGGTATGTATATATAAATCAGTTTGTAAAAGGAGGCGTGTCAGATAACATAAGCGTCAGTCAGTTTTAGTCAGTCATAACTTCGGAACTGCAAGTCACATGACTCCTTTAATTCCTTCTGGCGTGGGGTGAAACCCGCAGGTGAAAGCTAGTTTGAATATAAAAGTTCGTTAAATTTAAAAATTTACAATCTTGGGCGATCTTAAAATGCAAAATGTAAGTAAATACTTGTTTACTTATTTAATTTAGTTAATTCCAATGATTTTAGGTACTCGGCTGAAAAAAGCTGTATTCGTAATCGGAATGCAATCTCAACCAAAGTCGATATAGAGAACCCGACAGTTACTACGACAAAGAAATTTATACGAATGTTGAAATAAGTGAGACTACAAGAAATATATTTGTAGGTCTTGTTTTTTTGGTCCTCTGAAAGAATTTTAAAAATTCTATACAAATGTCTTATGTTTGAAATGCAACCGTGGACACTAACTGGCAGGGAAACTTACAAGTTCCTGCAAATTTGCGTTCGGGCAGAAATTTGTAAGTTTCTCTACTTGAGAGAGTATTTGGGAGCATCTTTTCTTACTATCTGATATTTTGAGTGATAATTCTCGCTGGATTTTCGACGAACAAACCTATTGTCTTCCCAGAGAGTTTTGCTTTACATAGAAATTCGTGCTCTTTTATTTTCATTTTGACGCATTTCAGTGTTGGTTCTTTTTTTAATTCAAGTTGGCCTTCGTTTTTTGGAATTTAAATAAGTTTGTTACGGAACGCATACATTGGGAGCAGCAGTGAGTGCAGGCGGCATGACACAATGGGGTGCACTGTGGCTAGTCATGTCGGCTGGGCGGGGTTCTTGTCTCACTACTGTTCCCTGCGCCATAGCAGAGAAGTCATGCCTGTCAAACATCCCAACGGACGAACACACATCAATTCAAAAAAAAATCCGTTGGTACAAACAAAAAAGCTGAAAGAAAACGTTAAATTAAATATTTAAAATAAACTGAAAAATCAACAGAAAGCAGAATCCAAACTAAAACTGAAATAAGAAATGAACCAAAAACACAAAAAAAAAACGAATGCCGAATATGAGGCACCACCGCTGGTATTGTGGTGCCGGGTGCTGGCCCACCCACCCTCACCATGGCTACTGGCGCACCCTAATATCAGTAGCCCCATTATTAAAGTCCCTACATGCCTTCTTAAATAACGAGAGAAGTCAGCATTCCTATTTTAATTATACAAAATTTATTTATAAAACTTCATCTCCTTAGCCTAATTCTTAAATCTATTTCCTAACATCCAAAACTAAGAATATAAGAAAACTAAAGCAAGGTAAGTAATTAAGGTAAGTGTATATCCGGTAAGTAAAGATAAGTCTAATTAATAATATCCCAACGGTTTTTACCCCCCATTCCTGCCCATCCGCACGAAGGGCGCAGTCCGCATGACGTACGGAACCAATATTTCAGCTACAGAACTAAATTCATCAGCTGATTTTATGTATTTATGTCAATAATTCACTTATTGAACCAATATTTTAAATTTTTGCGCCGAGTCACGATAGGCAGGAGTTTGTTAAGTGTCGAGATCTAAAACTGTTCAGCTACAGAACTAAATTCATCAGCTGATTTTATGTATTTATGTCAATAATTCACTTATTGAGAGAGGAGAGTATCGCTTTCTTAATGCTGAAAAGCGGATCTGATATATCAAACGTGCTGGAATGAGAGTTAAAATCCTGGCATAAGCAACGGAGTGGGTCGTGCAATTCAAAATTGGTTTTACAAGCTTTCAGAAATATGGGACAAAAGTGTCTTGATACGCGTGAGGGAACATTAAAGCTTACATCAGCCAGAAGAGACGGACTTGAAATTGAGCCTGTCAGTAATTTAACCATAAAAATTATACCAAGCATTTCCCTGCGACTGGCAAGTGTAGGAAGGTTAATAAGTTTTAAGCGACTCGCATAAGGTGGAAGACTATATTGAGAATCCCATCGGAAATTTCTTAAAGCAAAAAGTAGGAATTGTTTTTGAATTGATTCTATCTTGTCTGAGTAAATTTGATACCTTGGATTCCAAACCACCGAGCCGTATTCAAGAATCGGCCTAACTAATGTTGTAAACAGGGTTTTAGTGATATAAGGGTCACTAAATTCTTTTGACCATCGTTTCACAAATGCAAGTACACCTTTAGCCTTGTTGACTGTCACATTAATGTGAAGATTAAAATTAAGCTTAGGATCCATTGTGATACTAAGGTCCACAAAATTGTATACCTGTTCCAGGTTATGGTTACCTATTATATAAGAAACTGGCAGAACAGCTCTTCGCGAGAAGCACATTACTTTACATTTCTTAAGATTTAGAGGCATAAGATTTACTTTACACCAGTAAGCCATGCTATTTAAGTCTGATTGTAGCAAAGACCTTTCTTCAATTGAAACGTACGATTTATAAAGTTTTACATCATCTGCATACATTAAAATTTTGGAGAATTTTATATCTGTAGAAATATCGTTTATAAAAAGCAAGAACAGAATCGGGCCTAGGTGGCTACCCTGAGGGACTCCTGAAGTAACATCAATGACATCAGAGATAGTATTTTTAAACAATACTCTTTGTGATCTATCATAGAGGTATGAAGAGATCCAACGTAGAAAATTAGGTGGAAGACCAAGAAGACCAAGTTTATAGATGAGCAACGAGTGGCACACTTTGTCAAATGCTTTACTGAAATCAGTATATATAACATCAACAGTTTTGCTCTCACTAAATGCTTTTGAGATATAGGATGTTAATTGAAGTAAATTTGTAGAAGTTGATTTGCCCTTGCAAAATCCATGTTGACTATATGAAATGCTTGAAGTGATAGAATGCGTCAACCGATTTGTTATAATTGCTTCAAATAATTTAGGAATTGCAGAGAGCTTAGCTATGCCCCGGTAGTTCTCCACTGAGGACCTGCTACCGCTTTTATGTAAGGGGGTTATGAACGATTCCTTCCATACAGTTGGAAAAACGCCCTCTTTAAGAGACAAATTAAATAAGGCTGTTAACGGCTCATAGAGATAATCAGTACAATTTCTAAGAAAACAAGTGGGGATCTGGTCAGGAGCATAACTAAAAGACTGCTTTAAGGACTTCAGGTAAACTAAAACATCATCGGGAGATATTATAGGGTTATGTATTGAGTTAATTGGACTTAGTTTAAAAGGAATTGGATTTAAAAAACTGAGCGAACATGTTAGAAATTGTTTGATTATCACCAGAGACGGTATTTTGATACTTCATGGCGGAAGGAATTAAGTAGGTATATTTAGGATAAGTATGTTAAGGTAAGTTAATTCAATTTAATTTGGGAAAGTAAACTGAGTTAAGCCTAGTTAAGTTTAGGTTCGGGTTTTATTTTCGTTTTAAGGTATTATTTCTATTTTCTTTTAATTTTCTAATTTTTCTATCTTATGTTGGTATTGCGTTTTGGTTTTCGTTTTATATTTTCACGAATTCATTTTAATTGTTTATATTATTATTATATTATTATTGTGGCCATTTCTTTATTATAATTTAGTATTTATTTAATTTTTTTCCTTTTCTTTTTTTATAGTTGAATTTTTCGTTAAACTTTTATTTTAACTTATTTTATTTGAAATGTCTACTAATAAATTGTAGTTTATTTCATTTTATTTTAATTTAATTCAATTTATGTTGATTTAATTAAATTAAATTTTAAATTAATTTTATTTATTTATTTAAGGTGACAGGTAATAAGGTCAATGGAAATAAGGTCAATTGACTTTATTTCCCACCCTGGTGCAAAATAGAGTCAATTGACATTATTACCTTTTCAAAAGCAAAATAAAGTCAACAAAAATTTTGAAATAAAGTCATTGACGTTATTTCCTCATTCAAATGGAAATAGCGTCAACAATGCTTAAAGTATGTCGATTCATAAAAAAAAATGTTGTTCTTACAATAAACAATGGCCCGTAAGTGTGGTATTTAATAGATGAAAAAGGTTATTGCCAAATCCTCAGTGTTGTGATATTAATCCACACACAATCATGAACTACAACCATTTGATTTTATTAAAAAAATTTAAATTACGAATATGTAAAAACACGATGCGAAAAACTAAACGCCTGCGCACAGCTGGAATACGAGAAATATTTGAAGATAGAGTGTAGAAATGATCCATAACTTGCAAAACATGTTTCGTTTGCACAAAAATAAAGCGAACACTATTAAATTGAAGAAACAGTCCATGTTCAAAAACCCCGGAGGAACACTGAAAGAATTCTGTGATTTAAATTAGCATATTTTGAACGAATTCGGAATGTCTAAGGTGGAAACGAAACCAACCTTTCTATAAGGAAACAATTATAGAAAAAGAATTTTCTTACACGGTATTCATGTCTCCGCGAGCAATTTGTGACGACATCATTTTAAAGCAGCTAAGGAGAATGACGACACTATTTATTAGATGGCACATTCAACGAGCCAATGTGCCAAAATACGGGTATAAACAATTATTGATTATTTAATATCGGAACCGAGATCATATAAGTTAATTAATTGGTTTTCACACACTTTTTAAACACAAATTATATGCTTTTTTACTGCAGACAAGTTGTTGCCCCAAACCACAGCAGAAATCTTCCAATCAGGGCTGGTAACTATCCTTAGTTATGAGGTGCCATATTGAGGATAAAAAAGTGCCAAAATGTGCCACATAGAAAAACAAAAGTGCCAAAAAAGGTGTCATTCCATTTAATCATTCATATTTAGCAATAAAATAAAGCTACATTTTCCAAACAAAAGTGCAATCATAAAATAAGATAACCCAGTTGAATAGCCTTTATAAATTTGAAAATTTTAGTTGAGAAAAAGAAGTGCACGCAAAGGATTTCACAAAAATGTATTGAAATGTTATTTTTTTACAATAGTGCCATTAGTGAAAAATTAAGTGCCATTTGAAGTAAAATAGGGACAAATGGCACGGTTTGAGCCAAGTTGGCATCCCTGCTTCTAATAACTTACAAATATAAAAATGTGAAATATCGAGGGCTTGAATTCATTAATACCCTATATCTGCAATTTGCACAAAAACTAATTTGTGATTTTAGAAACCATCTGGGACTTATTACCTGTCGTTATATAAGGTAGCATTAATATCACTGATGGCAGTTAAAGCTTAGGTGGATTTTTATATCAGAATCTCATCTTTGTGAAAAGTGTGCAGATAGAGGGTATTTTATTGAATATAAGCCCCCGATGTTTAAAATATATAAAAATTTTATTTCAACGTATACAAAAAATAAATCTACCTGCGTTACAGCACGGCGGGAGACGGAGAAGGGGGGCCGCGGCGTAGCGTGACGTGGTGTGCGCGCCGGTGGCGCGGGGCACGCGGGGCGCGAGCGCGGGGCACGCGGGGCGCGAGCGCGGCGCGCGCGGTATGGCGCGCTGTCGCGGGCCGCCGCGGAGCTAAGCAAATTTAATGCTTGAAAGAGAAATAATGTCAATGGATTTTATTTCGTTTTTAAAAAGGTAATAATGTCAATTGACTTTATTTCGCACCAGGGTGGGAAATAAAGTCAATTGACCTTATTTCCGTTGATCTTATTACCTGTCACCTTATTTAAATGTGTATATATATTTTTCGTCGTTAACCCTAATTTCTATTTCACATATATACCTAGGTATATATCTCATGTATACATGTGTATATAGGCATTCACATGTACATATAGGTATATGTATATACCAGGTGTATTAAAGAAGGTGTGATTGGAAACTCAGGTAGGCTTTCTTTTAAGGTACTATTATGCCTAAAGCAATATAAGCAAGCGATTTAAAATTCATAAAAAAATTCTATTTGGCTTTGTAGTATGGTTCTTCTGAGAGCGATGTCAAATCCAATCACACCTTGGTGAATACAAAATTTTTCTGTGAAAATTTCGTTTTGTTCTTATTATTAGATTTCCTCTAAGCTTTTTCTTTTACATTTATTTTTTTAGGATTGTTTTTTTTTTTTAATTTTTTAATCTTTTTTTCAAGAATTCTAATTTTAAAATTTCTTGTTTCTTCTCTTATTTCCTCTCTATAGTTTACAGCTTACTTTTTACGTTATAAAAAAATTGTAATTTCTTTGAATTAAGTTTCGGGCCCGAAGGACTCACCCTTGTTGCAGCAGGTCTTGGTGGGCACTGCTGTTGCTGTTGTTGTAGGCGGTTCATGTAGCAGGCCAGTGATAGGGGCCCTGCTGTGGTTGTTGCTGCTGGTTTGACCCGGGTGCTTATCCCGGTTGCTGGTGTTGTTGTTGTTGGTAGCTGCTGTCGTTGCCGTTGCTGTGGCAGCCGATGTGGTCTGGCTGGTTGTTGTTGTTGGTGGTTGCTGGTGCCGCTCCCTAGGTGGTCACTGAGTTGCCGCTCCTTGGGCGGTCGCTGGCTCTCTGGTTACCCGGGTGCTTACCCCGGTTGCTGAGGTGCCGCTCCGTGGGCGGTTGTTGGGTGCCGCCCTTTTAGGCGGTCGCTGGTGTTCCGCTCTTTGTGCGGTTATTGAGATGCCGCTCCTTGGGCGGTTGCTGGTTGGCCCGGGTGCTTACCCCGGTTGTGTTTACCGCTTCCGCGGTCGCTGGTGCTGCTCCTTAGGCGGTTGCTGAGGTGCCGCTCTGACAGCCGCTGTGTTGCCGCTCCCTATGCGGTCGCTGAGGTACCGCTCCTTAGGCGGTTGCTGTGGGTGCCGCTCCTTGGGTGGTCGCTGTGTTGACCCGGGTGCTTACCCCGGTTGCTGATGGCCGCTCCTTAGGTGGTTGCTGGTGTACCGCTCTTTGTGCAGTTATTGAGATGCCACTCCTTGGGCGGTCGCTGGCGCTCTGGCGCGCTGGTTACCCCGGTGCTTACCCCGGTTGCTGGTTCTACCCGGGCGCTTACCCCGGTTGTCGATTCGCTGGTTTTGGACTTACCGGTGCTCTTGCCGGTGGTGCTGACTTACCGGTGTGGTTACGTTGCCAGTGCTGTTGTGTGAACGGTGCCGGTTCACCGACTCGCCGGTGTTTGTCTTGCCGGTGCAATAAAGGATTTTGCTAAGCTATGGTACTCTCCTGGATGCTGTTTTCTGTTGGTTGATGGCTGTACCGTCGTCTCGCCCAAATCGACCAAGTTTGCCGGGCCCAATAAAAGGAAGAAGGCACGCTGCACCTTCCGCTGAATATACGAGCGCTTAGTTTTCGTTGTATCCCGAGTAGGTTCGCCCTTTGTATTACAAATTTGTCTCACTTTTCACTTTCACAGGTTATTAGCTACACCCTTTAGGAACGCACTGAAGTTGAAGTTTAAATTAAGTTTCCCTTTCTATTGAATTAATTTTTGTTAGTTATGGGTTCTTTTTTTCTTCACTAGCACCATCTGTTTAGCACCGACACTTGTCACATTCAAAAGTTTACGACTGTGGTGTTGTCAGCGGGTTTTTATAGCTTTGCAATGCGGGAAATTATGGAAAAATAACGGACTCTGCGGCAATTGGAACAATTCCGTTATTTTCCCATTTGGAATTTGCCGCAGTGCAAAGGAGAATGTCAAAAATAAGAATGTTCGAGACTGTCCGGGGTTTCCATGCCCCAGCTATACAAATCCGAACCGGTTGGAGAGCAGCCATTCAACAGCTTTGCTCTTCACTGGCCGTCTTCACAGGATAAACCTTATTGTTGTTCAGCTATCTCTTTGGTTACTAGATATCAGTTATATCAGGGCAAAATTTGTGCGGGCCATTATATCTTGACATCAGCGTTTCGGGAGTATTTTTACCGGGCTTAACCACCAAAAAATATAGAATTTAGAAAATAGGCTATTTGACATCCAAGTACATAGCGATAAGCGTTTAAATGGAAAACATCTCACTTTCTGCTTTCATGGGCCGTGCCAATTGATAGAAAAGAGGTTTTTGACTGATCAGAATCAAAAATTGACATTTCTCGTCAGAATTTTACCTAGCTCATGGGGCTAGGTAAGGTTTGACAGCTTCTAAATGCGTATACACCTAATATGGTGGGGCGGTAATAAAGAGGGGGAATCAAATTGGAAGCTGATAAAACCCGCAGAAAACCTACGTTACTTGCAAATTATAAAATAGATGTAAATTTGGACAATTTCAGTAACACACGTATGTCAAAATATGGATAATGTTGCCGCCCGAAAGTTTTGTGTGCAAGGAAAACGTAGCTGTCAAACCAGTAAGTTACCGCAATAGATGCCAAGATATAAGCCCTGGTATATATGGTGCTCACATTCTAGCCTATGTGTCAAGTTATAAATTGCATGCTGTAAGGAGGGGCAGTTACAGACTACTGTCACAAACTATCACTAGCCTCCGCTGGAAAGTGTTTCTTAACAAACAAAAATAACCAAACGAACCTGCAGGAGCTAGTGACAACCAACGACAGCTGTCCGCAAGGAACACAGCTATCGCCAAAATGGCAGACCTTCCATGCAGTTTTGGTGTTGCGTACGCTCTAGAAAAATTATTAGATGGTGACTACCGGGTGCGCTATACGCCGAAGAATAAAGTATTTATATATTGGTGCGGCGAACAGTAACCCATAACAAGTTCTCAGCAAAAACGTTTGTTTAAAAAAATACATATGTGTAGATTGTGCTTGAAAATATCAATTTTTCCCTTACCTTAAACCTTTAAGCGTGTGCAACAATGATGTTTTGTAATTAAGGCATAATTGAATATGCGCTATCTGGGAACACAATACTTGTAATATTTCTTCTATGTGTTGGCACTATATCCAAACACAAACGACTACGGCCTTCTTTAGAAAAAATATATACATATTCGTTTAAAATAAAAATAAGCGAAATCGGCCCAATTTTGTATAACCCTGCCTGACATGAAAATTTTCTCCGCGATAAGGCTAGTAGGCATCTGTAACAGATTTTGGATCGCTTAGTCAAAAATGGAAACATATATATTTGAATTTTAAGAAAACAAGGCAAATAGCAAAATCGGCTAAAAACGGCTAACAAATCGGCTGCCGGCTAAATCGAAATTTCTCCAG
>NW_023458557.1:17374412-17375896 GCF_013731165.1 Rhagoletis pomonella | reverse complement strand
GTCGGGATTGAGTATAGCCATGCAACTGTAACTGCATACCCAGCGCAATGACTATACCCCATTGCACTCCATTTATTTTATTTATTATTTTTATACATGAATCTTTTTTATTATACAATTTTTTCAATATAAAGTGGATAGCTTCTTAGATTTTTGTGCAAATTGGCATTTCTAGTTAAAACATAAAAATTGAATTTGAATTGATATTTAAACGAGGTTGTACTTATGTACGTACATGTACCTCCATTTTTTTTGATAGCCTTAGCAAAAAATTTTGCGAATTTATGATTGAACCATATACATACATATATATATGTATTTCCATTTCTTCTTTTTAGCGCTAAGTGCCTCATTTGATAAAAAAAAAAATAATAATAAAATTTTAGAATTTATGATCGAAACATTTACATACATACATGTACTTCTATTCCGCAATTTTGCTAGCACTAAGTGCTTCATTTGATTAACAAAATAAAGCAAAAATTTTTTTTTATTTTTTCTCGAAATTGAATTGACATAATTGAACTAAAAGTTCTGAAGTGTATAAGCTTCTATTACTCCATTTTTCTAGGATTAAGTGATTTATCTGATTAACAATAAAAAAAAACTTTTGAAATTGAATCTATAAAACCAAATCAAAATTTGCGATTACGCACATATGTACTTTTCTTGCTGCATTCTTCTAGCTTTAAGTGATTTATTTGATTAACAAAAAAAAAAAATTTTTTTTGAAGTAATATTACAAAAGTTTCGCGGTTATGCACATACATACATACATACATATATTACCATTAAGGTAGTTCATTTGATTACATGAAATTTAAAGCCATCGACTAAAAATTTTAAATCCAAATAGAGCCTATAAAAATAAAATTTAAACGAATATTTCCAACAAGAAGTTTTCAAAGAAACTATTTTTTTTTTAAATATATAAAAACTAAAATTTTCAAGTATCCACCTAGATATAAGTGACGCTTCTCAACAACATTAAATATTACTAGCTTTAAATGATTCAATACAGTTTTACTTTTCACCATATTAAATATTACTAGATTTAAGTGACCCAATACAATTTTTCTGATCTTTTTCGATTACATCTATTTAATTGCTTTATCTTTTTTTTTAAAAGTACAACTTGCTGAGTTTATCGGAAGTTGATACAAAACCATATACTGATGTACATGTGTACCAAAATTTAAATATTCGACAATCTTTGAAATACATTATAAAAACAGTAAAGAAAAAAGCTAACTTTTAATTTGCATGTGAATTTGCACGATAAAAACCTACTCCTTTTGCATGTGAAATACTCCCAGCTTCTTTGCATGAAAATTTCAGCGGATTGTGGACTAAAATGACATAACTCAATACAGTTTTGAACTTTACTCTTAATTTTTTTTTAACTCGGTGAACTGCAGTTAGCAGAAGTAATTTTTCTGTATTTTATTAAACTTAACGTGTTATGACCAAATTTGACGAAGAGT
>NW_023458557.1:17370959-17374312 GCF_013731165.1 Rhagoletis pomonella | reverse complement strand
CCCCCCCGACCGACGAGCTAGTCTGGGCCTGCAAGCATGCCTGTATGCCGCCGCGTCTTGCCCAACCAAGTAGCGACACTACAGAATATAGCAGGGCCAAAGCAGACCAAACCCCGTGTGGGTTTCTATATATTTCGGCTGCAGCGCAATCCATTAGGTCCCTTTTCTGCAAAACCACTGCAGGTCATGAAATGAATACGCATTATGAATTTCAGTCAGATTTTATAAAATATAGCGGGTTCATTTTTAGGAAGTGAATTTTTCATCATACAGGTAGCTCAATTTGCGAATTTTAACGAAATCAGTTAATAAATACGACTATTATAAGTAACTCTACTCCAGCGCCACCAGCATCTTTTCTAGTAGGCTATAATAGGACCATATGTGCAAGGTATAACCTCCGACAATTTGACTGGTTTTTGAGTTTAGTCCGAACAATGAAAACGACTATCATTTTATGTATGTATGTACATATAAATGTTTCGAATGAAAAAAAAATCATCATGAAAGTAATAAACGTTTCGAATTTTGCATTAACAAAATCGGTTCATAAATAGGGCTTTTATCGGGTCCGTTTTCGCAAACGCTTTTTTCATCAAGCAGGTAGCTTATACTTTGAATTTAAACGAAATCGGTTCATAAATACGACTTTTATAAATAACTCGACTCCCACGCCACCTAGTGGGCCTATTTTTAGTAAACGTATTGTCCATCATATTGGTAGCTTACATTTTGAATTTAAAAGAAATCGGTTCATAAATTTTTATAAATAACTCGACTCAAGCGCCACCTAGCGGGTCTATTTTTCGCATACGTACTTCTGATCATGGAGGTATCACTCGTTTTGAATTTGAACGAAATCGGTTCATAAATACGACTTGTATAAATAACTCGACCCTAGCGCCACCTAGTGAGTTTTCTGGCAGCCTATAAAAGGACCATATATGCAAGGAATAACCTCTGAAGATTTGAATGAAATCTATATAGTAGTTTCTGAGTTAACTCCGAACAACGAAAACGCCTATTGTTTTATATTAGGGCTGTGCGATTATTCGATTACTCGAGCAAGTTGGTTAATCAAGTATTCGGTAATCAATTACTCGAGTAATCAAGATTTTGATTACTCAAAATGATGATTAATCGAGTTAATTGAAATATGATTACTCAAAAAAAATAATTTTGCTCGTTAAAAGAGTTTGCTTTGGAAAATGCGTATTTTCTTTTTTACATTCTGTATATGAAAAAAATGTTTCGTTAATTTTTGAAAACAGAAACGTTGTTTTCAAAGTATCAAGGAACTTTAAATACTTTATACGTATGTGAAGAGTTGAAATGTTGATTACTCATTTTACTCGAAATGTTGATTAATCATAAAGGTGCATATTCATAGTCATATTTAGTACTCAACTAAGTCGAAACTATTCTAAGTCACAACTAAAGGTATTCATAGTCGCCTTAGTTTCGACTTTTCTGGCTTAGTACCAACTTAAAATTTAGTTTCGGCTGCAGCTGCAACTAAGTCGTAACTAGGAGGAAGTATTTTATCAAATTAAGGGAAAACAGACGAAATATGTAAAAATTAAGTTAGTAGAGGGTTGTTAGGTACCCACCTTTTGGTACACCAAAATACACTCAGATACACTTGATGCTGCACCCTTTTAATCTGCAAGGAAAAACGGCAGACCTGCAATCTGCAACACTCCAGCCCTTACTTTTATTGCCGCTTCACTTTGAGTTTAAATTATACACACGCGGTAAACTACTTTTCGGTTTTTTAAAAAGCCTTATTTTTTTCAATTAATTTTACAGTTCTAGTTTATTTGTAAGACCGTCAGGTTTAAATTGCGTTTTCCGAATGAATCTGGCTTATTGGAAGCCGAGCTACGATACACCTTCTAGTACGAATGTGGATCGTAAGCTCGTTAGTGTTGACAACACACGCGATGTAATTTTATTAATTTGGGGCAACATAAGTGTTGCCATGTAAGATTTTACCACATCGCGTGTAGTGCCATTACACCAACCGCCTATGGGAAAAGAAGCTTTACAAGGTGATCAGACTTGTAAAATCTTCTTTCCACATAGTATGTCAAATTGCTTTGGAGGAACGAAAATGTTAAATTAATTTTCTTTCCCCCCTTTTATTCGTTCGTCCATAGCAATTTGGAAATGCATACTCCATAACGTGCTAACTAAATATACATTATATAAAATTACTTAATGGTAATTAGTATTAGGCTAAACTAATTTGAATTGGAAAAAATTAAATTAGTCTTATATTGAATATTTTTTTTTGTTTTCAGAAGTATTTAACTATACATTTTAATGTTTAACTTGAAAGTATTTTATAGTACAATATTTGTTCATTAAAACTTTTGTAGTCTTAAGTAATATTTTCTTTTGTAGTTTAAAGTATTGTAATTTAGTTATTACATTTATTTCTTATAAATAAACGAAAGTACATTTAAAGCATTTTTCTCTAGTATTTATAATATTGCGTTTATATAAATGAAGGGATTGTGTTCATTTGGTGAATAATTTGTATTTAGTGAATATTTCATTTTACACATTTTTTTGTTTGTTTGCTTGACTTGAGAAATTCATATACATGTTGTTGTTATATGTTGAAATAATAATTGGTTGAGATGAAAGTTTCAACTAACTTTTTGAACTCTATTTTTGTGGATTGTTTTTACTTTATCTTTTTCTTTATCGAAAATAGTAATATTAACACCATCTACTTTAGTTACAACGTGAGGACCCTGATATATATTTTCATGTTTAATTCGGGGTTCTTTTTGTACTAGAACGAGATTGTTTTCTTTAATATCTACTGGACGCGAGTGTCTATCATACAAATTCTTGTTACGGATTTTATGTTTGATAATTAATTATTGGGCTATTGCATGTGACTTTTGCATCCGGTACTTAACCTCTTTTGCATAATTCTCAACATTATAAATGGGATCAATTTTTTCCTTTTTCAATTCTTGCGGTAAAGTCGGTGTTTTTCCGAAAACTAGTTCGAATGGAGTAAATTTATTATCAAAAACAGAATTTGGAGTAGTATTATGCAAAAAGGTGAAATACTTAAGATAAATGTCCCAGTCTGAAATAGTCTCATTTAGGTATGCACGTAAGTATTCATGGAAAACGCGATGATTTCGCTCAATAGTGCCCACTGTTTCGTGATGGTGTGCTGTCGAAAAGTTATGATCAATCTTCAAGAGTTTTGTTAGTTCCGAAAATATTTCGTTTTTATATTCCGTTCCTAAATCTGATCTGATTGAATTCATTATGCCGTACACTAGTATGTGACTTTCAAAAATAGCAGAGGCGATCGTTTTGGCGCT
>NW_023458557.1:17351108-17370859 GCF_013731165.1 Rhagoletis pomonella | reverse complement strand
AGTGTTGCCATGTAAGATGTTACCACATCGCGTGTAGTGCCATTACAGGGTGATTTTGATAATATTGAATAATCTCCATTTAAAATTTACAAAGATCGATCCGTTTTAATCGGAAGATGAAATTAAATGCGTATTACAATTCGAATAAAGCTACATCACAATTTTATAATTGGAATAATTTAGATAAATTTTCAAATAATAAGTCAGTTTCACGCTAGTTCTTTTAAAGTAAATTTGTGCATAACATTTAGATATCTACTATTTGTATGTTTCACAGCATGCTTTCGATAAACATCGACTTCACATCACTGCGGTTGTTCTGGCTATTTCACACAATTAACAAGAAAATGATACCTTATTCTTTTGCATAATCATGCAATGAAAATAAAAATTACATAAACGGATGACCAAACTTGATATTATTTAATAAAAATGTAATTTTTCCAAAATATCGTAAAGAAAAATCTATACATTTTCACACTCATTTTGCTATATCGTAAACTAAGTCGAAACTACTTAGTAGAAGTCTGAAATGCGACTACGAATAGAGGTAAATTTTAAGTTGGTACTTAAATTTAAGTTGCAACTTTGTTAGTTTCGACTTAGTTGCTGGACTATGAATACGCGCCAAGCAACTTACTCAAATATTTTTTTTTTGGTTAATCAAATATCTTGATTTCTCGAGTAACTTTTGAGTAATCATAATTTCCAATTAATCGAATAATTGAGTTATTTACTTTATGATTAATTAAAATTTTGAGTAATCAATTAATCGCACAGCCCTATTTTATGTATATACATAGATATATATATATGCTTTCTTTCTGTTGCTTTTCTTGAGCAGGTGTTAAACTTTTCATTGGTATTACTACACTTAAGTACTTTTTATAAATATTAAAGACATCATTAACTAAATTTTTTTAAAAATCTGTTGTACAATCTTCCCCACTATATATACGAAAATTATCTAAATTTGAATCATAAAAGCACTTAATATAATAACTATGCGCATATGGAATATGCTTCTGAACCGATTTTGTATTTTGTATACAATTATTATCTATATCTATAGGTTCTAAAATGCATTCAAAATCTGCATATATAAGGAATGGTACCTCTAATTGATTTTTAAAATTCTTGAATTTTAATACCTTTTCATTTTCTGAAGGTAGTTGGGTTATAATTTGATTACACTCCTCTCGATGATGTGTTAACGCATCTTCGTTGTGATAATGTGATAGACATATGTATGTTGCATATATACACTCGACTTCGGTGTCGTGTCAGTTGACTTTTCAGCAATCTATAATTATAGAAAAACATTTTTTATTTAAAAAATAATTTTTTTTACTTAAATCATTTTTTATGTTACCTTGAAATGTGTTTTATCCAGACATAGTGAAAATTTGAAATGTCTTCCGATAGTAGAAGATTGATATGATGAAATTTTTCTTCTTCAGAGTGATAATATGGTCCTATGATAATATCTCTGTCTGCATCTAGACCGTACACGTTTACGCTTATATATGGATTATTGTTTTCGAAGATTTTAATTTCGTTTACTGACATTGGAAATTTAAATCTTTAAAATTAAGCACAATGTCATTTTGTAGAATGATAATTTCTTCGTTTATATTGTTGATTTTATATGAATAGCAGTATTGTGTATTCTTGGTAACTGGATACAATGCTGAAATAATCGCCCATTTAAAACAATAGTCATCGTTATTTTATACGTTGACGCAAGCGTTTTTTTGATAATGCTCTTTGGTAATGATATATATTTTGATCCGGAAATAGGCTTATATGCATTTATATTAACTTCCAAGTGAGAAATTTCTATTAAGGTCCAACCAATACCTCTTTCTTGAAACTCACTCATTTTTTTTAATAAAATGTCCATTCTTCTTTTAAAGTGCTTGAAATGTCTTCTGTTTCTATATTCCGTAGTATTATACGCATTTTTGTTTGGTGCGATTTTAATTCCAATAAACACTTCTTCTTTCAACAACATGTATTTACCGAAAAGTTCACAAATAAGTTTAAGAATGTTCTTCGAGAGCATCTTTTATTATTTGATAAAATTGATTTTAAATTGAATTAAAAAAATTCATCGGTATTAAATCATTTTTATTCGAATTTTCAAATACATATGTTGTAATACGACCATCGAAAACCGAGTTTATACATTTTATATTTGAATGTATATTTGTTTCTTTTATCGATTTTTGTTTATGTACATTAGTACGCAAATAAAAGTTCCATTTCGACGATAAAACACAAATTCTTCACAGGCAACACAATAAGTATAGTGTTCTATTGTTTCAGTGTTTGATTGATGTTCAAATCGCTTATGCTTAATTAGTTTATCCACCAGATTAAATTTAAGATCACATAAATCACATTTAAAGTAATATCATATCGGTTTTTCCAGCGGAAGGTCCACCACGACAAAAAAAATAAAAGTTTTATATCTAACGTATTTACGGGACGATTTGTCTGCTTTTTTAAATATATACTGGCTATGTAAGTAGAATCATGTTTGCATAAAATGGTCTTCCTAGCTGGTGCCAAGGTCGAGATATTTCGAAAAACCGTATTTATGGTCCGATTGGTTCGAATTTGGCGTATGTGGTTGAAACATAATAAATCATAGATTTCTTATAAATTGACCCTGAATTGGCGCTGAAGTCAAAATATAAAGTATATTCTACATAAAAAACATGTTTTATTTGCGTTGAAAATCCATTTAAAAGCAATATTAACAAAAATATAGCGATGGAAATTTATGTCACGTGACGCCACGTCACGTCACGTTTCACACTTGGGGTTGTAAAAGAGAATTGAAACAATTTGCATAAATTCAAAAAACTCTAACAACAACTAGAATTGCTCCAAATCATATTAAAATAAGTTTCATGAAAATAGCCTTCCACGATTCGCAGAGTTTTGCGATTTTGTAAGAAAAGAAAAAATCAACTTCCATTTTTTGTCACGTAACGACACTCTCTTTAAATGCTTATATTTCAGGACCAAGCAGTTCGATTGATTCCATTTTTCGGTTAAATATAGAGCTAATTATGTGCTATACAATGGCCCAATAAAGCTCATGAAAACAAATGGTATTCCTTTTTTGTATCACATTGAAATCGTACGACTGTCACGTGCGCCGCCATGGGAATGCCCATATTTCACAAGGATAATACTTTTTTTTTGTTTTTTTAATTTTTTAGTTGTAGTTTAATGTTCCTCTTCAAATTTTAAATACGACTAAAGCGATTCTACAAGTATCCATCTGCTTTTATTATAACTCACGAAAAAATTAAATTTTTTATTTTAATTTTACATATTTTTATTAAAATAAAATTATAATTAAATTTTGGATACATCGTTCTCCAACTGCATATATATCTTTTCTCCAAATTTGGTGTTTTTCTTCTCCATCTTCAAAATTTTCATTGGTGTATCAATGGTGAAGTACGTTAACCCTAGAACACACACCCGGGTACAAATGTATCCACTTTCAACTTTGAAGTGTTGTAACTTTTGAACCGCTATACCGCTAACTTCGGATCTAGGAAGATTATTTAGTTTTGAGTTCAAATTCAAAATTTGAACCAGATCGGACCATTGGTTCAGGAGCTACAGCCTTCCAAACACATTATATACGTAAACACACACCCGGGATACGTTTGTACCCCAATAGTAAAAATCCTCATAATAATAAAAAAAAACATTTTTTTAATTTTTTTATTTGAAAAATTAAAAATATTCATTTCACACATATTATTGACTTTTATTATAAAAATTATAAAAATGCATCTTATATCTAAGGAAAATCATGGCAAATAGAGCAATTTGTTGATGTGACCGAATGTTCAAGACACATTGGCTTCTTACATTTGTCGCACAGCTTTCTGGTTTTTCTACGGCGTTTTTCCTCTTGTGCGTAACATAAATAGCAAGATCCGGACACAGGTTTTGGCGTGCGCGCTGCGGCAGATGTTGATGCTGCTGTTGACACCATTGATTCCACCGGTCGGTTGAAATATGCTTCAATAGCAATTTTAGTCGAAAAATTTCGCGTCACTTGACGATTTATGGCTCTGGCTTCAATAATGGGCATACACAATGCTTCAGCCAAGCTGCGCAGGATCTGCTTACGCTTGTTGTTTGTTCTCCAAGGCAACATAGGGTTATTCAAATCGTAGACAATGTAGGCTGCAAGAGCTGTAATATCCAACATGTTGAAGAACATCGCTAGTGGCCATCGTTTTGTTTGTCTTTGTGTTGGATATTCCGCAAACATTTGGTCCATTCGATCAACACCACCTTTGGTACGATTATAATATTCAATTATTTCAGGTTTCCCACTGTCAGCTATTTCAGCATCATTATGCATGGTCGAAAGCAAAATTACTGCTTTATTTTTTTTGGGAACATAAGAGCACATTGTCACATTATTTTTGAAGCCAAATGTCGTTGAACCAATTGTCCTGTTTTTGTTCTGCTTCATTTCTTGAGAAATATATGATTTGTTTTTGCGCAAAGTTCCAACGATCGTGAGTTTCCAGGTGAGAAGCAGTTCTGCAACTGGCAAGGTCGTAAACAAATTGTCCATTGTAATGTTTCGGCCACTTCCTTGGTATTTGGCAGACAAATCCTTCACCACTCGTTCGCATTGGTTCGTTTCCCTACCAGTTTCTGCTTGGCCAGTATATATTTGTCCATGCAGTGGATATGCATTTGTGGCATCGCAAATCCACCAAACCTTGATACCATATTTAGCAGGTTTTGACGGTATGTACTGCGTAAACCGTGTGCGTCCACGGTAAGGAAATAATTGTTCATCAATCGTCAAGCATGAGCTGGGCTTGTAATGTGCAGCAAGATTATTGTTCATCATCGTCCACAACTCACTGATCGGTGCTGCTTTATCAGTTAGTAAGCGTGTTGCACGAGTGTTTTTATCGTCAAATCTTAGGAACCGCAATATCGAACAGAAACGGTTGACTCCCATTGTGGCGCGATATAAAGAATAGTTTTTGACGCTCCATAAATCTCGAACATGTTCTCCATTGCTATGGTTCGCACCAGTCATAATAAGTATGCCAAAAAATGCATACAGCTCTGTTATTGACACAGGCGTCCATGACTTAGGAGTTGTGTTTGGATGCGCATTGTTGTAAGCATTATAAGTTTCTTTTGCTAACTTATTTGTGTGGCGCATAATTATATCAGCCATTTCAACGTTCATGAAACATTTGAATGTTTGCTCTATTGACAACATTTCAGTGCATCTAGCTGGTCCAGAACGTTCTCTTATAATATTTTGTCTGAGTACCTGACGACTTACATTTGGTTCTTTCATCCACTCAGTACCATCACGTGCAACAAATTTTTCGGCACTAGCAGGTAATTCATTATTTTCTTATTCATCGTCTTCTTCATCATCATCATAGTCCGCATAATCAGGTAATACTTCTGCGGCACTTTGCGAAACTTCAGCATCGTCATCAGCAATTTCAATGTCATTGATTTGAATTTCTTCTTCATCTTCTGAGTCAAAGCCATAGGGAGCGTCATCGTCACAAATTTCATCAAATAAAGATTGTATATATGATTCTCGCTGTTCCTCAGTTAGCCTGCATAATAAAAAAAATTAGTATATGTTTACATTGTTGCTTATTTTACATTTTTTACCTTCTATATGCTGCACTTGATAAATATTCGTTTCTTCTTGAAGTCATTTCGTATCCAGTTATTTATAGTTTCAGTTATATTTATTTTCACTTATATTTTCACTTCTTACACTTTTGAGCACCAAAACAATAATGAAAATATCAACAGGCAGCATTTATAACAACACCTCGTGTGAAAACAACCCTTGCAGCTGCATATAAAATACAAAAACCAGTTATACCAGTGTATTTGCTACCACGTACCCATACCTTGCGCGACCTTTTTGCACATATCTTTTGAAACAGGTAGAATATTTCAATGAAATAAAAACCAAAATGTGTATTCGTTGTTACTCTACAAGTATATTATTATAAATTATATTATTTTGTTTTGCATTTATCAGGACAACAACAAAAACAAAAATCCACTGTTGCATGTCCTGACTTTATTTGCCCATATCGCTGGAACTAGTAGGAATATTCGAATGAAACAAAAGACAAAATACTTGTTATATATTAAAATATACATTTCAAAAAAAAAATCATAGAAATCGGTTGAATAAGCATTAAAAAAACCGCAAAATAAGGTCCCGGGTACAAACGTATCCCGGGTGTGTGTTTACGTGGTATTTTCTGGGTGTGTGTTCTAGGGTTAATGAAAGTATTGGTTTTAAATTATTATTTTTCGATTGAGTTGAATTAATTTTTAATAGAACGCTATCCATTTTAGTATTTTACTTTATCCGTATTTACTTCTTTGCGTTAAATGTTTTGAATTGATAAAGTTACCGATCCCTCACTAGCTTTTGTATTAAGTTTTTTATCTAAAACGGATATGACTCATATTATTTATTGGAAAAACCAAACTTTATCTACAGCGTATGTAGTGAAAACCTTATCTACACTGGATGGGGTCAATAGGAAAAAGCAAACGTTGAATAATATAAAACGGAAACCCGTATATTATGAAATAAAAAGAATTACATTTTAGTTTATGTTTTCTTTATTCATATAATTGGTTATAAAATTTTTAAATAAAATAACTTTTTTCTGAACATTTACAATAATTTGGTAGAACTTTTTTCATCTTATGATAATCACAAATACTAATTTCATTGTTCACACTCATATTAGCTTTATACAAATTTTCTATATTTGGACAATTCAAATCATCTAAATTAAATATATTAATATCTTTTTAAGTATATCTTGTATCCATTTAATTTTTACTTATCCTTTTACATAGACATTTGTCTTATCTTCCTTCCCTTTAAGACATTGATTTAAATATCTTTTAACATCTTTTAATGAAGCTTCACCATCTTTCCACTCTAATCCATGATGATTGTTATATAGCCAGTTGACTGATTCGATCCTTCAACGGTAAATGCAAATATCCACAAGGTGATTTTATAATAAAGGTTTTAATTTCCAAATCAGATCCAACAATGCTCAACTCCTTTGCAAAGAATTTGTTAATAAAAAATCCTTGCACATCTATAACTATAACCAGCGTTGCCATTTTAGCCGTTTCCGGCTAGATTTAGCCGGTTTTGATAGCAACTAGCCGGAGAAAATTCGATCTAGCCGGCAGCCGATTTGTTAGCCGGTTTGTAAAAAAAAGTTAGCCGTTTTTAGCCGATTTTAATATCTGCCTAATTTTCAGGTGCAAAAAGTAAACAAGTTGTTCGAAAGCAATAATGCAGACCCAATGAAGATTTTTAATGAACTCAATGTTTTACTTTCGCATCTATGCTCCCTGTGGTTATTAGCGCGGACACATTTGATCCTATATGCTCCCCGTTGGAACCATACCTTGCTCCATTTCCTCAGTTTTATCACAGTTTTGAAGAGTATTTAAAAACAAAAGTAAGCACAAACGCTTTTGACCACGAAGCCGAGAAAATAATTCTAGAAAATGGTCGCTATTTTATTATCACTTTAATTACAAATATTGCCGCACTAAAAAAATTGACTTTTTTCGGTTGGAAATGCATTAAGAGTAATTAAACCAAAAGTATTTGTTCAACTACAGCAACAAAAACGCAAATATAATGCCGACGAAATAACATCCATAGAGATGCAATGGCAACGGTTAACGTTACATACCTGGAGTAATTTAGGCTCAACTGTAAAATTTTGGGACGAAGTTTATCAATTTCGAAATGCCCTAGGAGAAAACCCTTTTGCTGACCTTTGCAACCTACTTTTTAGTTTTCTTGTTTTGCCTATAAGTAATGCAGAAGTAGAGCGAGTATTTAGTTCAATGAATATAATAAAAACTAAGCAAAGAAATCCAATGTGCGTTAAAACGTTAAACGCTATTTTATTTATAAGATACGGTTTAAAATGTGAAGAAAAATGCTGCCATAATTTTACTGTAGATGACGATCTCTTAAAATTAATGAATTCAGGTGATATATACAATAGTGATTCATTTGATGATGAGGAATATACACTCGATATAAATTAATGGTGTTAACTAGTCTTTCGTTTCTTGCGATTTATTTAAATAAAGCATGTGAATTTTCACTAAAACATTTTAGCCGTTTTTTTTGCCAGAGTCTATGTGAAATTTCACTAAAACATTTTAGCCGCTTTTTTTTGCCAATCTAGCCGGTCGGCCCAAAAAGTTCTGGCTACACTGACTATAACTTGTTCTTCACTCATAGTTTCAAGTGTTTTATATAATATGTCCTTTTATATGCGGATGGTTTACATAACGTTTGCTTTTTCCTATTGCACCACATCCAGTGTTGATAAGGTTTATTTTCTCCATTAAATAATATACGGGTTTCCATGTGTTTTGCGCTGATAGCATGCAGCGCTGTCTAGCGCTATACCGCATGTGTGTGAATCTGGGTTAATATTAGTCAAATCCAGTTAAGATAATAAGTTAATTGTGTCGTTTGCATAAATGGAACTGTACTTGAATTGTGATGAAAATATTACAATGAAGACCTTAAAATTTGATCTGATCTGTAAAAAAATCGATCTATTGTTAAAAACTGAGGATGAAGGCGTGGCACTTGGACGATCTATTTTTCGATTCCATAGAAGAGTGTCTATCAACAGACATGGCTGAGTTCTTAGAAGACGACTACACCGTAGAAGATGAAGCAATTACTGGTATATGCTTCGAGTTTAAATTAAACGTTTATGACATATTTCAACCAAACGCTATGTTTACGGTAGATATAGTAAAATGGTATAATGCTTAGTTTGCTCAATCTAAGTATGCAATAGTTACAATAAGAGATCATGATGTAGAAATTTTCAAAAATTGTAATTTACAACTAAAATAAAAAAGTAATAGTAAATATATTTGGTTTTTATATTTTTTAATTAGTAATTGAAAAGTTGTTAAAGGAAATAGACCAAACAATGTTAGCAATCGAATTAAAAAATATGGTTATTAAATACCAATGTTTCTTGGACAAAGAACACATAGAATTTTTCAAGGATATGATTTCTGAATTGTAGCCGTATGACACAGCCCACCCTTTCAAATATTCAATATACGGTTTATATAAAGTAGATTGTATGTGGGCGACAAACGATGACATAACAGATGTAAACACATGTGCATGTCACATTTTCTATCAACGATATAAATCCGTCGAAAAAATATTTAATTTATATAACACTATTTTTAAAAGTATTTAATTTATGTAACACCATTTTTTAAGCTAGATAAATAAAAAAACAAAAAAATTTCATTTCTTTCGTACTTCAGAAAAATGTAAGTATAACCCTCACAATCATGTACTACCCACACCATCTAGCGGTTGTGAGCAAAACACACACATTTTCATTTCCAACCAAACTTGATCGGCGGAGGGACGTCGAGCTACCGCACCATCTAGCAGTTGTGAGCATACAGCGCCGTCTACCCGACCCCTCCCCCCACCTTTTGTGTGTGTGTGTGTGTGTTAGTGTGTGGTTAGATGACGCGAAGGCTACGTGTGTGTGTGTGCTGTAATTTCAATTTACAAATTAAATCTTTTATACATAAGTATTTTGCAAAGTAAGTATAAAAAATAGTAATTAATATGTTATATTTGTACCTGTACACTATGAAAAGTGTGTGTAAAACTACTACAGAAAAATATCTATTCTTCAACAGGAATCTGTATTAATATACATACGTATAAGATGTTCAGGATTCGATTTTGAACTTGAGATCTTTAAAATATGCACATAAATATACACATGAAATGTTTAAAGTGACAAAAATTTTGAAACTAAAAATACATTTCCTACAAATAATAAATATTAGGGGCTTACATTTACTCTATTTTAAACATTTTATGTGTTATTTTGCGCTCTGCGACAAATTTGGTATGTTAAAGTACACGGTGTGCAAATTTGCACACATTAAAAGAGGAAAATGTTTACCTTTCTTAATATGCGCAAATAAACAAAAAAAAAATAGAGTGTATTTAAAGCCTTTTCAGTAAAATTCATAAAAATTAACTTAAATAAATCAAATTTAGTTTTTAAATAGTGTATTTTAAACTACATTGAGATCTTCTTTCTTTTTATATTAACAAATGAAGATATGTGATATGAAAGAGATATATTTAATTTATATATATATATATATTAAGATCTTGCTTAAAGCATTTTTTAGCTAACTAAACAATTGCGCCTAAAAGCTTAAACAGACGGCAGCGTTGATCGGTATTTTTTTCGACTTAATCCCGAGTTGATCGGGATTAACTGGGACTTAATCCGGATTAACTGCAGTTAATTCCCGAGTTGATCCGGATCAACGCTGCCGTCTGTTAAAGCTCTTATTACACTGCTTTAGTGAGATCTCTTCATATGTTCATTGCTTCATTCACAAAAAATAAAATGCTCTAATTTCACGCTTAAGTAGCGATTTTTATAACATTTAGAAAACGTCATTAATGAAAATCTATTTTTGAACGAAAAAAACTATAGAAAATATAAAATTTTGGCCTATTTAAAAAAGTATCCACATTTATACTGATAGGCAAAAATAAGTATCCCGCAAATATTCGTCTAAAAATGTATCCAATTGGATCTATTTAGATCCAAACGGCATCCCTGCGTCCAAGGAACACAAACCCCCTACTGACATCAACACAAAACGTTCTACAGCAGGCTGCGCAACAAAACAAACACGTCAGCATTCGAAGTAGAGTATGCTACAGCGGCGACAGGGCTTGAGTTCTATTGTGAAGCAAAATGTAAAACCAAAAAGAAGAGTTGAAATAAAATAGCGGCAAATCATAGCAAGCACACTGGGTGCACTAGAACATTTGCATGTATGTATGTATATCAACAAATGAAAGTGACATACTGGTACCCAGGGATGGAATTTCAAAATTTCAAAATGTGCCAAATGGTCTTCAAAAATAGTGCCGAAAACAAGTTGAAAGTGCCTCAAAATAAAATTTTTTTAAGGCGTTTTAAGAACAATATATTTTAAGAAATCATATTTTGAAATTACACTGAAGTAATATAATAATTATTAGTTAGCGAAATTATTACATTAAATCACTCGTATGAAGGATTCCTTAGACATATACATAAATTCATAGTAAAATTTCACAGAATTATAATTACGGAGGGGAAATGCACCGAAATATAGGTATTATGACATTTTTACACACATATATGTACATACTAGCAAATGCCCGCTTGCTTCGTGGCGCCTAATAACATCTTTTGCGTTGGCTAATTCAAAAATAGCGTTTAAAAACAAAAGCAGTCTGTAAAGTAAACATTTTTAGTTTAAATTGAAACAACTAAAAAACGGATCCTCCTCAGACATATGCCAAGAATAGTAGCGCTGTGATTCCATATGGAATACTAATCCCTTTCGATGTAATGCGTTTTACCTATGGTCTTATTTCCACCTGTGAGATCTCTGCCAAGCGTACGCAATATTCTTCTATGATCCTGCAACTTCAGCATTGGTCCGGTGTACCATGATTTAGCCATCTGAAAAGTAAATTCGTCTAAGATAAACCAACCCCATGGGGGTTTCTATATATTTCGGGTGCAGCGTCATCCATTGGGTCCCTGTTCTGCAAAATCTTTGCTTGTCATGAAATTAATACGAATTATGAATTCCAATCAGATTTTATAAAAAATACGGACTTTCTAAATCCAGCGGGTCCATTTTTAGCAAAGGAATTTTTCATAATACAGGTGGTCACGTTGCGAATTTGAACGAAATCTCTTAATAATTACGACCTTTATAAGTAACTCTACTCCAGCGCCACCAGCGTGTTTTCTAGTAGCCTATAATAAGACCTCCGACAATTTGACTGGGCTCTATTGAGTGGTTTTTGAGTTTAGTCCGGTAAACGGAAATGGCTATCATTGTATGTATGTAATCTTCCTTATCCTGAGTTTAGCCCGAAACAAAATTCACATGAAAATTTTGATTCCCCCCATAGAAACCATACCAAATGCGAAAGGGAAGATGAAACTCATGATAAGGCTGAATATGTTACGAATGAAAAAAAAATCATTATGAAAGTAATAAAAGTTTCGTATGTGTATTAACAAAATAGGTTCATAAATACGGCTTTTATAAATAATTCGACTCAAGCACCACCTAGCGGGTCCGTATTTCGCAAGTGCTTATTTCATCATGCTTACGAAATCGGTTCATAAATACAACTTTTATAAATAACTCACCTCCCGCGCCACCTAGCTGCTCCGTTCTTGGTAAACGTATATTTCATTATGCTGAAACTATACCTTTTGAATTTGAAAGAAAACGGTTCAAAAATACGACTTTTATAAATAACTCGACTCCCGCGCCACCTAGCGGGTCTATTTTTGGTAAACGTGTTTGCCATCATGCTGGTAGCTTACATTTTGAATTCAAAAGAAAACGGTTAATAAATACGATTTTTATAAATAACTCGACCTTAGCGCCACCTACCGAGTTTTCCGGTTGCCTATAATAGGACCATATATGATACCTTGCATACCTCGGAAAATTTGAATAAAATCTATGCATTAGTTTTGGAGTTAACTCCGAACAATGAAAACGGCTATTATTTTATATATATAATGTACCTATATGCGAAATAATGGCAGTGAGACATTTTGACCAGTTTCGCCTATTGATTATTTTTCGAATGATTTTATATAAAAGTCTAATTCATAATTTAATAAATACAATATATGTACAAAAATCGTAATTTTAAACTTTGCACAAAATCATAAAAATTCAGCAGGTTTTTCCAACAACAAACTTTAAATTCAGAATTTTTAAGGAGATTCCAAGTTTACAATTTCATGCATTTTTTCCATATAAAGTGTGTTCGAAAATTTTTTAGTGGATGAAAATGTGTGACAAGGTCAAAAAAAAAATATCGAAAATCATCGGAATATTGCAGAAACTTGCAATTTCATTTAATGGACTATAAAACTGCAAATTTAGAATCTTTCTAAAAATTCCTAATTAAAAGCTTGTTGTTGCGAAAACTTACTTTTCATACTGCGTATTCACAATAGAATTCAGCGGTTTGTAAATATTTCTCACGGCCCTTATTTTAATTTTTAGTGCTTTTAATTTTCACTTTTTGTATTTTTTAATCTGTAGTGTGGTATGTGATTTTTTGTTATATAGTAGCCTTTTATTTTAAATTTCTGTATTTTATGATTATGCCAAAACGGGATGAATTGTGCCAAAAGTGCCTCTGTAAATGAAAGTGCCAAAAATGGCACTATTGTGCCTACTTTTCCATTACTGTTTGTACCTGCGTGCATATGAGTATGGAAATGAATATCGTCGTTTAAAGTGCAAAACCGCGTATCAGCAAAATGCAAAACCGCGTATGTGAAGTTGTAGAAATTATTTTCTAGAGCGTAAAAACACTCATATTTCAAAATGGTTCTCTTTTTTATAAAGCAATCGCATTTGTGGTTAGTATATTTCAGGACGAATGTATAAGGATTGAGCCAAGAGCTTGTGTGAGCAAATCCAATTTTTGGCAGCCAATGTCACTTACGCGGTTTTGCAGAATGACGATACGCGGTTTTTTACTTTAAACGACGATATGTACTTTGTGTGTTTTTTTATTAAAAGTGGACTGTTTTGTTATAATAATGGCTAGTTTTAAGTTTTTCCATTAGCTTAATTTTATCTTATTTAACCAAATGAAAATTATACACCCCTCTACAAAATGATACTAGCACCCGGATTTATAAGTTAATTTTAATTAGATTTTCTTTAAGGAAAATTGTCTAACCAAAACCATATAAATCCAAATTTCAAACTTTCCACAAAAACTAAAAGAAATCAGCAGTTCCATCCAATTTTTATAAAAATTCCAATCATGTAGTTTTGTAGCCCTTTCAATTTTAGTATGTACAATAAAGTGCATGCTTGAAGTGTCTACAAAATACCGTTGATTTTTGGTATATTTTTGCCGCGGGGTGTACATACATATGTACATATGTGAACGAATATATGCCTTGTTTTTTTATTAAATAAAACGTGGATTGTTTTTTATTATAATTATATACACGTAATTGATAAAAACGCATATTTTGAAACTGTGTAGTTTTTTATGTAAATACATAAATATGTATGTAGGAGCAGGCAAACTCGCAGATGCTAACAGTGGCTACACACTACGAACATATCCGCGCACATGGTGCATATTCGTCGTTTGTAGGGCGGTTCACGAGCATGCTCGCAAAAAATCAAAAAATTTTGACGCAGCGACGAATGACGAAGGTGAGCAGGCACAGCAGCTAGCCGGCGACATCGTAGTCGACGCTGAACATACAAACATTCAGGTCGATTGCAGCACGTTACAGCGAAGCGAGCAGAGAAATGACCAGACATCTATCAACGCAGCAGAACAAACGGCACACACAAATGCACATGCAAACATCAACGCTATAGATTTTGAGTTGTTGGTACGCGAAGCAAACCTGCTAAAGCGTGAATTGAGTGGTAGTGAAATAGCGAGTAACACAATAGTAACCCAACGAACAATATCATTGGATATGATACAAAATATGATTCCAGAGTTCAGCGGCGGAACCAACGTTAGTGTTTGGGTGGCACAATTTAAAAATATTGCTAGCGGTTACGATATTAAGGAAAATGAGTTGCGCATATTGATGCTAAACAAATTGAAAGGCAAAGCACAGCGTTGGTTACACAGTATTTCAAACTTTACAACTGAAGAATTGAACTCCTTAATATCCCAAATGGAAAACGTTTTCGGCTCAAAGGAAAGCCGCTTGCTGTTGCGACGTCGATTTGAAACTCGACAATGGAAGGCCGGTGAAAAATTTTCACAATATTTTAACGACAAAGAAATGCTCGCAAGTCAGCTACAGCTTAGTGAAGAAGAGTTAGTAGAATACGTAGTTGAAGGCATAGCAGACGACCGGTTGCGTACCCAAGCTTATTTACAATGCTATACAACAAAGGAGCAGCTAGTGAAGGCCTTCACTAAAATTGAAGCAGGGCGAAAGACGACAACAACAACGACTACGAGTGGTGCCCAGATGCGCGATGTTAGAAGCTACAATTGTAATAGTCGAGGTCATATCGCACCGAACTGCGACGTCGGCGCATGCTACGCTTGTGGCAGTAAAGACCATCGAGTGGCAGCATGTACGGATGAAAAGAATATTCATATGGTCGACGAATATGTAAGAATGTTTAATTTTATTATAAAAAATGATGTCTATATTTCTTTTTCCTTAGAATGTTTATATGACACAGGAAGTCCAATCAGCTTCATAAGGCGATCATACGTTAAAGACAAACTAAATCTAAAATCTTTATTAAAGTTAAATTCTTGCTACTTTGGTTTAAATGATATACAAATTGTAACTTATGGAAAGTTTTTATGTTATGTCAAAATAAAAAATGAATATTTTGCAGTTTAGTAGTCGATGATTGAACCACAAAGTATGAAGCTGTGTTAGGACGAGACTTTTTAAAGGTTTATAAATTCGAATTAAGGCGAGAGAAAAAAATGAAAGGAGTAAAATTGAAAGATAAAGGCAGTGAAAAAGTAGAAGATATCGAAAAAGTAAAATTGAAAGATAAATTTAGTGGAAAAACAGAAAGTATCGAAGAAGTAAAATTGAAAGATAAATGTAATGAAAAAATAAAAAGTATCGAAGATATAAAATTGAAATATAAAGATAGTGGAAAAATAGAAAGTGTCGAAGAAGTTTTCGAATGTAATGCTGAAAACGATTTTGTAAAACAGCTTTTATTAATAAAAGTTGATAACGAAAAATCAAATGTTAAAGTTGGTTCAGATATAGATTATTGTCATGTACAAAAGTTTTACGAAATTTTAGATAAATGTTATACAAGTTCAAAACGTTCAGGTGAACCTAAAACTAAGAGTGAAATGAAATTGGTCGTTAGCAATGAAAAGCCTTTCAACTGTCCTCCAAGACGTCTGTCGTATTCTGAAAGAAATGAATTGCAAAGATTGTTAGACGAGTATCTGGAAAAGAAAATTATTAGACCAAGTGAGTCGGAGTTCGTGTCTCCCATCGTACTGGTACGCAAAAAGACAGGTGAAATTAGAATGTGCGTTGACTATAGGGCGCTTAATAAGGTAACAGCCAAAGACAATTACCCAATCCCCTTGATTGATGATTTATTGGATAGAATGGCAAACAAACGATTGTTCACAAAACTTGATTTAAAGAATGGTTTTTTTCACGTATTCATGCAAGAAGATTCAATTAAATATACTTCTTTTATAACACCTTTAGGGCAATTTGAATTTCTACGTATGCCTTTTGGGCTTAGGAATGCGCCGTCTACATTTCAGCAGTTTGTAAACAAAATCTTTTCAGATATGGTTAAGAAGAACAAAGTGATAATTTACTTAGATGACATAATGATAGCTACCCAAAATGAAAAGGAACATTTTGAGATTCTAGCTGAAGTTTTTGAAAGGTAAGTTGAAAACAATTTAGAGTTGAGGTTAGACAAATGCGAATTCTTGCAACGTGAAGTCAAGTATTTAGGATATACTATTTCGAAAGATGGACTTAAGGCAGATGAAAAAGGTTTAGAAGCGATTCGTAATTTTCCAGTGCCAACTAAAGTTCATTCCGTACAAAGTTTTGTAGGATTATGTTCGTATTTTAGGCGATTTGTTAAGGATTTTTCAGTCATTGCAAAGCCGTTGTATGACTTAACTAGAAAGGATAGAAAATTTCAGTTTGGTGTGGAAGAATTACAGTGTTTTGAAACACTTAAACAAAAATTATTGGGAGCGCCAATCTTAGCAATTTATGATCCAAAGGACGCAACGGAATTGCACTGCGACGCAAGTGCATTAGGATTCGGTTCTAAAAGAACTAGCGAAGCTGAGTCAAAATATCATAGTTTTGAGCTAGAAACCTTGTCAATAACTTATGCGCTTAAACGTTTTAGAGTTTATTTACAAGGGCTAAAGTTCAAAATAGTTACTGATTGTAATTCGTTAACGATGACTTTGAATAAAAAGGAATTAAACCCTAGGATAGCTCGATGGGCGCTTGAGCTACAAAACTACGACTACTTATTAGAACACAGATCAGGTACGCGTATGCAACATGTTGTCGCGTTGAGTCGAAGTAATAATATTCTACTGATAGAAACAAACACATTCGAAGAAAATTTAATTATATGTCAAGCAAAAGATAACAGATTCAAAGAAATAAGAGATATTTTACAAAAAGGTGAACATAACCTGTATGAGATGCGAAACGGAATTGTGTATAGGAAGACTGGTAGTGGAAAAGTTTTATTTTGTGTCCCTGAAGATATGGAAAGCCATGTACTATTTAAGTATCACGATGAAATGGGTCACATTGGTGTTGACAAACTGGTAGACCTTATTTCGAAACATTACTGGTTTGGGAAAATGAGGGGAAAAACGGCTAAACACATACAAAATTGTTTAAAATGTATAGTATTCTCACCTAAACATGGAAAAGAAGAGGGGTTTTTACACAGTATATCCAAAAAAGATAGTCCGTTTGAAGTATTACATATAGATCATTTTGGTCCGGTCGACAATTCAAGGGCGAAGAAACATATTTTCGTAGTTATAGACGCTTGCACAAAATTCGTCAGGTTGTATTCTACAAAAACAACTAATACAAAAGAAGTTATTAGTTCTCTTAAAGATTATTTTCGATCGCACAGCAGACCAAAAACGATAGTGTCAGATAGAGGTAGCTGTTTAACGTCAAATGAATTTTCGCAATTTTTGGAAGAAGAAAATGTTCAGCACATAAAGATAGCAACTGGTTCTCCGCAAGCGAATGGACAAGTTGAACGAGTAAACCGAAGCCTTGGTCCTATGATAGCTAAGTTGTGTGATACAGAGCGAGGTATATACTGGGACAATGTTGTTGAAACAGTAGAATATACATTTAATAATAGTATACACAGAAAAATTAAGCAGTATCCAAGTGTTATGCTGTTTGGTATTAAGCAGCGAGGAAAAATAGCAGACTTGTTGAGTGACAGTTTAGTTGATGGAAAAGAAAGTCGAGTTCAACAAAATCATAGAGAAGTGCGAACACAAGCTTTAGAAAATGAAAAATGTTTACAGTCTTACAACAATAATTACGTGAATAAAAAACGAAGGATGGCGAACCAGTACAATGAAGGCGATTTTGTTATGATAAAGAACTTTGACTCTACGGCAGGAGTTTCTAAAAAATTAATTCCAAAGTTTAAGGGACCGTACAAAATTTCGAAAGTTTTACGTAATGATAGGTATGTGTTGGAGGATGTTGAAGGCTTCCAACAATCCAGAATCCCGTATAAAGGTGTGTGGGCTGTTGGAAATATACGACCTTGGTTAGAACAAAACAAAATGAAAAATACGCCTGAGATCAGGTGATCTCAAGGTCAGGATGGCCAAATTGTAGCAGTTAAGTATTGCGGAGGGTTAACATAGTATGTAAATGTTAATCCAACTAAGGGTTAAGTTATGTATCACTATTCATTATTCGTAATTAGCATTCACTCATGTAACGACCAAGAATGGATGATGAAATAAATCAGTTCTGTGATAACATTGAACAAACGCGGACGTTTTAATTTGCAGGGCCTCCTACATTAGGCACATTCGTTTTATGTTTTAAAAACATATTGTTTAACATTAGAAATATTTAAAATTATTATATTGTAGGTATATGAATTGTCAATTCACTAGGTACATTCGTTTCACGTTTTCAATACATTAGGCACATTCGTTTTATTTTTTAAAAAACATATGGCCTTATTCATAAAAAATAAAGTAGCTGTATAAAAGGTTTATAAATTGAAAAATGTACGAAAACGTCTATTTATAAAGCTCTTTAAACCTACTTTATTTTTTATGAATAAGGCCTATAGTGTTTATTAACATTAGAAACATTTAAAGTTATTTTATTGTAGGTATATGAATTGTCAATTCATTAGGTACATTCGTTTTACGTTTTCAATACATAAGGTACATTCGTTGTATGTTTTAAAAATATAGTATATATTAATATTAGACAGAGGTAATTAGCTACCTCTCATTATACATTCATATCTTTTATGTTTTAAAAATCATTGTTGCCTAAATTTTAGTTTAAGAAGATGATTTGAGATACCTTACTGGCTTTAAGGCTATCCCGTTTTTCGCTTACAAGCTAGCCAGCGTGCGAAAATATGCGCTCGCAAGGAACAGATGTGAAAGAAATACTGTGAAGACCCCAAATCATAGGCCTTTGGGCCTCCACAAATTATGGAGTTTTAAAGTATTATTTACATACAAACGAAATATGAAATTTTGAAATTAATGTTTATGTATATGCATTAGAGTGGCCTTTTTGTTGTATGAAAAATTTTAAATGCATGAATCCAAAAGTTTTCGCACAGAATAATGTGAGGTTGGGGATATAAATAAATACGTAATTAGTTTAAAAGCCTTCAGGTGATTCCTAGATGTTCCGGGTTGAGTTTTTCGACTAAAAATGTCGAAATTACACCAATTTCTTTTATTTTGCATTTTTTTTTTTAAATATATATTAGAAAAATTCTACTTATATTTATTT
>NW_023458557.1:17350413-17351098 GCF_013731165.1 Rhagoletis pomonella | reverse complement strand
ATTAAATGATATATTGATATGAATGATAATTTCATATTTTTCTCAGCTTTAATATTATCGTGTACCATGGTTTTTCAATCAATTTCAGACTTTTTGAGCAGTTTAAAAAGGTAAATGCATTCAGTTTTCAATAAAAAACAGTTCAGGAATAAAAAATTGGGTTTCATGGTCGTAAAAGCTAAAAATTTAAAATAATAATTTCAATTTCAACATATTTCCTATTAAAAAATCAAAATGATCAACCCGGAACCACTCGGAATTTCCGGATCCAGAAAAAAAATTTCATATTTATTTTCCTTGCCAACCTCATGTTTTTTCGTGCGAAAACTTTCGGTTTTTGAAAATCGACCAAAAAAGGCCACTCTAATATGCATACATGATTTTTGAAGTATGTTAAACTTTATATTATTACATACTATAGTCCAGCGCAAGTGCATTTACCGCATTTCCTTCAATAAGTACTCCTTGTATTGTACTCTACTCCCAACACATTGTTACTCTTTTTCCGCATACATACACTAATTGGCGTTGAGAGAGTAAATACCTGACGTACTTGCTATTACTCCTCCAAAGTAGGTATTTACTCTACTTTCTCTCATCGCGTACGAGAGATATTTACTGCTGCCAAAAGGGAGTAGCAAATCTACTCTCTGTATACTTGTAGTACTGTAAGTACTTGCGTATT
>NW_023458557.1:17347527-17350313 GCF_013731165.1 Rhagoletis pomonella | reverse complement strand
TCTGTATACTTGTAGTACTGTAAGTACTTGCGTATTAAATTTCAATTTTGGTTGTTAGCCTACTAGTTGATATCGTTTGCGGCGCTGGTCAGTGAAATTGAAAGAGTAAAAATAGAATATGGAAATTGACGATGTAAGGAAATGTTTACGGCCTTATTTATAAAAAATAACGTAGATTTAGACAGTTGTTTAATGTGACATTTTCATAAAACTTTTGAATTCAAGCAGCTTTTTAAATCTATGTATGTACTTATATTTTTATGAAGGTATTATTTCTCGTTTCTAATTTTCTATAAAACTATTTGCAATCATTAACCAACAAATAAGTTGTCAAAAACAACAACTGCTATACGAAATAAAATTATTAGTGGCAAATCAAAATTTTGAAAAGTGCCGATTTTCACATTTGATAGTTGGACATGGTAGCGACGAGATGTACGAGCATTTTTTTCTTAAGGGCTGCATACTGATTTAAGAAATTTTTTAATAGAAGCAAATTTTTTTCCATTTATTGTGCGTAATTTTATATGAATTTTTAGTTTTTCTTGAGAGCCTTTACAAATAAAAAAAATTTCGAAATATGTAGATATGTACATACATACGCAGCCATATAACTTGATTTCAAGAGAAACGAATTTTCATTGGGCACGTTCAGAAGGCGCAACAGCTCAGTAACTGGTGCGATTGCACCTTCTGAACGCGTTGTTGCGTTCTGATCAACTGAATAGTTGCGTGTTAGATGATCGTAGTATTTTTCTGATCATTTGAGACAATATGTTGGTGTGTACCTTTGAGAGTTGAATTTGACAGCTAATGTATGAAGTCGTTCAGAAGACGCATAACGATCACTGATTTTTCTTAACAACGGTTGCGCTCAACTGCTGCGCCTTCTGAACCTACCCATTGACAGCTTTTTTTTATCACACTTTGCGACAGCTCAAATCGGTATTGAGTAAAACCAAATGCAAGAGATAGTTTTTGAATCTCTATGAAATAAATACTAAAATTAGAGGTGTATGAATGGCGAAAGGAAAACTTTATCCGATTTTTTTAAATCGAAACTACATTTTTTTACATATGTATATATGTACATGTATTCATAAATATATTTAATATGAAATTGAAATTATCACATCAATTTGCGCTATCTTCAAACCCATGGTTAGTGTTCGTCCCATACGAACATGTACTCGATACCAGTACTCATTCTAGAGCATCGAAGAGGGTACTCGATGCTACTCAAAGCATCGCTAGAAAATACTCGATTCTACTAATACTCAAAAGTACTCGGACAAAATATTTCAAAACAGTTTTGCAATCTTTTTTAAATACATAAAACCATCTTTTATGTGTTACAAAGATATAATTTAAGGCAAAAAGGCTTATTTTTAACCGACTTCCAAAAAAAGGAGGAGGTTATCAGTTCGTCGGAATATTTTTTTTTTTTTTATGTATGTTACCGCATAACTTTGGACCACGTCAACCGTCGATAATTCTTTTTGCATCGGAAAGGTAGTGTCTCAGAGGTGGTCCCATACTAATCTGGTTAAGATCCGATCAGCGGATCATGAGATATATATATATATTTTTTTTTTATATGAGAGTTGAAGTCGGCTTTTTTTTTGCTAAAAATTACTTGTTAATATATACATACATATAGGTAGTTACCAAGATATAATTTTATTTAGAAATGGCTAATTTAATTCAGAAATGGCTTTGTGAATATGAAAGTATATGCTTATTTTTAGCATAAATATGTATATACGTATTTTTCCTGCGTACCGCAGGCTATCTAATTTTAGTATTTATTTAAAAAAAATCAATGAAATTCAAAAACTGTCTCTTGCATTTGGTTTTACTCAATACCGATTTGAGCTGTCGCACAGTGTTATCAAAAGAAAAGCTATAAATGGGCAGGTTCAGAAGGCGCAGCAGTTGAGCGCAACCGTTGCTAAAAAATCAGAGATCGTTATGCGTCTTCTGAACGACTTGATACATTGGCTGTCAAGTTCAACGCTCAAAGGTACTCATCAACATGTTGTCTCAAATGACCAGAAAAATATTACGATCATCTAACACGCAACTATTCAGTTAATCAGAAGTACGTGCCCAATGAAAATTGGTTTCTCTTGAAATCAAGTTATATGGCTTCGTATGTATGTATGTACATATGTACATACAATTCCGATTTTTTTTTATTTGTAAAGGCTCTCAAGAAAAACTAAAAATTCATATTAAATTACGCACAATAAATGGAAAATAAATTTGCTTCTATAAAAAATTTATTAAATCAGTATGCAGCTCTTAAAAAAAATGCTCGTATATCTCGTCACTACCATGTCCAACTATCGAATGTGAAAATCGGCACTTTTTTAAATTTTGATTTGCCACTAATAATTTTATTTCGTACAGCAGCATTGCTTAAGTTGTTGTTTTTGACAACTTATGTTTTGGTTAATGACTGCAAATAGATTTATAGAAAATTAGAAAGGAGAAATAATACTTTCATACAAATTTAAGTACATACATAGATTTAAATAGCTGCTTAAATACAAAAGTTTTATGAAAATGTCACATTAAACAACTGTTTAAATCTACGTTATTTTTTATAAATAAGGCCGTAAACATTTTCAATTTGTATTTTTACTCTTTTCCATATTCTATTTTTACTCTTTCAATTTCACTGACCAGCGCCGTAAACGATATCAACTTGTAGGCTAACAACCAGATTTGAAATTAAATACGCAAGTACTTACAGTACTACAAGTATACAGAGAGTAGATTTG
>NW_023458557.1:17333587-17347427 GCF_013731165.1 Rhagoletis pomonella | reverse complement strand
TCTGTATACTTGTAGTACTGTAAGTACTTGCGTATTAAATTTCAATTCTGGTTGTTAGCCTACTAGTTGACATCGTTTGCGGCGCTGGTCAGTGAAATTGAAAGAGTAAAAATAGAGTATGGAAATTGACGATATAAGGAAATGTTTACGGCCTTATTTATAAAAAAATAACGTATGTTTAGACAGTATTGAAGCAGCTTTGTACTTATGTACTTATATTTTTATGAAAGTATTATTTCTCGTTTCTAATTTTCTATAAAACTATTTGCAGTCATTAACCAACAAATAAGTTGTCAAAAACAACAACTGCTATACGAAATAAAATTATTAGTGGCAAATCAAAATTTTGAAAAGTGCCGATTTTCACATTCGATAGTTGGACATGGAAGCGACGAGATGTACGAGCATTTTTTTCTTAAGAGCTGCATACTGATTTAAGAAATTTTTTAATAGAAGCATTATTGTGCGTAATTTTATATGAATTTTTAGTTTTTCTTGAGAGCCTTTATTTTAGTATTTACTAAAAAAACTCTATGAAATTCAAAAACTATCTCTTGCATTTGGTTTTACTCAATACCGATGTGAGCTGTCGCAAAGTGTTATCAAAAAAAAGCTATCTATGGGTAGGTTCAGAAGGCGCAGCAGTTGAGCGCAACTGTTGCTAAAAAAAATCAGTGATCGTTATGCGTCTTCTGAACGACTTCATACATTAGCTGTCAAATTCAACTCTCAAAGGTGCACACCAACATGTTGTCTCAAATGATCAGAAAAATATTACGATCATCTAACACGCAACTATTCAGTTGATCAGAACGCAACAACGCGTTCAGAAGGTGCAATCGCACCAGTTACTGAGCTGTTGCGCCTTCTGAACGTGCCCAATGAAAATTCGTTTCTCTTGAAATCAAGTTATATGGCTGCGTATGTATGTATATATGTACATACAATTCCGATTTTTTTTTATTTGTAAAGGCTCTCAAGAAAAACTAAAAATTCATATAAAATTACGCACAATAAATGGAAAATAAATTTGCTTCTATAAAAAATTTATTAAATCAGTATGCAGCTCTTAAAAACAAATGCGTCGCTACCATGTCCAACTATCGAATGTGAAAATCGGCACTTTTTAAAATTTTGATTTGCCACTAATAATTTTATTTCGTACAGCAGCATTGCTTTAGTTGTTGTTTTTGACAACTTATGTTTTGGTTAATGACTGCAAATAGTTTTATAGAAAATTAGAAATGAGAAATAATACCTTCATACAAATTTAAGTACATACATAGATTTAAAAAGCTGCTTAAATACAAAAGTTTTATGAAAATGTCACATTAAACAACTGTTTAAATCTACGTTATTTTTTATAAATAAGGCCGTAAACATTTTCAATTTATATTTTTACTCTTTTCCATATTCTATTTTTACTCTTTCAATTTCACTGACCAGCGCCGCAAACGATATCAACTTCTAGGCTAACAACCAGAATTGAAATTAAATACGCAAGTACTTACAGTACTACTTGTATACAGAGAGTAGATTTGCTACTCCCTTTTGGCAGCAGCAAACATCTCTCGTACGCGATGAGAGAAAGTAGAGTACCTACTTTGGTGGAGTAATAGCAAGTACGTCAAGTATTTACTCTCTCAACGCCAAGTAGTGTATGTATGAGGATAAAAGAGTAACAATGTGTTGGGAGTAGAGTACAATGCAAAGAGTACTTATTGAACGAAATGCGGCAAATACACTTGCGCTAGACTTTATTACATACGTACATACATACAAAAGAGAAAACACGGTGAAAGTGAGCTGGATGTACTACCTGGTAGAAGAAGATTTGTTATCATACGCAGGGGAATTTGGCTTCAATAGCTCCGGAACCGTCGATGAACTAAGAAAGGAGTTCGCCGCCTTTGTGAGCCAAAACCCAAGATACGAAAGGCGCTTCTCAGAGCTAAAAGCAAAGCATAGCAAGCCGTCGATCGTGGTAGACCCGCGAAGCCCAGGCGGTAGCAACAGGATGAACCGAGGACGATCATCCATACCCACTAACACAAATGAGACACAGGAAGTTCAAACTCCAGCCGCACTGTTCAACCCACCGGTTCAGACCCCGACCAACGCGTGTATCATGGATCGGGTAAGAAAGTGGGGAATCAAATGCGATGGAAGAGGAGACCCCCTAAGCTTCATAGAAAGGGTCGAAGAGCTGGCAGACGCGTACGAAGTAGACCCAAACCTACTACCACGAGCACTACCCGAACTGTTTAAGGACCGAGCCTTAGTATGGTTGCGGAACAACAACCGCCATTTGCAGCAATGGAGTCGTTTCAAACAAGACTTCCTCCGGTTTTTCCTTGAGTGCACGCTATTTTGAACGACTGGATGATGACATACGGCAGCGTGCTCAGCGACCTAGAGAATCATTCAAAGATTACGTGTTGGTACTCCAGAGTCTGATGAGACACGCTAACCTCACGGAAGAACAAAAACTGAATCACATCTACCGAAACAGTCGCAGTGAGTACCAACTATACGCCATAGAGATAGAATAGATAGAAGAGATGGCCACCTGCGTCAAATTCAGCAAAACGACCCGCCTAGGACCCAGGAACGCTACGTAGATCCTAGAACCGCTTGCAGGCGATGTGGAGAGAACGGACATTTTGCGTACGAATGTCGCAGCGAACGGCGTGAATTTTGCTGGGAGTGTAGTCGATGCGACGTATGTACGAGAGACTGTTGTCGTGGACTACCGGGAAAGGACCGGAGGCCCCATCAGAACCGAGCGGTAGGGTCTCAAGTAGTGCAACCTCGGGAAGTTTAAACATTCTGAAGCAGACAGAAGGGCGAATGGCCGATCCTGAAATTAATGGTGAAGGCGTGACAGCGACAATAGATACTGGAGCAACGAGATATTTTATGAGCGAGGCATGGTCAAAGAATATAGATGCGACGAATTTAAAGCAGGTGCAAAGCCCCATAGTGATGGGCGATAGCAGACCAAGAACAGTAACAAAGGCGGTGGACGTGGAGGTCAAAATTGGCGATAAAGCACACAAGAGTGAGGTCCTAGTCCTTCCAGGGTTGGTCGATGGCGTCGTAATCGGAGCACACATCCTCGCGAAGGCCGATATGACATTAAGCTGCGGAGGTCATACTCTTACCTTACAAACCAAGGAAGTAGCTGAAAAGGCGGTCGCGTGCACCTCTATATTGGAGGAGAATATCACCGAGTCCAACAACACCGAGCCGAACAACTTTGAGTCCAACAACAACGCGGAATCCATAGGTAAGTAGCACACATCGGATGAAGACGCTAAAATAAATGCTTTTCTTGAGGAAGAACTGCGCAGTTTCGAGAAGATGACCGGAACCTCAAATATCACTACTCACAAAATAATCATGCGAGATGACCGTCCTATTAAACAAAGATATTTCCCACCTAATCCTAAATAAAATACAAGAGGCAATTGATAAAGAAATCGACGAACTACTGGAGAAGAAATGTATAGAACCATCACGAAGTCCCCATAGCGCCCCGATAGTGTTGGTGAAAAAGAAAAACTGCAACTGGAGGTTATGTGTAGGCCACAGCCAGTTAAACGCACGGTCCGTGGCCGACGCGTACCCACTCCCACGCATCCAACACATCCTGGACCGATTGCGAAGTGCCAAGTATATCAGCAGTCTAGATTTGAAAAACGGCTACTGGCAAATCCCTATAGACGAAGAAAGCAAGCATGTGATGGCGTTAGACCGAGTAATCGGGTCAGAACTTGAGCCACACGTATTCGCATACTTCGACGACAGTATCATCACCAGCTCGCTACTGAACGAACACATACAACATCTCACCGAAGTATTTGGACGGCTAAGGCAAGCAAATCTCCGGATCAACCCCGAAATATGCGAAATTTTTCGAAAGTGACTTAAGTACCTCGACCATGTCGTAAGCGAAGAAGGGATTCACACCGACCTAGACAAGATATCGGCGATCAAAGAGTTGAAGGCACCAACGAACGTACGAGAGCTGCGCAGATTTTTGGGTGTGGCTTCCTGGTACCGACGGGTCGTACCCGACTTCTCACACATTGCTCATCCCCTGACAGCGATGTTAAAGAAAGGCAGCAGATGGAAGTGGTCCCCAGAGCAGCAAGCGGCCTTCGAAACTTTGAAGGGTTCACTCACAGAATCGCCGGTATTAGTGTACCCAGACTTCACGCAAAAGTTCACGTTGCAAACTGACGCGAGCGACTTCGGGCTAGTAGCAGTGCTCATCCAGGAATTGGACGGCGAAGAGCGAGGAATCGCATATGCCAGCCGCCGCCTTAACAAGGCCGAACAAAACTACTCGCCCACAGAGAAAGAATGATTGGCTATCGTTTGGGCCATTCGCAAGATGAGACCATATTTGGAAGGCTACAAATTTACCGTCATTACTGACCACCTATCTCTGAAATGGTTGAACGCGATTGAAAGTCCTCGCTTGACGTTCAATATCGGAAAGGAAAGCTGGATATAGTGGCTGACGCATTGTCGCGCTAACCGCAAGACGCACAGCTCTGCGTGCTTGGACAGACGAAGGAAGCACCTACATGCAAGTGGCCTCAAGGGAAAATTGAGGAGGTGAAACAAAATCCAGAGAAGTTTCCAGATTACATCATCGAGAACGGCGAGTTATACCGCCACATCGCAGTACAGATGGACAACGAAGACGCAATCCCATGGAAATTATGTGTGGCGAAGCCATTGCGCAGCAGGGTGCTACAGGAAGTGCACAAAAATCCAACTGGTGGACACATGGGTATCCGGAAAATAATCGCACGAGCGGCCACCCGCTATTATTGGCTCGGAATATTCCGGGATATAAAAAGGTACGTACGTCTGTGTCCATCTTGCCAAACATATAAGCCGAACCAACAGCAAGCTGCGGGAAAAATGCTGACTCAGTTCACGGAGGAGCCTTGGGCCACCGTGTGCACAGACTTCGTCGGACCACTACCACGGTCAAAGCACGGCGTTCCGAGGACGGATACTGGCCAGATATGGCATTCCAAAGGTTATAATCACCGATAATGGGGCTCAATTCACGAGTAGACAGTTCAAACGTCTCTTACAAGAATACGGGGTCAAACAGCAATGTTATATGGGTGATCTGTCCGGTGAGAGCAGATGGTGCACAGCCATGCTGGCGAACCCGGTCTAGCTCGTCGAATGGGGTAGGTCTTTACCACCTGTCTTACCTACAACCACATCAACAAAAAATGTTGATCATGCCTGCTTGGCTTAAAGAAGTGGAAGAAGTCAAGCTAAGAAGCGAAAAGAAGAAAAAGTATCAAGTCAAAAGTCCTATCCAGTCAGGTGGAGTCGTCCCTCCACCTCTACGCGAAACATACGCGTAGCCATTGGCGTTGCTGCGACTCCGGCAACCTAGCAACGCCCCCTAATACTGACAAAGTCCGTCTGTCCACTAGTCCATACGTCAGCTAGCAGTTTAGTGTATAGTCAACACCGACATGTCCCCTCTTCAGTCTAAGTGCAACACCCACACCAACTTTAAATGTTTAGCACTCCATCGTAATGCTTACTTATGTTTCATCAACCTCTTAAACAAATATAACTCATTTTTTTTTCTCTCTTTTCTTCCTTTTATTGTACAGAAATATTAAATCTATAATTCATGGAGTTGCTTATCGTAACCTTATTGCTATGTTCTTTATTAGATAACCTAACATAAAATCCTCAAGCTACTTTCAAATTCTGAATATTAGCATTAGTCTATGGAAGTATATACTGGGGAAATTCATTAATTCATTTAGCAACAAAAATATCAAATTCAAATTCAAGCTCCCAATTAATCCAAAACAATTCCAATGGATCAAATTTTTAAAGATAAAAGGAAATCGTTACAGAAAAATATGTATTTCTTCTACCTCCTCCTTTATTTCCGCAATATATTAATTGTTATTATTCAATTATTAAATTTTTTTTCTTCTTTTTTTATTTTTGAACGACCCTACTGTTGGATTTCTTCCTATATTTGTAAAGAAATGCACTTTACTCTTTCATTAAGAAACCCGGCTTATGCATAAGCTACGCACAGAGAATGTGGAAATGTATATCTATGCATGTAGGTATTTATAAGTAAGTATGAATAAATGTATATATATAAGTATGTATATGAAACAATTAAGAACTCACCTTAACAGTCCAATGATGTTGGCGCCAGCATACGGAGAGGACCTGTGGGGAATTGAGAGCAAACATACATCTATATACATATATAAAATAATAGCCGTTTTCGTTGTTCGGAGTTAACTCCAAAACTAATGCATAGATTTTAGTCAAATTTTCAGAGGTTATACCTTGCATATATGGTCCTATTATAGGCTACCGGAAAACTCGGTAGGTGGCGCTAAGGTCGAATTATTTATAAATATCGTATTTATTAACCGATTTCTTTTGAATTTAAAATGTAAGCTACCAGCATGATGGCAACCACGTTTACCAAACATAGTCCCGCTAGGTGGCGCGGGAGTCGAGTTATTTATAAAAGTCATATTTTTGAACCGATTTCTTTCAAATTCAAAAGGTATAGTTTCAGCATAATTGAACATACGTTTACCAAAAACCGGACCAATGCTGAAGTTGCTGGATCATAGAAGAATATTGCGCACGCTTGTCATAGATCTCACAGGTGGAAATAAGATAGGTACAACGCATTACATCGAAAGGGATTAGTATTCCATATGGAATCACAGCGCTACTATTCTTGGCATATGTGTGAGGAGGATCCGTTTTTTAGTCGTTTCAATTTAAACTAAAAATGTTTACTTTACAGGCTGCTTTTGCTTTTAGACGCTATTTTTGAATTGGCCAACACAAAAGATCTTATTAGGCGCCACGAAGCAACCGGGCATTTGCTATTATGTACATACATACTAAGGATGTAAATTTTTCGGCTTTTTCCGATCCCGGGATTTTCGAGATGGCGTTATCACAATCCCGGAAATAGTCCCGGGATTTAGATATTCATTACTTTTCAACAACTTGAATCGAAAAAATTGCTTCTATATTGTTTGAAAAGCTCTCCTACCATGAAATAAATAATAAATAAATGGATTTGAATCCTACTTTTTTATTTAAAGATGCTTTTTTATTTTTTCTCTCTGACCGCAGGATTTATTTTGAAGGACTTTGTAATTTCAAAGATATGATTTTTATTTTTTTTTTTTTACTATATTTATAATCTAGAAAATATACCGGTTTCTTACAGATTATTATGATAAAGCCAAAAAGAGAATTGGCGTTACTTAAACAACTCATTTGATATTAACTTAAACCGAGGTTTTGGTAAACAGAAATCATGTACAGTGGAATTCAAGATTATATTATATTCTTCAGAGTTCTTAAAATCGGCGAATTTAAGGCATATAAAGTTTTAACCCGTTCTAGAAAAAAAGTATCGTGGTTTCGAAGACTTCTTATAAGAACGTTAAAGAAAATGCGTTCTAGTAAGGAAGGACAGTCAATCGCTCCTCGTACAATGTCAAAGACAAATGTGAGCGAGAGTATAGTCCTTCTAGTGTTTAAAGATATAAGTGGATTAGCTGACATCTAGCATTATAAGGAGGAATCGGATCAGTAAAATGTAAAGAGCGCAGGGCAAACCGAATAAACGTTTTTTGTATTCGTTCAAGTCTCCTTATATGGCAGTCAAAATATGGTCTCCAGATGAAGACAGCGTATTCCAACTTGGAGCGCACAAGTAAGGTAACAGCAGTTTCAAAGTGTAAGGATCACTAAAATCTGAACTAAATCAGCGAATAAAAGCAAGCATGGAATATGACTTTGCTATAGTGCAGTTTAAGTGGCTCTGAAACAGGAATTTACACTAACAGTGCTTAGCCGGGAACTACCAATGTAATATGAGGTAGGGATAAGGGAACGTGATTTAGTGAAAGAAACATGAAAGCACTTTTTTATATTTAAATGTAATTGGTTTTTACCACACCAGGAAGCAACATTAATAAGATGTGATTGGAGCTTATCAGAGTCTAAACTACTTGAAACAGTTGTGAACACTTTCAAGTCGTCAGCATATAAGAGAAAGTTCATGTGTTTAAAGCAGTTGGAGATGTCATTAATAAAAATGACGAATAGAAGGGGGCCTAAGATGCTTCCCTGGGGAATGCCAGAAGATGCAATGAGAGGACGAGAAGGAGCATTATCCACCACCACTGCATCAACCTGATTATGATTATTAAAAGCGGACAAACAAAATTCAGAGAAAACCGCAAGGTTTGTCACGGTAGACCTACCAGTCATAAAGCCATGCTGCTTACTTGGAATTAATCGCTTAGTCGCAAAATACAACTTTTGCTTAACAATGGATTCAAACAATTTCGAAACCGTTGTCAATTTGCAAATTGGCCGATAGTTGGCAACGTTATTCTTGTTACCACTTTTGAAAATAGGAGTGATAGAAGTGACCTTCCAGGCATCAATAAAAACACCACACTCCAGTGACTTGTTAAAAATTAATAAGGTCGGGTACGCAAATGCGGAACAATTCTTTAAGAGGTAAGAGGATAATCCACCTGCGTCAGTCTGGGAAGAGGATTTGATATGCAAAATGCCATCAACAACATCATCGAGCGTTAAGGTGAGTGCATCAAAATTAAGTGAGGATTCGATACTATCCTGCGACATAACGTCATTAACTAGAACCGAGTCAGGTTCAAAGTTAGAGCTAAATAAGTCAGCGAAAAGGTTAGCCGCCTCCGAAGAGGAGTACGCATGGTTTTCATTATGGAAAACCTCCGACGGAATGCTAGAGCACGGTTTCTTGGAGTTAACATAACGCCAGAAGGCCTTGGGATTCGATTTTATGTCGGCTTCAAATTTAAGAACAAACCTTCTGTGTAGAGTTTTACTAAGGGCTTAGAACTCACTCGAATAACGCCGGTATTCATCCCTATGAAATACGGAATTAGTTAGCTTGAATTTTTTGAAAAATTTGTTTCTCAAATTCTTCATTTTTTCCAACTCTTCGGTATACCACGGAATTTTGTAACAACTCTTTTTAACTAGCGGAAAATTATTCATGCAAATATCATGTATCTTAAGTTTAAAAGCATTAAAACATTCATTTACATTAGCGCCACAGAATACGGAGTCCCAATCTATTAACGATAATTCATTACACACTGCGTCAAAATTACAATTTTTATAACAAAAACAAGTGGATTGGGTATCCGAGTGAATCGGTTTAAAATCATAAAATTCTAACTGCAGAACGAGTGGAACATGATGTAGACCATGGCCCGATAGAGGATCAAGACATTCTCGCAGTGAGAAATTCATGTTATCGCTAATAAAAAGAAGGTCTAAAATTCTAGCAAGTTTGTTTAGAAAGTAATTTATCTGCATAAGATTAAGACTTAAAATATTATCAACTAAATAAGATTCAGAAAAGCTATTTATGTTCTTAGGAATCAGGGCAACATTATCATGGACATAACATTACATGTAACATTACCTAAGTTAAAATCGCCAAGAATACAAAAATTACATAGTGGCCGCTTAGATACTAACTCTGCAATATTATCTACTTGCGCTTTGTAAAGTAAGTCATCGCTAGTAGGCGGGATATAAGACGCACAAATAATAAGTTTAGAGAAACCAATAACAGATACACAAAGTTGGTCCAGAAGGGAATTTCCATTTTCAAGCGGCAGCACTGATGAACGAAATTTCCTGTAGACAGCGATGAGAATTCCACCTTCTCTGGAAAGTCCTGTTTTCGCCATATCGCGGTCTTTTCGGTACACATTGTAGCTATTAAGATCGAAGAATTCGCTGTCGCAGAAGTCCACATTAAGCCAGGTCTCGATAATTACAAAGACGTCATATTCCAATTGTGCACTTAGATCAAAGGGAAGCTTAGACTTTTTCCTTATGCCGGAAGCATTTTGAAAATAAATATTAATATGTTTGGAGTGATTCCCGTAATATGAGGATGCATTTATGACTCTTGCTGAGGCGCACCGACTCTGGGGAAAAAACTGGAAAGGTCGAATTTTGACATTGGCTGGCCAAATATTCGCATTCAGCAACTTATTATAACACCATTCGGAAACTCCCAGCTTAAAGTTGACTCTTGCAAGATCGCGCACGTTAGTATCTTTCTTTATAAGCATAAAACATACCAGAAACTTTTTATCGATAGCGGCGTGTTTAGAGACGTATTCCAAGATGTCATCAGTGGTCACACTGTTCGCGAAGGAAAAAATATGCAACCACGTCATTTTCGAAACCGCACTTAATTCTTTATTGCTATTAGACCCAATAATTAAGGGTTGTTTTAGCTTACGGCGATTATTGTTGGGATCACTTTTCCAGTTGGGGTTTTTATTTGTAACTTGCACATTCGGAACAGACTGCATAGGTGGCAAAACACGCGAAAGCGCGACAGCATTTGCATAAGACATAGTATGAGTAGTGAGTAGTCTGAGAATGCAGAGACAAAGCAGGCAGAGAAAGCACAGGTGGAGCAGCAGAGCTTGGCGTTGTCATCACACTAGTTGTTTCAGTGTTAGCATCCCGTTAGGCGACGAGACTGATGTGCACTCAGCGGGTTTGGTAAAAGATGTTGTTTTCGTAGCTATTGCATTATTGAGAGCAGCGCCGGCAGCTACAGCAGCTCCACTGAGCGACGTGGGAGCAGAAGAAGAACTAAATTGCGTCGTCTTCTTCGCTGCGTCAGTGTTCGCAGCAGCGGCGACCGGAGATGAAACAGAAGGTGAGGAAGAATACGCAACTGCAGGCAAAGAACAAGCTATACGAAGAGATTTTATTTCCGATGTAAGTAACGATATGTTAGCATCTCTATTATTGAGTTTAGTGTGCAGTGAAAAAGTTTGAGCATGCAGGGCATCGAACTTTTGCATTAGCTGCTTCTTATCATCGTGCAATGCATTCACCAAAGATAATACACGGGCATTCTCACTTCTAAGGGCGGCAATTTCTTTAAAAACTGCCAGCAAGGTAATTTGCTGCTTGTTATTGAGTTCGTTTGTACTTCCGACTGTATTGCTTTTTTGCGAGTCAGACGAGACGAAGTTAACAACTTTCTCAGCCGAGGCTGCGGATGGTGTAGGTAAGCGATTCGATTTACGGCGCCTATCCAGGCAAAGTTTGCAAAAGAACGGCTTGTCAGCTGAAAGTAGAGAATCAAGATCAGCCGGCAAAACACCAACACAGTCTAAATGAAAAAACTCCTTGCATCCCGCACACAGCACCTTTGGTTGGGTGCGATCAACTTTTTGACCGCACAAGCAAGGCATATTAATTATTAGAATTTAGACAATTTTATTGTGAATAAATCACTAAGTTAGGAGTCACTGTCTCAATAAAAGCACCATACCAGCACCAATATATAAAAGATACTTGGAATATTAGTAAATTAGCGCACTAAGCAGAGCGATTAGAAAACACGTCCGAACTATAGCATGTCGGCTTTAATTTCAAAGATATGATGCAAGAATGAAGTTGCTAACAATTGCATTGAGTTTTGGCAATTTTACCCTTGACAGTGTTAAGCGGTTCCTTCCATATCAAGACATTTTTCGAACATAATTTTTTTTGCAACCTTGCGGAGTGCTGCCAGCTTTCATTTTATCACATCTTGATGTAGCGATAAAATGTGGCACGTTACAGAAACCGCTACTTGAGATTTTCCGATTTTTAAAATTCTCAAGTAAATGTAAACAACGCCTCAGAAACTTAATATGCACTGAAAGTTGCTAATACTTTCACAAAAATCACCGTTTTTTTAATTTTCGCTATTAAGTCTTTTTATGAATCATATATTTTAAAATTTAACATAATGAAACCACGTTTCCTGTCGAAAAATTTATTATTGAGAAAATTTACTATTTTACAGTTTATTTTATCCTCCCATTCGGCTTTGTTTACTTTTAACTGAGAAATTTCATCGCCGCCGGGAATGCGGAATCTTGTATTATATCATTCTTGTTACCATATATGTATATATGTATATGCACGCTTTATATATATATTTTTTATAGTTGCTGATTCTTCCTAATACCACTGAGTATGTTTTTACATAAGAGTGGACTTAGTGAACCGATTTTCGAAAACGAAAGGTTTTCGCACGGAAAAATAGGAGGTTGAGTATAGAAATTAAAATGAAAATATTTTCGAAAAGTGACGAAATTTAAACCAATTTTTATAAATTTTCATATTTTTTAATTCTAAGATGGTAGAGTTTTATTGTGTGCTTTTTATAGAAAATTTCATGAAATCACTTTTGCAAAGTGTCAATAAAGTTTTAAATCGGTTGAAATAACGCAACACTACAAAGTTTCAAAGTCTATAAAGTATAAACAGTTCCGAATCGCTGAACGAATTTCGTCGGATGATCGATGCCGTTGGGTGATATTCTCCGCAATATTTCGCAGGCATTTTTACTGTCGGCCAGCATTTCAAGCTCTTCACACTCACGTATGTAAGCCTTTCTCTTCTTATTGCGGCAAATATGTCTCGCTTCTCGCTTCAGTTCCCGCATTGCTCGCGTTGCGCCCGATCGCAGCTCATGGCCCTGGAGGTGGCCTCTTTTTCCTCTGCAGCTTCTTGACACTCCTCATCCATATATGTAATACTTCTATATTGGCAGTAAGCTAACTTCGCAATGTGTAAGCATTCCGAAATCAAAGAGAGACAGTCTAGTGCCGTTTTTGTATATGTGTTGTGTACGTGAGTGCCGTTTTTGTGAATGTGTTGTGTACATGTTTATTTATAAATGAATGTGTTCCTTTTCTTTTATACTTGTTTATTGATATATCTGCACTGTAGTGTTTTCGGACGGTACTCGCTCTTACTGCCAATATAGGAGTATTACATATATGTCCTCATCGTACCAGTTGTTCTTTCGGGCTCGCTGAATACCGACTAATTCTTCGGCATCGGTACTCAATGAACGGGAATGTGGTTCCTCTGCTCGCATATGTCGGTTTTTTTTTAAGACGGTCTCTGAGAGCAACATTGTTCTGTATAGAAAGGGAAGTTAAGACCAATTTTAACCCTGATATTGATGAAAGTTTGTTGTGCGATGAAGTTTTAAGTCTACAAAACTATCTCTAACCAGTCAGGCAATACCTATCGCAGCATTAAACTTTATCAATAAGCACAACGTTCAAGACCCTGCAGTGAAAAGCCAAACCAGTCTGTAAAGATACCAGTTCATTAATTAGTATGTGCTAAAGCGATGGCCTACCAGTTGACGATTTCGAAGAACTTAAGCGCACAGCGAAATCTGCCTTTGAATTGCCAAAACCAAACATAAAACGCAATTAATTGCTTGTCTTACAAATGTCGGCTGTGACGTCGCGTGAAGACTACCGGTTTTGGTGCTGAGATTGCAGGTTCAAGTCCGCTTGGAGGTGGTTAGGATTTTTAAAATTAATTCAATGTAAGTCAATGTAATTATTTTAATTTAAATATAAATAATGAATTTGAAAATCTAATTTCATCGAAAATTAATGGTTGGAGCTTTATATTTACTGACGGGTCCAGGGATAATTGCACAACTTCACTCGCCGTTGTCAAAGAAAATTAGCAATCAGTCTCGCCATTGAATTCGCTGCAAAAGCAAAGGGAGATACGTAATCTGCACGGACAGCAAAGCATCTTTTAGCGCGATCCAAAGCTACAGAAACAAGGAGCCACTAATTGGAAAAATTAAAACGCAACTACAACAACACAGTATCAATATTTTTATTGAGCTTTGTACCACGATTGTTTATTAGGAAAAATT
>NW_023458557.1:17315663-17333487 GCF_013731165.1 Rhagoletis pomonella | reverse complement strand
AACAATCGTGGTACAAAGCTCAATAAAAATATTAAAAATAAAAAAAAATGTTAACAAGCCACAATAACATTGACAAAAACACAGTATCAATATTAAAATAATGTGGATTCCAGGTCACTGCGGTATTAGTGGAAATGAAAACGCCGATAAAGCTGCCAAAAATGCATCCCACACGCCACGCCGTATCTCTCATTCATGAAGGCCGACATTTTCAAATTAACACAAGCAGTTTCCAAAAGACATACAGATAATAAATGGGAATCATACCTACATCCTTACAAATATAGCAATCCAACCCGTTTAAAACCCTTCCCACCAAGTTCACTTCCATCTCAAAAAAATAAAAGTCTTTACACGTCTTTGACGAGGACATAGAAGATTTCTTACCAACACCTACTCAATGGGAGCACATCTGAAATTTGCCCCACATGTAATTGTCCATTCTCCACAGTTCACATCCTCGATAACTGTTCAAAGTTTAAAAACGCAAGAGAAAACATCTTCGGAAATGAAAAATCTTCTAACCTCTTAAAAGAACCATCATTAGACAACATCGTCCACATCTTTGATTTTATCTACAAAAATAAACTGCTATATTGTATTTAATTTAACAACACTCTACATGTTATTCTAAGAATAGTTTATAAGTATTTTATAAAGAATATATTGAGGCCGATAGCCTTTGAAGCTAGTGCCTTAAATTTTATAATACAATTATTAATAGTTATATTTCATACAAATAAATAAATAAATACTTGTGCTATAAAACAAGAAATGAATAAAAATATTTTTTTTTTATTAAATTTAAAAATGACAATAAAAAGTCTAAATTAAATAATAAATAAATTAAAAAAATGTCCCTGCGCCAGGGATTGAACCGTGGACCTCAGTACTACCACGCCAGTGCTCTGTCATACTTATGCTTTTCGCGGGGGATGAACGGCACACGATGTCATCAATTGTTATGATGCTACTAGTATTTCTACTAGATGCTGATGCATAGCCTGACAATTGACATCGCCACGTTAAAAATACCAGTCGCTAACATTGACGAAGGATGGAACCTGAACTAGTTGGGCTGAAAAGCAAACTGGTAGTATTTTAGTTTACAACTAGTAGCTTTCCCCGCAGGGGAGTAACATATGTACCAGTGACTGTGCACGGAGAAAAAAGGTTAGTTTCGACCAGTAATGGAAAAGTAGGCACAATAGTACCATTTTTGGCACTATTCATCCTCAGAGGCACTTTTGGCACAAATCATTCCGTTTTGACGCAATCATAATTATAGAAATTTAGCATAATATGCCAATAGTTAACAAACAATCACATACTTCATTATCAGGGAACGGATTTTTAGGACCTAAAAACCTATAAAAAAGGCAAAATAAAATAACGAAATAGGCTGGGAAAGGCAAAATAAAATAGCGAAAAAGGCAGGAAAAGGCACTAGGTGTTGCAAAAAAGGCAAAACAAAATAGCAGAAAAGGCAGGAAAAGGCAAAAAAAGCAAAATAAGGCACCTAAAAGACAGAAAATACAAAGAACAATCAAAAAATACATTTATATTACAAGTAAAAAGAGAAAAACTATGAACTAGTTTCATTATATGAAAAATTTGTACTTTGAATCTTTGACTATTTTATCCTTTCGGGTTTCTAACTCATAAAACTTGAATCTGTATAGTTGTAGTAACATTGAACCACAAGATGCATTTTGAAGTTTTCTGGCAGCATTTTCATTAGATTTTCGCGAAGAAAAGCCTTGAATGTACTAAATGTGCGCTCGACGTAAGTTGATACAAGTGGAGCCCAATTTAAATATGGAACGTTTGAAACGTTCATATTATCAGGAATAAGGGCGTTTTCCTCGCCCTTTATAATTCTATCAACACCCCTTATTGTCTCCAAGCCTTCGTTAGCTGAGAAAATGGCTTTGAATTTTTCCAACACCAATTTGGCAAGAGGTCTCTGCGCTTCTATAAGCCGCATGGGCAATGTGTATATTTTTTAATCTTAAAAAAAAAATGTAAATGCTATAATCACTTTTTTAAAGGTAGAAAAGGCAAAAAAAGGCAAATATCTTAAAAAAGGCAAAAAAAGGCAAATATCCTAAAAAAGGCAAAAAAAGGCAACATCAAATGTGTATATATGGAATCAGGGAAAGCTAAATCGTGGACATTCTTAATCGAATATACTATATCTCTTTAGCAGAAAAAAAGGCAATTTCCATAAAATCCGTTCCCTGTTCATTATAGATAAAAAAAATTACAAATGTTAAAATTAAAAGCACTAAAATATTAAAATAAGGGTCGTGAAGAACATTATTGGCAGCTCTTGACAAAACGCTAAATTCTATTGTGAATATGCAGTACAAAAATTAAGTTTTCATAACAACAAACTTTTAATTCAAAATTTTTAGAAAGATTTTAAGTTTGCAGTTTTATAGTCCATTAAATAAAAGTGCAACTTTCTGCAAAATCCAGTTGATTTTTGATATTTTTTTCGCTGACGTGGTCATACATTTTCATCCATTTAAAAAAATTTACAGTTTATGTATATAAAAAAACTTACTAAAATCGAAAACTTGAAGTCTCTCTAGAAATTCTGATTTTTTATAATTTTTGTACAAAGTTTGAAATGTCGATTTGTATACATATCTATACGGTGTTTCTTAAATTATGAGTTAGACTTTTATATAAAGTCAATAAAATATTAATCAATGAAAAGAATAGGCGAAACTGGTCAAAATGTCTCACTGCCATTATTTTGTATATAGGTACATATATGTGTGAACATGAAAGAATAGCTACATATATGTATTTCGTTGCATTTCACCTTCGTGATTGGAATACTGTGTTGATTTATTATGAATATTTATATATGTACATATGTATGTCTAAGGAATCGTTTATCAAAGTAATTTACTGTAATAATTTAGTTAATTAATTGTATTTTAGAAATATTTCTAAAAATATATTGTTCATAAATGGCCTTAAAAGAAAGCAAATTACTTTTGTTGCACTTTCATCTTATTTTCGACACATTTTGAAGTTTTGAAATTCCATCCCTAGTTACGACAACTAAATATATTTATTTGCAAATTTTGACAATATTTGGGAATAATATTACGAAGGGTTGGGAACTAGTATTACCAATGTTAGGGAACTATTACTAGGGTTTGCTAGTTATAACTAAATATATTAATCTGAAGCTCTTTAGCAGGTTTTTCAGGCGTTCCGTCTTTCGAAGTCGTTCAGGCCTTCTTTACATTTTACACCAAATATTTGCGAACATTCTCATTACAAACTAATAAATTCGCTCTTTTTAAAATTTACTAAGATTATTTTATAAAATAGTTAAGGATTGCGATAGATAACCATTACGGTCCTTGCTTTACGGCGGCAGAATAAAGACAATTCTTAATGAATGCCTACAAATATACACAAATGACACTTATGGCATTTCGTCTGAAATAAGTCTATGTATATTGGATTTCTGTGGACCTATGATACTCCCCATTCTGAAATTGCCGCCAACTATATTTAGGGACACGAATTTCGATACGATACGATACCATATCGATACTTTTGGCATTCGATACCGATATTTTCTACTCGATAGTTTTAAAACGATATTTTTTGGAATCGAGTACCAGAACCCTAGTATCGTATCGAATGTCATAAACTCACATTCCAACAATGAGGGGAAAAAATTTTAGAATAAAGAAAACGTGCTAAATTGAAAAAAATACGCATATGAAAGAGCACCAACCCAACTCGTTTTAAATTTGAGTATATACGTTATAAAATATGTGGTTGTGAAGTGCACAGATGCTTTTTCGTAATTAAGAAGAAAAAAAATGTATTTTATGTTCCGTCTGATGGTAATTGAACCCGGACCCTCTTGGCCGCAACCAATTGTATCAAGCGTCTTTGCACACTCAGCTACAGCCATACATGTAAAGGTGTTTTCAAATGTTGAGTTTGAATCAACATCACAGCGCGCGATTAGTGCATTATATCATACCATGTATGTGTGTAGGTGTTGTCACCGCTGTGCTTGCTTTGTATACATATACTTTCTTAATTACATATGTTTTGCTCTAGATTTCACCGTTTGTGGGCCTGTTGAATGAATTTGTGTCTTGGTTGTACGAAAGATCAAAAAATTTTGATTTTCTGGCAAGTTGTACAACTCGTCGCTAGATTAATGACCATGTTGTACACACTCATTCTATTTTGCGTTTATTTTGTTCACTAAATAACCCAAAATGGAATTTGAATTTTATAAATGTAAGCCGAAACTATGAAATTGTAAAAATGAGATTTCACAATGAGACTGCTCGCAAAATTGCAATATTTGTGGGCAAAGACCGAGATGTTTCAAAAACTGGTCTCTCTAGAGGGGGAGGTGTATTAATAGCGGTTAATCGAAAATACCGCTCTTCGCTTGTGCCATTAAAGAATGAGGATACCCCCTTTGATCAAATTAGTATTGCTGTGGATGGTATTTCTAAACTAGTAATTTGCGTTTCTTACATACCGCCATCTAGTGGTGATGCAATCTACAAAGCGCATGTTGACAATGTTCTTGATTAAGCATCTAGTCATGAAAATCTATGTGTAATTGGTGACTTCAACCTAAGTAATATCGATTGGTCTGCTAGGGGGTCCACGGTTACATCCGAAATCTCTTAATACTTTTGCTGAAACCTATGTGGTGGATAATTTTTTAAGTTGTGACCTCATGCAAATAAATAATTTCACTAACAAACTGCTTCGAACTTTAGATCTTATTTTTATTAATGACAATGTCAGTTTTGCCTTATTGGAATGCCTCGATCCATTGTCTACTCCTGGTCTACATCACGTTCCACTGGTTCTTGATTTAGAGTTTTATGAGTTCAATACTATCAGTTTGGAGAGTTTCTCTACGAATTTTTGTTATAGAAACTGTGATTTTGAGGCAGTTAATGTTGTAATCGAGTCCTTAGACTGGGATTGCCTATTTACTGGGGTTGAAGTTGCCAAATGTTTTGATATCTTTAAATTTAAGATGTTATAAGATACCTTGGTACACTAAAGAGCTGAAAAAACTCAAGAATTTGAGAAACAAGTTTTATAAAAGATTTAAATTATCAAACTCACTTCTAAGAGACAAATACTTACAATACTCGAAGGAGTTTAAATCATTAAGCAAGGAGCTAAAGCGTAACTATGTTCAGAAATTCGAGTCTGAGATAAAATCCAATCCTAAAGCTTTCTGGAGGTATGTAAAGTCGAAGAAATCGTGTTCAAGCATTCCCTCAGTAGTATTTTATAATGATATCCAAGCTCACACTTCTCTTGAGGCTGCAAATCTTTTTGCAGATTTCTTTAACTCCAACTTCGAACTGGAAGCTGATGTAAGTGGAAATAATCTCCTGAACAACGATTCCTCAGTTAATTTTAGAACTCTCTCTTTAACCATTGAAGATGTTGAAGGCGGTATTCGACAAATCAAATCGTCAACTCAAACTGATGTGGATGGGTTATCTTCATACCTTCTCAAGTGCTGCTACGCATTCGCATATCCTCTTTTACTAATTTTCAACAAATCTCTCGAGGTTGGTGAGTTTATTGATGCCTGGAAGGTCACTCTTATCAACCCCATATTTAAAAGTGGGAATAAGAATAATATAGCTAACTACAGACCTATTTCCAATTTATCCACGGTCTCAAAATTATTCGAATACATCGTAAAACAAAAATTACACTTCTCAATTAACCGCTTGATCTGTGTAAATCAGCATGGTTTCATGGCCGGTAGGTCTACTGTTTCTAACCTGGAAGCGTTCGACAAGGTTAGTCACTCTATGTTACTTACAAAGTTACAGAGCCTAGGAGTCCACTAAATATTTTTGAAGTGGATGAAATCATATCTATCTCGCCGGAATTGTGTTGTTGTCGTTGACGATGTATCTTCCCATCCCTTTATCGTGACCTCTGGTGTTCCTCAGAGGAGTATACTAGGCCCCCTTCTTTTTGTAATTTTTATAAACGACATTTCTAGTTGTTTTAAGTTCTCAGAGTTTCTTTTGTATGCTTATGATCTGAAGATTTACTCCACGGTAGCCTGTCCCTCAGACTCTTTGAACCTTCAAAGGGATCTGGATAACGTTGTCGCTTGTTGTAATAAGAACATGCTAAATTTAAATATAAATAAGTGTCACCCTGTCATCTTCTCTAAATCTCGCTTTCCTATCCCAACTTCCTACCACCTTAGTGCTTCTCAGTTGGGTAACCCTATTGAAATTATAGATCTAGGCGTGTTGTTTGACTATAGATTCTCATTTCAAAGTCAATTAAACTGCACGATAGCTGAAGCATACTCTATGTTGGCTTTTATTCGACGCTTCAGCTCAGACTTTTCTGATCCGTATACCCTAAAGTCACTCCATACCTCCCTGGTGCGCTCCAAGTTAGACTATGCCCCCGTAGACCTTATTATGCTTGCCATATCAATAGGGTTGACCGAATCCAAAACAAATTTGTTCGTTTGGCCCTTCATTCTCTGCATTTTGTCCACCCAATTCCCTCCTACCGTGGTAGATGTCTACTTATTAATCTTAAGTCTTTAGATTTTAGGTGGTCTATTCTCTCCCTTACTTTTGTCTGTAACTTAGTACGTGGTGTCATAGACTGCCCATACTTGCTTGGACGTACCCATTTCGCTGTGCCTCAGAGATCTTTGAGAAATCACGTAACTTTCTCCTTGGATAAAGTAAGAACTCAATATGCTTCTAATGCTCCCATGCTCAGGGCTCTAAAGGAATTCAACTTACTCTCAAATTCTTCTGTTCTAGGCTTTTCTTATTCGGAAACCCGTTTTAAATCAATATTAAAAGAATTAATTACTTAGTTTGTTTTTCTTATTTTGAAGTCGTTTTTATGAAATGTAATAATTTCTGGATTACTATTACTATTAAATAAATAAAAATAAATAAATAAATAAAATGTCCAACTTGTTTGCGGATCGATCTGAACCAACGGTGGAAACGTTTAAGGCTTGCATTATGCCAAAATGAAGTGTTTGTTATAATTCATTCTGTCATTTACTACCATTATGCGTAGGCCAATTCATGAATGGGACCACCGAGTACGTTTTATATAGCACAGAAAGTCGAGAATGAATCGGCTAAACAATATAGAAGGTACTTGTTAAAGAATTGGTTGCGCATGTTGGCCAGGGCGGGACAATGGCAGAGATAGTGTTCGATGGTCTCCACCTCTTCCTCGTCTCTGCGCCTGTGACAGAAATCGTTGGTGGGGTATCCTAACCTTTTTCCGTGTAAGCCCATCAGGCAGTGTCCGGTGATTACCCCAACTACTAATCTGAGAGAGGAGCGGCCCAGCCGGGTAAGAGCTATGGATCGCTTTACATTAATCTTTGGCCAAATTTGCCTGGTAGTATGGCAGATAGTTTTCACAGCCCACCTTATATTTACCTCCTCAACGAGTTCCGCCTTTAATCTGTGTTTGCATGAGGTTATGGGTATGCCCGCATTCCAAGCAGAATTGTCTCAGATTTTTCCGTCTCCCTCCTTGGCAGCTCGTCGGCTAGGGATTTCCCTATGTCCAGGGACCCATACAACAGTCAAAGAGCATTGTGATGCCAGCAGGTTGAGAGTCTTCTTTCATTCTATGACTCAGTTACTTTCATTACAACCCGGTCCCAAGGATGCTTGAAGGGCGAATTCGTATAAGGTGGTGTTACGGGAAAATTAATAAATAAATTTTATATCAGAAAATGAATAAAATGAAATGAAGTCATTAAGGCTGCTCAGGATGTGGTCTTGGACTTGCAGTTGAAATTGCATTTGTATATTTTTTGCTTGCTGCCAAGGCAACCGTGTGCATTTTATTGTTGTGAATTTACAAATGCAACGAATATGCAAATCCAAGAGCATATGCACAAGATCCTGAACAGCCCTATTGTTTTATTTCTAACCGAATGTAGGTCAATCGCCTAATGGTTCGCCGAGAGGTAAACATATTTTTACACATTAAATTTCGTGAGTAGGTACCTGGTACTCACACCTTTTTTAAGAAGTTTCACTTCTATCATGTGTACGGTGCTACACACCAGGGTTGTTGCGAATATTCGCATTCGCATTCGCGACCGCGGAGCTTCCGAATTAATTTTAACATTCGCATTCGCTTTCGCATTCGCAATAATAATGCGGAGCTTTTGCGAATGCGAATATTGTGCAAGTGCACTGATGAAACGTATATCTGGCAAACAAAATACAAATTTTGGCTAATATCTTTGACCTGTGGAGATGCTACGTTAAAACTCTCCCCCTAAATCCCCCCTCTTTTGTAATTTAAAGTCAAAGAGTAAGATTCTTAAATAGGTATTTCCAGCGGAAATGTTCAACGTCTAACTATAACGAGAATCGACAATTTGCGCGGTAAAAGAAACCTTTCATTAGGTAAGAATTATGTAACTATCGAACATTAAAAAACATCGCTAGTTTTTTTCTACATAAGTGTAATAATTTTTTTTTTCATTTTTTTCTCTTTTATTACTTAGCAGAAAAACACTGTTTTTACTACGCAAATACTCCTCTGTGTGCTCGAAAACAACAACATTTATTTTAATTTTGTGATAATTGTCAAAATCTCCACGTAGCGAAATAAAAGTAAAATGGAATATGAAAAAGTTGACAGTTCACAAATCAAATAAGAATCATTTCAAGGCGAATTTAATATCTATTGAGGAGTGGGACTAGGTACGCAATATATCGATAGTATAGTATGAAAAGGGCATAACTCACCTCGTCGCTGAAATACAAAAAGCCGTAACTAACTAAAAATCCAAAATTCACTGTTTGATAGATTATGATGCATTTCATCGAATCATAAGTCTCCACATCGTTTTATGCAATAACAAGATTTTAGCTAGTTGTGGCTTTTTTGCATTTCAGCCACAATGCGAAATGCGCCCTATTCGTACTATATTAACGATATGTTGAAAATTTGCGTACATTTGCCTCAAAATATCAAAGCACATTGAGCACATGGAATGAAAAAGCCAAACGGATTTGATATGGTACTGGCAGCGGTGCGTAAGTAATTGTGACTGCCTGCAATTAGGAAAAGACGATCTCAATTAAAAAAAAAAACTAATTAGAAGCTAATTACAGGTGAACCATTTCAAGAAGTCACCCGGGAACTAAGCAGATCTGAGACCTTCATCCGTGATTTCAATAATTCAAATTATTATAAAAAAACGGGGTTCCTTTTTAACAAAATAACAAGATTTGGAACTAATTCGGCTAGCAGCCACGACTTTCAAACAGAATTTTCTTCGAAATCTTCATTCCCAGAAATTCACATTTTATTTGCCGTATCCACCCATTTACAACCTCGCTATAAGCACAAATTTTTCAAACCAGTCATAGAAGAAAGGACTAAAAATGAATTACAAAGAGTTAAATCGAAAATCTCTGATGATGTTACAGGTTCTCCAAATTCTGAAACAACCAAAAGAATGAGAATGAAGAATTCTATGGAAAATAACGGTGTTTAAACATGATCTTTTCATGAGGCTAGATTGTGAAAATGAAAAGCAGGAGGATACATCCGAAGGAGTTATTGGAGAAAATTTACATTTTTGTTAAGTTTCAAGTTTTTCAAGTTATTCGCCTTGAGCGAGTAGTTATTTAGTGGTTTAGGTTTGATTTACGACACTTTAAGAAACAGGCTTTAACCCAATTCCAATTTTTAAATTCAAGTACTCAAAAACATTATTTAAAATGATTACCTTTTCCATTTTTTATTTACCTAAATCACCTAATTTACAAACCCAAATTATTTCTTAAAAATACTTGACATCCGCATTGGCATTCGCATCCGCTGATGATAGTTTTTAAACATCCGCATCTGCGTGCGCATCCGCGGATGTCTAAAATTCCACATTCGCAACATCCCACAATGGTATTATAACTTTGTTCACATAACGGTTGTTTGTAACAGGCAAAACGAATCGAGATAGATATAGAGCGGTGACTGTTTGTCCGTCTGTCCGTCCGTCTGTGCACACGATAACTTGAGTAAAAATTGAGATATATTAACGAAACTTGGTACGCATACTTCTTTCGGGCGTAGGACGGATGGTATTGGGCAAGATCGGACAATAGCCACGCCTACCTCCCATATAACGGTAGTTTTCAGAAATACTAAAACTGCGTTATTTTAGTAACTATTGAGGATTATTCACTCTAAATTGATATTTACTTTAATTTTTAGACGAAAAATAAAAAATATATCTTGGTAACCGCTCCCAATTACCGCGTGGTAATTTCCCCCAAATTTGGTACAGTTTTTGGCCTTGGTACAACATACAAAATGGCTGAAAATTTAAAAAACCGGACAATTCCCACGCCCACATCCCATATAACGGTAATTTCGAGAAATTCGAAATCTTCGATAAATAAGTAAATACTAAAGCTAATTTATTCAAAATTGATGCTTGCAATAATTCTATACCAGGGAATACGCTTATGATAAATTTTTGGAAAATGGGCGTGGCACCGCCCTCTTATGATCACATATATGTATATGTTCTACCAATTTGTACCAAACTCGGTGTGGTTATTGTGCTTGCCATATAGAAACAAAACGTTGAAAATTATTGAAATCGTACTAACATAACGGCCGCTTTTCATATAACGGTAAATTTCAAAAATGCTTGAAAGTCCGATATTTCGAAATTTAAGGACGCTAATTTACTCAAAATTGATACTAACAACTTTTGATCACACATATGTATTTCGGTAACCGTTCTACCAATTGGTACCAAACTTGGTGCGGTTATTGTGCTTGCCACATAAAAGCAAAACGTTGAAAGTTATTGAAACGGTAAATTTCAGAAATGCTTGAAAGTCCGATATTTTGAAATTTAAGGACGCTAATTTACTCAAAATTGATACTAACACGAAAAAGAAGTAACATTATTTGGAATATTGGAAAATGGGCGTGATATCGCGAGATAAGTTTATCTCATTTAGGGTGCTCACAGTTCTATATTATCTACTGTGTTAATTTTGCCACCTGGTAACTTTAAAACATTTTACCATGTGGTAACTTTGTTTGTTGTTGGTTCCCATACTAATTAGTGATAACACTTTTGGGCAAAATTACTCGACCTTGTCTCATGTTTATGTTTTGTGTTAAACTGGCATCTATCGCTGCTTGTACATACATACATGAATTTCGCTTTGGGCGCAGCGCTGCCTGTACATACGTTTCGCTTTGCGCCTGCCTGAAGCTGGCAAAGGTTCTTTTTTTTATTTTTTTTGCGCTGTGCTAGCTGAGTATAAAAAAGAGAAGAGAGAATAGAAATATGTATGTGCTTTGTTGATGCTCTCTAAACACAAACGCGTGAAAGGCAAACGGTCTAGCAATGCGTGGTATTGTTGATCAACTTAATACTTTATTTAAACATAAGGGTCGCTCACAGTTCGAGTGTGTTATCTTGTTAAAGTTGCCACCTTTTAACTTTAGAAGTAAACTGTGAATACCCTAATTATGTCTAACTGAACGTTATATCGAAATTGTTTAAAATAGGGGTAAAACCACCCTTGCTTACCATGAAGCGTCAGTTTTCGAAAAGGCGAAAAACATATATTTAATACTTGCGCAGGGCATTTAATGTTCGGCTCCGCCCGAACTTAGACTTTCTTACTTGTTTTAATTAAAGTTTAATCCTTTGACTACATGTGTATGTTAAAGCTTATAGACTCGGGTGATGCGTTTGAATCAGGTCTGCAAACCACTCCAAAAATCGGTGTGGTTCGGTTCAGCGGTTCGAACCACTTAGAAAAAATTTGTTCATGAGAATCCTTGAACCGCGGTTCGGTTCGATTCAAATGGTTCAATTTTTTTATGCCAAAGGCTAGAAATGTTGCAAAAAATATTACAAATCTATAATATATAAATAAAAGGCTTTGTTACTGAGATCAAATACAAATATCTACATGTATAGTGGTGGAAAAATAAATAGGGGCGCGACATTTTAGCAAGTTTTGGTATTTTTCTTTTGTTTATTTCATGTTTATTTTTCTTTTTAACCATATAACTTCAAGTTTCATACTTTGTGTAAAAATTATGAAAATTCTGCAAAGTTTCATATAAACTGCACATTTTTTAATAAAAATTTGTAAGCTTTAAGTTGATTTTTGCCAACTTTTCACGTATTTTCTTCCATACAACGTATGTATTTTTATTAAAAGTTTGCAGTTTATATGAAACTTTGCAGAATTTTCATACTTTTACAGAAAAAAATTATTTAAATCCACCGCAAGTAAGCCAAATCGGGAGCTTAGTCGAAAAGACAAAAACAGCATGGTCACAATTTTGAATTCACACACAAAATGTTGGCTTAATGTTGAAACCCTCATTTTCGGTAGGTTGGAGCTTAAGCTAGGCCTTAACTTTATACGTACAAGGTACATAGGTATGGTCAAAATAATAGGAGTGGGACATTTGACTAATTTTCTTTTGTTGGTTTAATGTTCATTAATATATACTAATATATAGTATATTTTGAAAGCCGTTTTTTTTAGTGTTCGCAAAGCTCGAGAACGGCTGAATCGATTTTCTTGGAATTTCAGACACCTGCCGCACGTGCCCCAAGGATGGTTTTCGGCTTAAAATATTTCGATATGTCAAGGGGGTATCTCTCATACAAACCGAATTTTTCATACTGCATATCTCTAGAAGTGTACATGGTACAGTTCTGGAACTTGGCATGGGGATATCCGGAATCAATCGCATACTCCTGTAGAAAAATTGAAGCTATTATTATTATATACCTATTATGCAAACCGAATTTTTCATACTGCATATCTCTGGAAGTGTTCATGGTAGAGTTCTGGAACTTGGCATTGAGATATCCGGAACCAATCGCATCCCCTTGAAGCAAAACTGGAGCTATTGGAAAAATGGGCATGGCACCTCCCATACAAACCGAATTTTTCATACTATATATCTCTGGAAATGTTTATGGTACAGTACTAGAACTTGATATCGAGATATATAAAATCAATTGCAGTTGGCTGCCGGTGGGTAAACTTAACTTTGTCAAAACGGAGCACTTGCTCTTCATTGGAGCTATCAAGGAGACCGGACGACTTCAGCTACCACATCAAGCATATTTTGCACAATCGTAATCTCGTAAAACCACTTATATATTATAACCCATATTGTTCAATAAAACCAAGCAAGGCTATTTATAAATACACTTGGTTGTGTCTTATCTTCTCTTTTGATTTAAATAAACTTTGGTGCACTTAGGGGAGTTCCTACCCATTGGTTCACCGTTCATGGCAGAGTATATCAGTAGAAAAGGTTTTTGTTTTTGTAGCTGTTTCGTGGTGAAAGTTCTTTATGGGGACCAAATTTCCCACAAGAAATTGAACGCATGGTTGCTTTTGCATGCCAAAAGAACGAATATTAGGAAACATTGAAAAAAAAAGTCTGAGATAATTTAATTATATGCTACTAAAAATAATAGTGTGCGCTAATAAGATAATGTGATAATCAATTTTAAAAACTCTTTTCGACTCTTATTTTTCACAAAATAATATTGCGGATCAGATTGCTCTGAGCGCTTGTGTTGTTTACTAAAAAAATGCAGCCCTGTTAGTTTTTATTTCTGTATTGCATCGCGGTGAGTTTCCATTTCTTGTTAATTTGGTTTGTGAAATGGCAAAAGTTATTAAAATTTATTGATTTGATGTGTTTATCATTTGATTAATGCAATTTTTTCCTTATCACACCATAAATTACAAGCCTAGCATCATCAACGGAGATTGCAAGGAAAACTACTGCAATCCCTGCGGTTTTTCCTCTTGGAAAATACGTTCTGGACGTGACCAAGGGTGGTCTTCCAAATCAGCCGGAATCCCCAAACATCTATTGTATAATGTGAGCACTAGAATTCCATAGTTCCAATTCATATCATATATTCTCATTCACAGACAAGACGCACTCCTTAGAAATCTCTCGCTGCTACTGCAGCAATAAGTGTGGCTGCAATATATTGGGCATTAGCATCAGCTACATGTATTTAGAGCATGTTAAACATTTTTATTTGTATTTGTAGGATCATCTGACAGCTCACTTGCATACATAAATAGATAGATCAATAGAAGATGATCAAGAGTACACAAAGTTGGAAACTGAGAACATGAAGCTAAAGCATCGATAAGCAATTTTGACTAAGGCTAATAATTTTTGATTAAATCCACTGGTCGCCTTTCGCACTCACCTAGCACACACACACTTTTTCCGATAAAGGGAAAGACTTGTCTTTGATTTTTTTGAATGTACAAATGTAACCTTATTTATTTATTTTCTGTTTATGTAAATATGTAACTCCAAAGTTTATTTAGCAAATTCCACGAACTGTTTGACTATTTTTGATAGGGGCGCGTGCGCGTTGTCCGACTGTAGTAGCTGAACTAACTTCCGCCTAATTTGGCACGATGATAGTAGGCGGCCGTGCGCGCTCGGGAATCATTTTCGGAGTCGCTTCGACTCCACACAGTTACGGCCAAAGGATGCGCGCACGGCCGCTGAATTACTTTTAAGCGGCGGCTTAAACATCATCCCCGCCCAGCAGGTATGCATTGCGGAGCGTCTTCTGCAGCTCTTTGTAGGCCTTGGGGAGTGCGCGCGATCGTCCGTTGGGCGGTCTTCTTGCGCGCGGGTTCTTCTGCGCCTTCTTCAGCGCCTTTTTCTTTGGCGGTGCAAGCCGCTTGACGCTCCTTGGGGCCTTTATGGCCGGTTTTCGCTTCTTGGGCCCCCGTTCCCTTGGCCACGTGCGCGCATGGGTTTTGGCGCGGGCTACTCCCAACCGTTGTGGCGGCTTCATCGCCTTGAAGGCCGGGCACGTCCGCAAGGCGTGGTACCGGTGGCAGAGCCGGAATTGTAGGCAGTTGTCTGTCTCCGCCTTTGGAGCCAGGGGGCATGCCTTCCGTGCTACCATGATGTCTTCGATCTGGAAGTAAAAGCAAAGGCAGAGAAACGAGAAGTACTTGGGTAGAATATTTAAACGGGAAGTTAAGACCCTTAATATACAGAAGGAAAATATGTATAGAATTATTTATTGTGCTTTTGGAAGGACAATGTCTGCGGAGCATTTGTTAAGGAATTTAACGAAGTCGCATTCTGTAGCGCGCTGGGCGCCAATGAACGATTTTCCATTGTCGCTCATCACTTTTGTGGAGAAGCCTCGTCTACCAACAAAGCGGGCGAATGCTGCTCGAAAGGCCTCGGTTGTAAGATCCGACCATAGCTCGAGATGCACTGCCACTGTGGAAAAACAGACAAAACCTGCAACGTATCCCTTGATAAGGGTGGTAGATCTTAGCACCGATGCTTTAGTTTGGAATGGTCCTCCAATCTACTCCAGTTTTAGAAATAGGGAGTGAGAAACTGCAGCGCTCAGGGGGCAGAGCGGCCATTATTTGGGTGCGTGTTTGTTGCTTGTAAAGCGTACACAGTTTGCATTGATAGATGTATTTTTTAATTAGAGGTTTTAGCTTTGGTACGTAGTACTCTTGCCTTACCATTTGGAGCATTAATCGTGTTTCTGCGTGAAGAAGCAGCGAGTGTAAAAACTCCAAATATAGCTGACAGAACCTCGATTCTGTACTGAGAATTATTGGGTGCCTTTCATTGTAGCTCAACGTGGAATGTGCTAATCGGCCATTAACCCGTAGAAGTCCGTCTTTGTCCAAGGAAGGATTGAGAACAAGAAGCGGACTCTTTTTTTGTTAATTGGCTTTTTATCTTGCAAAGCGCTTTTTTTGCTCGGAAAATGATGTGATTGCGCTTCGTTGATAAGATGCATTTTTGCACGTTGGAATACGTTATGTGACAGATTCAGAGATTGTGCTAGCTTGGCTTGAAAAACCACCATGTACATGGAAGACATATGCATCCAATCGTGCCTCCCGAATCCAGCTCGAGGGACCATGAATAAATCCACTGGTCGCCTTTCGCACTCACCTTGCACACACATACTTTTTCCGATTTTTTTGAAATGTACAAAATGTAACCTTATTTATTTATTTTCTGTTTATGTAATTATGTAACTCCAAAGTTTATTTTGCAAATTCCACGAACTGTTTGACTATTTTTGATAGGGGCGCGTGCGCGTTGTCCGACTGCAGTAGCTGAACTAACTTTCGCCTAAGTTGAGGCGTGCGCGCTCGGGAATCATTTTCGGAGTTGCTGCGACTCCGCACAGTTACGGCCAAAGGATTCGCGCACGTCCGCTGAATTACTTTTAAGCGGCGGCTTAAACAATTCTCTATTTTATATCTTTGTTCGTCGATATTATAGGACATGTCATCATTGCAGGCTATTGTTGCAGAACCACTGCTGTTTTTGGTAAATGTGTACCAGCGGTACTGCCCACCGCCGTCGGTGCAATGATTTCGATAGCACAACAAACGCCATCTCCTGGGCATTCCCACAGCTTGCCGACACCAGCTATTATATCACATGTGAATGCAACTGCGGCTAAATTTGGTTATTATCAGTGCAATAGTGCCATGTCATTAGCAAAATCACTAAAGGCTGCTGGCACAAGCAAATCGCCCAGAGATATATCCAACGAAATAAACAAACATTGTGTTCAATCGCTACTTGTGGCTTAAACTGAGGTTGCAAGTGCTCGGTTCATTAATGTGTTTCTCAAAAGTTATACAGTTAGTGGTTATCTTAGTGCAAAAATTTACAACAATTTTTATATCAAATGTAGGTATTAACAGCATTTGATTTCCAACCTCTTACGGTCTGGCGTTAACCTGCCAACTTGCCGCAAGCAACGTATCTCATATAGATGCAAATTGGTAATTTACGTTCGACTATTATTGGAGAGTCCATTTGTCGTTTGTTGGAGTTTCTGGGGCACGATAATCGCACGAGCTAATCAAGACTATCACAGAATCCACCATAGTCCGATTCTTCGTGAAATCTACGAAAATGCTATTGAATTCAAGTAGCTATGATCGCTTTTTCGTAGTTTTTATGAAAATCGGACTACGATGGATTCCGTGATAGCCACCAATAGCGGCAATACAGCCGTATACCTACTCTATGCTTTTACGCGCGTATGCTAAATTTCTCGCACCTAACTAAAGTGCTTGACAAAGGCAGAAGGCACATCTTCACCATTATAACTTAAAGTAAAAAAGTTTAAGGCATGCAATTAAAGAATACAACAAAACCAAAAAATGTTCTCAAAACTATTAAACATAAAAAATTGCACGAATAAAATTCATAATTTAAAATAAAATAAAATATCAAAATTGTTTTTATATGTACATTAGACTACATCACTCCCCATTCAAAACAAAATCGGTGCTATTTTTCCATTGGAATTATAAAATTTATTATATTTTAAGACGTTCACCAAAATAGTTCGGAAAAATATTAAGATTTAAGTGAGCTGGACCGATTTGAATATACCTCTAAAAATGGAACTTTATATGAATAAAAATAGTTTCCTAAACATTTTTTTTTTTTAAAATCCCCTCAAATGTCAAAACGGTTTTACCTTAAAAAAATTGCATAAAAATATTAAAAAAAAATTAAAAAAATTTTAACGGAATCGTGATAATGAGATTTTTGATGCTGTTTTTTAACTTTTTTCAAAGATTGTTACAAGAAAAACTTTAATAACACAACCTAAACTCTTTCGATTTAGACTTAAGAGGTGTTGTTTGGGCGAAAAATACCTTAATAGAGCGCCGATTCAAACTCAGAG
>NW_023458557.1:17315295-17315653 GCF_013731165.1 Rhagoletis pomonella | reverse complement strand
GCAGTTATGCATCTTTGCAGCTGATAGCGGGGCCGAAAGTACATCAGTGTTTCCCAAACGTTGAAGGCTTTTGGGTTCAACAGGTGTCATTGGAAAGGTTTTTTCTCATCGTTTTTATTTTTTTTGCTAATAAACTCATTTAAAGGATGACAGAGAAAGGTAGGATGAACGAATGTGTGAAGACCCCAAGTCCCTACACTCAGGGACTTCACAATTGGCTGTCACATTTAATGAAATTGAATTGTTGAGTTTTTATATTATATATATATATATACATGTACGTAGAATTTTGAATTTTCTATAATTGTTATTATATATATACATTAATACATGTATGTAGACCTGAATTGTATTTATC
>NW_023458557.1:17292943-17315285 GCF_013731165.1 Rhagoletis pomonella | reverse complement strand
TATATATATACATATTAAATGAATTGTTGGATATATATATTTATATACGTGAAATTAACATACATATGTACATATTTATGTTGAGGGTTGAAGTACATACATACGTACTAATGTAGGAGCAAGTAAAAGGAAATAAGCAAAATGTTAGCGAGAATATTGTTAGGATAACTGTCTGCCTGCGTGCAGGACAGTATAAATAGAGCAGCAATTGGAATTAAAAATCACTTCTGGTAGAGTAGTCGTATACTCCAGTCGATCGTGCAAACGCAGATTGGAATGGCTAAGCAACGATTGTGAAGACTAGTTGCTTAGTAGGTAGTTAAGGTATATGGTGTGACGTGAAAACGCTGCCAAAGCAATACGTTATATTGGTGTGACGTGAAAACGCTGCCAAGTAGTACTTATATGGTGTGACGTGGAAACGCCGCCAAGGAAACACGTTATAGTGGTGTGACGTGCAAACGCTGCCAGCTAAATAGCGAAATAAAGAAGCGTCACTATAAGAATCATTGGCGGATTTATTTTAACGTTTGGATAAGGGAACCCAACATCCGACTGAGCCACAGCCCAGCTATAGACCGGATAAACCGGGTTCGTTACAAATGTTATTCAGAGTTGAATTAAGATGTGTTGGTATTTGAAAAATTGGGATACGAATGACTTTTTTTGGACAGAAATAAAAACAGTGTGAAAATACCTTTCCACTGAGATCCCTTAAGTCTAAATGAGAATAGTTTTGGCCCAGTTATTCAAGGTTTTCGTAAATCAATTTTTGAAAAAAGTAAAAAACAGATGTTTAAATATTTGTATGCAGATGGATCCACATGCGCCCCACGCTTTTCATTTTCAATTTCATAGATTGTTTATAATGACTTTTGCTAAAATTTCAAAATCAAAAGTTATCAAAACAAATTCTATGGTACTGAGAAATATTATTTTCTACTTTTTAGTCCATTTATAAAAGCGTTGTATATAAAACGTTTTTTTTATATTATTTTTTTAACTTTATTTTCTTTTTCGATGGTCATATTATTGCCTTTTTATAATCAGGCGATATTAAATAAGAATTTTTCACCGTCGAATAAACAGTGAGTTAGGTATTAGCAAATTATTTTTATTTGCAAATAGCTTACGTATAAACGTGGTAATTGACAACTGACTGCGACTCTCTTTTAAGATACTATTATGTCAAAAAATATAAACAAATGATTCAAAATTCATACACATTTTTTATACCCGAGCGCACTTGTGCACAAGGGTATTATAACTTTGTTCACATAACGGTTGTTTGTAACAGGCAAAACGAATCGAGATAGATATAGACAAATGTATACATAAATGATCAGGATGAAAAGAGAAATCGATTAAGCGGTGACTGTCTGTCCGTCCGTCCGTCCGTCCGTCCGTCCGTCTGTCCGTCTGTGCACACGATAACTCGAGTAAAAATTAAGATATCTTAACGAACCTTGGTACGTGTACTTCTTTCGGGCGTAGGACGGATGTTATTGAAAATGGGCAAAATCGGACAATAACCACGCCTACCTCCCATATAACGGTAATTTTCAGAAATACGAAAACTGCGATATTTTAGTAACTACTGAAGATTATTCACTCAAAATTGATATTTGCAATAACTTTTAGACGAAAAATAAGAATATTATAAATTTTTGAAAAATGGGCGTAGCCACGCCCACTTATGGTTACATGTGTATATCTTGGCAACCGCTGCACCGATTTCTTCCAAACTTGGCACAGTTATTGACCTTGGTACAGGATACCAAATAGCTGAAAATTTTAAAAATCGGACAATAACCACGCCTACATCCCATATAACGGTAATTTGGAGAAATACGAAATCTTCGATAAATCAGTAAATATTAAAGCTAATTTATTAAAAATTGATGCTTGCAACAATTCTTTACCAGGAAATACGCTTATCATAACATTTTGGAAAATGGGCGTGGCACCGCCCACTTATGATCACATATATGTATCTCGGTAACCGTTCCACCAATTTGTACCAAACTCGGTATGGTTATTGTGCTTGCCACATAAAAGCAAAACGTTCAAAATTATTGAAATCGGACTAAAATTACGGCTTTTCATATAACGGTAAATTTAAAAAATGCTTGAAACGTCAATATTTCGAAATTTAAGGACGCTAATTTATTCAAAATTGATACACCCCGGCTTACCATGTAGCGGTAGCTTTCGGAAAGGTGAAAAGCCATATATGTAATACTTGCGCCGGGTATTTAATGTTCGGCCCCGCCCGAACTTAGACTTTCTTACTTGTTTCAATTTGACTTTATGGGATGGTTCTTCTGAGAGCATTGTCAAATTCAATCACACTTCGTTAAATAAATTTTGATCTCTACCAAATAATATACTTCTTCTGTAAATATTTTATGAAGTGTTCCAAAATTCGCTCCGAGCGCGTTCATCTTTTGATTTAAATATTGTTTGTCAAGCATTTAGTTGTGAAGTTTGATCGGAGTATATATATACTCTTCAGTAATTAATCATATTACATTTAAATATAAATAAATATGGTAGAACGTTAGCAATTATTTAGTCTTAATAAATCCTTGTTTACAAAAGACGAAATAAACAAAAAACAACAACATAACGTAGTTTACGAAATCAAATGCAATGGTAAAGCTAGCGAAGCATGCAATAAAATATACTTAGGCACAACGAAGCGCGCTCTCGGTATTAGAATAAGCGAACATAAAACTGACGCAAGAAATAGGAAGACAACGACTGTATTAGCACAACATTTAACGAGTAGCAGCAGACTTTGAAAACGCGAAAATATTAGATGTGGAGAACAGAGATAGAACGCAACTAGCATTAGAAAGTTTGCGAATACAGCAAAAAATACAGAATGCAATGAATTTTAAGGAAGACGTCGACAATATAAATTGCGCATACAGGACAGCAATAATGTTCAATAAGAGAACAGACGAGCAGAAGTACACTTAAATATAAATAAGTAGATATCAGTGTGAATTTTTTGTTATATTTTCTTTGTTTGATGTTCAATGTAAGTTATGTCTTGCAGGAAAAAATTGTTATACCAACATCTTGTACTTGTTATAATTTCTATTTATATAAATGTGTGCCTAACTGTTTGTTTTTTATGTTTTATTTTCAATAAACACCAGACTCCCTGAGGAAGATGTGAAAAACATCGAAACGCGTAGGAGGAAAAATAAACTCTGTTTGCTGTTTATTAAACCGGCCGAAAAGCTCCTTTAACTACCCTATAGGAAATTGAAAGTTGGCCCTAGAAACATAACAATGAAATCGTTTTTATTTTTGCTCTTTTTTATTTCTATTAGTAATTCTTGTTACAGCTGTTTGCTTTGCGTTTATTAAGTGTCATAATTACATCAAACTGTTCGCTAGATGAACTGTGATCTTTATAATTGCCAAATTAAAAGCGATTCTGAACGCTACTTATCGTGCTGGCCCTGTGATGGTATTTGCCATCTAAAATGTGCTGGTTTGACAGGAAGAATTCTGGACGCTATTAATGATGGAAAAGGTCTTCCCTGGTCTTGCTTAAAGTGCAGGTCAACCGAAGTTGATTTCTTTAAGTTGTTTAGGCAAGCCAGAAATGGTTTTTCTGAGGTGGGGAGGGAGTTGTCGGTACTGACCGAAAAATTTAAGCATTATGAAAATGTGTTTAAATCCTTTAAATGCTTAGATACCGCACAATCTGTGAAGGATATTCCTGTGTCAAAACGCAAGCGTCTTCATAGTCCGCCTAATGAAGGGATAATCGCTCCACGTCAGAACAATCTTCCGAATGACTTAATTAACCTCGCTTCTCCATGTCCACAGACATGGGAGTCGTCATCTTCAAAAGAATGTATAACAAAGTCTGCTTCCGCTTTTAATTACAACGAGCCTGAAGTATCTTCCCCTTCCCCGTTGAAGTTGTGGCACTGTCATCTAATCCTCTAACGCTTGCTCTACCCTCAATTAGTAACTTAGTTACTCAACCCCTTCCGCCGGTAATCGAGTTTAATACTAGGAGACTGGTTGTGGTTCCCCCAAAAAAGTCTATATTTGTCTCTAGATATTCGAAGGATACTTCCGAAGATGATATAAAGTTTTACATATCGTCCAAATTTAAAACTATCAACTTAAGTATCAGAAAATTTAATTTTAAATATGAAAGAAATATTTCTTCACTTAAAATTGACGTAAATTTAGAAAATTTTGACATGCTGCTTAGTAGTTCTTTTTGGTCTTCCGGAGATTTCGTATCTTCTTCTTCTTTATAGGCGCTGTAACCGCCTAAGCGATTTTGGCCGGGTCCAAAACAGCACGCCAGTCATTTCTCTTCTGTGCTAACTGACGCCAATTGGAAATGCCTAGTGAAGCCAAGTCCTTCTTCACCTGGTCTTTCCAACGCAGAGGAGGCCTTCCTCTTCCTCTGTTACCAGCATCGCGGCCGCGTTGAATATTTTCAGAGCAGGAGCGTTTCTGTCCATGCGAACGACATGGCCAAGCCAGCGGAGCCGCTGAATTTTAATTCGCTGCACTATGTCTATATCGTTGTAGAGCTCATACAGCTCATCCTTAAATCGTCTGCGATATTCGCCATCACCAACGCGTAAAGGTCAGTAAATCTTTCGCAGAATCTTTCTCTCGAAAGCTCCAAGATGCGCCATACACCAGCACAGGCATGATGAGTGACTTATAGAGTGTGAACTTTGTACGACGAGAGAGGACTTTACTTCTCAATTGCCTACTCAGCCCAAAGTAGCACTTGTTGGCAAGAGTGATTCTCCGTTGGATTTCAAGGCTGACATTATTATTGGTGTTAATGCTTAATGCTGGTTCCCAAATAAATGAAGTCGTCTACATTTTCGAACTTGTAACTGTCAACAGTGACGTGGGTGCCAAGACGCGTATGCTCTGACTGTTTGTGTGATGACAGGAGATACTTCGTTTTGTCCTCGCTTTCTTCCCTATCCAATCCTGAGAAGGCAGAACAGACGTAGCCCTTGTTTTTACCGATAATATCGATGTTGTCGGCATACGCCAGCAGTTGTACGCTCTTGTAAAGTATCGTGCCTGAGCGGTTCAGTTCTGCGGCTCTTATTGTCTTCTCCAAAATCAGATTAAAGAAATCACACGAAAGGGAGTCCCCTTGTCTGAAACCTCGTTTGGAATCAAACGGCTCGGAGAGGTCCTTCCCTATTCTCACGGAGCTGGTGGTATTGCTCAACGTCATTTTACACAGCCGTGTTAGTTTCGCGGGGATACCAAATTCAGACAACGCGGCATAAAGTCAATTTCTTTTCGTGCTGTCGAAAGCGGCTTTGAAATCGACAAATAGATGGTGTATGTCGATCCTATTCTCGCGGGTCTTTTCCAATATTGAGCGTATTGTGAATACCTGGTCTATGGTGGATTTTCCAGGCCTAAAGCCACACTGATAAGGTCCAATCAGCGCGTTGACGGTGGGCTTCAGTCTTTCGCACAATACACTCGATAGGACCTTATAACCTATGCTTAGAAGGCTGATTCCGCGGTAGTTGGCGCGTATGGCGGGGTCGCCTTTCTTGTTGATTGGGCAGAGTACACTTAAATTCCAGTCGTCGGGCATGCGTTCATCTGACCATATTCTGCATACGAGGTGATGCATGCACCTCATCAGCTCCTCGCCGCCGTACTTGAATAGCTCGGCTGGCAGGCCGTCAGCTCCAGCAGATTTGTGGTTTGTTGTCAGGCGGTGGGACAGCTACTCCATTATCATCGACTGGGGACTCGGGTTCGTCTTCTTCACTACTTTCAGCGCTGCTGCCATTCAGTAGGTTGTAAAAGTGTTCCCTCCACAATTTAAGTATATTCTGGACATCGGTCATTAGGTCGCCATTGTTGTTCTTACAGGAGTTCGCCCCGGTCTTGAAACCTTCCGTAAGTCGCCTAACCCTCTGGTAGAATTTTCGAGCGTTCCTCCTGTCGGCCAGCATCTCAAGGTCTTCGCACTCACGTATTTCGGCCTCTCTCTTCCTATTGCGGCAAATACGTCTCGCTTCCTTCTTCAGTTCCCTATAACGGTCCCACATAGCTCGCGTTGCGCCCGATCGTAGCGTGGCTGTATAGGCGGCGTCTTTTGCCTCTGCGGCTTCTTGACATTCCCCATCCTACCAGTTGTTCATTTCGGGCTCGCAGTCTTTTAGTTATGGTCCTGACCAGCTCCCCACTTGTTTTCTTATAAATTGTGCTGATTATCTCTATGAGCCGTTAACAGCCTTATTTAATTTTTCTCTTAAAGAAGGCATCTTCCCAACTGTATGGAAAGAATCGTTCATAACCCCGCTACATAAAAGCGGTAGCAGGTCCTCGGTGGAGAACTATCGGGGCATAGCTAAGCTCTCTGCAATTCCTAAATTATTTGAAGCAATTATTACAAATCAGTTGACGCATTCTATTTCCTCTACCATCTCATACAACAACAACATGGGTTCTGCAAAGGCAAAACAACTTCAACAAATTTACTTGAGTTAACAACCTATATCTCAAAAGCGTCTAGTGAAAACAAAAATGTGAATGTTATATATACCGACTTCAGTAAAGCATTTGACAAAGTATGTTACTCGTTGCTCATCTATAAATTTGATATTCTTGGTCTTCAACCTAATTTTTTACGTTGGATCTCTTCATACCTTTATGATAGATCACAAAGTGCTAAGTTTAAAATTGCTATTTCTGACGTCATTGATGTTACTTCAGGAGTCCCGCAAGGTAGCCACCTAGGCCCGATTCTGTTCTTGCTTTTTATAAACGATATATCAACAGATATAAAATTTTCAAAAATTTTAATGTACGCAGATGATGTGAAACTTTATAAATCGTACGTATCAATCAAAGAAAAGCATTTGCTACAAGCAGACTTAAACAGCATGGCTAACTGGTGCTATGTAAATCGTATGCCTCTCAATCTGGAAAAATGTAAAGTAATGTGCTTCTCGCGAAGGGCTGTTCAGTCACTTTCTTATACAATAGATAACCATAATTTGGAACAGGTATACAATTTTGTGGACCTTGGTATCACAATGGATCCGAAACTTAATTTTAATCTTCACATTAATGTGACAGTCAACAAGGCTAAAGGTTTACTTGCATTTGCGAAACGATGGTCAAAAGAATTTAGTGACCCTTATTTCACTAAAACCCTGTTTACAATATTAGTAAGACAGATTCCGGAATACGGTTCGGTGGTTTGGAATACTAGGTATCAAATTTACTCAGACAAGATAGAATCAATTCAAAACCAATTCCTACCTTTTGCTTTAAGAAATTTCCGTTGGGATTCTCGATATAACCTTCCGCCTTTTACGAGCCGATTAAAACTTATTAATCTTCCAACACTTTTCAGTCGCAGGGAAATACTTGGTACAATTTTTATGGTTAAATTACTGACAGGCTCAATTTCAAGTCCGCTTCTCCTAGGTGAAGTTAGCCTTAATGTTCCCTCCCGTGTATCAAGACATTTTTATCCCCTATTTTTGAAAACTTGTAAAACTAATTTTGAATTACACGAGCCACTCCGTTGCTTATGCCAGGAATTTAACTCTCATTCCAGCACATTTTATATATCTGATTCGCTTTTCAGCACTAAGAAAGCGATACTATCCTTTCTCAATAAATGAATTATTAACATAAAGACATAAAATCAGCTGTAGAATTAAGTTCTGTTGCTGAACAGTTTTAGATCTCGACACTTAACAAACTCCTGCCTATCGTGACTCGGCGCAAAAATTGAAAATATTGGTTCCGTACGTCATGCGGACTGCGCCTTTCGTGCGGATAGGCGGGAAGGGAGGGTAAAAACCGTTGGGATTATTATTATTATTAAAAATCACGAAATTTGTAATAACCACATATAATAAGGTTTCTTTGCGACTCGCCACCCAACCATAATATACAACTTAACGAACACGCGAATGCGTGCTCGAAAAAATTTAAGTTGGGGGCCGCCCCGCGGTCCCAGGTTTTCCTAAGGATAGAAATGAAAAGCAAGATTAGCAGTACAAGTGTATATTTACCATTGAGCTCCCAAATAATAATCAATCCAAAATATTACTTAAAGCTATCGCTAAGTATCTAAACGCCCCGAATTAATTCATTAGTTGCTGACGCTGCGCTTCCCACGATTTGCATTTTGGTTGCATACGTTGCAGGTCAATTACCTGCACTGGCTATGCGCGTGTTTGGCGAAGTGCGGCGTCAGCACATTAGTAAGTAGGTTGGCCCCCTTGTTTAGTCAAATAACGTATGTTCCGTTGAGAACCGCGGAGTAGTTCCTCCCCGGCATCGGCGATCAATTCAACAATTACGTTGTTGTCTGGTTCAAAGTGGCATTTAGCATCGCCGCCCTTCACTAATCTAGCCAGGCATCCGTCTTCAGGAAGTTTCGTTAAAGATTTGGGTGAGCAGATTGTTGTATTGCTAATCGAAGGACAATCCTCGTTCAGTCCGAACGTTTCTTCTTCGTTTACCAGCATCTTCCTGTAATTAATTCAACGTGTTGTCCCCTTATGACAGCGGCGCGTGTTGTTAAAAGTCGGTAGCCATCTGGTTTGACTTTTGGTATTGATAGTACGTATAAAAGGATACTACCGTTTGAATACACGGAAGCCGATCCGTATTCTATAGCTTCGAAGGTATTTTGATATGGCAGCGAATCTTCTTCTATTAAAAGTCTTTGTACCTCGTCTCGATCAAGTAAGTTTGTGTTTATGATACCAGATTTTGCCATTTGGCACGCCTGCACGATCTCTGATACCTATTCCTTCAGGATTAGAACTTTGCTCAAGTTCAGAAGCTCCAAATTCTCTTCGCTAATATTTTTGTTTATGGCGTTGATGTGTAGCATCATTTCATTTGCTTACTCAATCGCCTCACGGGTAATGTTGAAGAGCTTTTCATTGACGCGGTACTGGTGGTTATTATTTACTACAACATCGTTCATGCTACAGAGGATGTAATCCCAATCTGCTGCATCTGGAGACCCGGCGATCCACTTCCATGCAGATCCAATCCAGTCAATGGAACGTCTTCTTCGTGACTTACTTATTTGCAGCTCGTCAAGTCGCAGCTTAGTTTGGTTTAGGTGGAATTGCAGCACAGTACGTACAGCTTCGCTTTTGATATCGTGCTGTGTTGACTCGATCAATTTCTCCAACGCCATATTGAAGTAGTTAAGGTCGACCATATGGACCACACTGAAGTGTCCATTCAGAATCCAACCACGCCCATGTTCAATAGTGACCAGCGGGGAGTCGTAATTGTAAATATTAAGGCCGCAAACGCCAGATATTAAAAGTATACTGTCTTACCATCATGATTGAGGAAAAAAGCAAAAATGAGAATTTCTTAAATTAGCATTAGCCTGTTTTGACGCTTATTTCTCTCTTTTTATATTTTTTTCCAACTTTTCTATTTCTTTCTTTCTAACTTTTATATATTTTTTATCTTCAGGGACGGAGGAAAAAAAGCATTTTAACAAGTATAAGTAATTAAATGGTTGCATATTATCCTTTTCTTAAATAGTGGCTAGAAGTTGTTGAACTTATTTAGTAAAGGTTAGTGGGTCATATTTTAAAATTATCCTTAATTAGTTGAGAAGATAGGAAGAGTGTTTTTTTTTTTAACTTATTTATCAAAAGATAATGAGCAATATCTAAAAATTATTCGATATTTTTTCTTCTTTTTTTGTTAGCAATATTTTTCGAAATTACGCTACAATTAAATTTTTGTTTTCCGTTGTGCATCGGTATATTCTTATATGCTACTACCGTCCCCGATTCTCTAAACCACGTAAATGGAAAATCCACAGGAACCAAGAATGTTAATAGAAAGAACATTTTTGTTACAGATTTTGAGCAGTTTTGTATCTCTATTTCAAGTATGCCGTTACGAGTTACTTCCTTAGGGTCCTGTGGCTCTACCAAACCTGCGGTGGAGAAGTTGGTATCAAAAGAGAATTTTAGTGTTAATTTTTTTTTATTTATTTATTTTTTTTTTGGTCAGCAATATTTGCCTCTTTTTTAAGCGTTATTGTGTGTGGGCTAAGTGGTTGCCATTGGCAGCTTTTGCCTCTTCAAATTAGCCGTTAGTGTTAATTTTTTTGTTTTTGTTTTTTTATTTTTATTTTTATTTTTTTTTGTCGGCAATATTTCCTTCTTTTTGTAAGCGTTATTATGTCTTGGCTAAGTGATTTGTTATGGGCAGCTTTTGCCTCTTTTTTAGTTAGCCATTAATGCTTTGTGTTTCGTCTGTGCTGTAATAGTTTTTATTATTTTGTCTTCTTTTTGTTTTTTTTTTTGTATTTTGCCTTTCCCGTCGTGCGCTTGATTTAATTAGTTGTTTGCTACTGTTTTTTTTTTTTTTTTTTTACTTGGAAGTAGTTTTAATTTGTGCCTTATGGATCTTCCTACCAGTGTCTGTAACCAAGGTCACCCTATTATCCTTACCAACAATTTCCTATTTGTAAACTGCTTTCTGCTTCGCCTTTATTTGTTTATCCCTAACGTAAACCTCATCTTCTGGCCTAAACTTCTTAGGTCTTTTCCGTTTCTTATTCAACCCGAGATTTCTTAGCTCCTGGATCCTCTTGATTTGTTCCATGATTTCTTTGTGAACCCTGTTTTTGAAGTCGGTGAGTCCTTGGTAGTTAATTCTTTCAGTTCTATTGAAAAATATGTCACTGGGCTTCTTTTTCGTTACAGAATGTATTGTTGTGTTGTAACGATCGACTGCAATATACACCAATTCTTTAGGTCTAGCGTTATTAATTTCTTTCTGAATGCATCGATAGATCTCAATAATCGTAGAGTGGAATTTTTCAACCTGACCGTTTACCTCACTTCTTTGAACTGGAGTCTGATATAGTTCAATCCCCAGACCTCTTATATAGTTACATACCAAAGAAGTCATGAATCCCCTCTCGTTATCGGTTACTATCATTTTAGGAGTTGTAAAGTAATGGACTAGTTTAGCTAGCTTGGCGCGAATAGTGACGGATGCTCGGTCTTTTATGTGGAAAAGTTTTGCAAATTTGGAAAATTTATCTATGCAGGATAAAAATTTTTCTCCTTGAATTTCGAAGATGTCCACATGCACAATCTCGCATGGGTATTTTGGCACCGGAGTGTCTTTTATCGGCGGTACTGGAGGATGCCTATCATATTTGTTTGCGAGGCAGGTTTCACAAATGGTGGTGAATTTTCTAGGATTTGCTCTTTATTTTCCCTCGAGTTCCTATGAGCCCTCCTATGTTCGTCCTCTATTATCCTACAAATCTATTTTCGTTGGCAACATTTTCGACCACCCTCTGCGTTATCCTGATTTTGTATAAAAGAAAATGTTCCAGGTACACTTCTTGCAGAAGCTGTAAATGATTCTTTGGAATTTTTACTCCGTTTATAAGTGATGACTTTAAACGTTCTTTTAAGGCCTCGGTTAAGTTGGTTTTTTCAATGATAGCTAAGCTGACATAGTGACGAGTGAAACCTGGATGTGGATTTTCCACGCAAATCATTGCATTCCCTTTCGTAAAAATAATTTGGTTTCGAAAAACGTTTAAAGGACTTTCTATATGTGGAATAAGGTCTGACGCATCCCGGTCCGCACTGTGAACTGTCCCCTCTTCGCTTCTAGCTTCTGCTGATAAATCGTTAGGCCCCAACGATGCTGTTAAATGGTTTGCCTGGCATGGAATTCTCGAAAGAGCGTCTGCCACATCATTTGATTTACCAGGAGTGTAAATCAATTCGTGGTTATACTCTTCTATTCTCGCCTTCCACCTCTTCAACTTTGCGTTGTAGTTCAACGCAAACGTGAGAGGCTGGTGATCAGTGAAAATTCTAATTTTTTTCGCCCCATAGAGGTAAGATCTCAAATTATCTAGAGTCCAAACTATTGCCAACATTTCTTTCTCGTTTATGGCGTAGTTTTCCTCTGTTCTAGTTAAAGATCTTGAAATGTAGGCGATGGGCCGATCTTTTCCTGGTTCTCCTTGAGACAGCACCCCACCAATGGCATAGTTTGAAGCGTCGGTGGTAAGGTTAAATGGTTTTTCGAAATCTGGAAAAGCAAGAATATCTGAGGAAACTAGTAGTTTTTTTAAATTATCGAAAGCTTGAAGGGCTTCACGGTTCAAATTAATGCGTATTCTTCTCGATTGGTTGACCTTAACTTGCGCGTTTTCCCCCCGCGTGAGATTGGTTAACGATTTTGCAACTTTCGCGTAGTCTCGAATGAACTTTCGGTAATACGACGTCATTCCCAAAAAACTTTTCAGTTCTTTTAATGTTTCTGGGGCCGAAAGGTTCTCTATAGCCTGGACCTTCGAAGGATCTGGTTTCATCCCATCAGACGTGATCACATAACCCAGAAATTCTACCTCTGTTCTCATAAATTTAGTTTTTTCCAGATTCACTCTCAAATTAGCGTCCGCGAGCCTTTCGAACACTATTTCTAAGTTTTTTAAATGCTCCTCAGTATTTTTCCCAAAGACAATAATATCATCAATATACACATAGCATATCCTCCCAGTATATTCTTTAAGGACGTCATCAATCATGCGTTGGAATATAGCCGGCGCATTTTTTAATCCAAAAGGTAGTCTCAGAAATTCGTATTTTCCATTCATTGTTGAAAACGCGGTTTTGGGTATATCTGAATCCTTCATCGCAATTTGATGAAAGCCTGAGGTAAGATCAATCGTCGTGAAATATTTAGCGTTCCCTAGACTGGCCCGTGTTGCGTTAATATCTGGAATAGGATAAGCGTCTGACACGCTTCAAACGTTTGAAATCTACAACCATTCTATACTGCTTTTCACCAGACGGCTTAGGTTTTTTCGGAACTACCCAAATGGGAGAATTATACGGACTTTTAGATGGCCGTATGATGCCTTCCTCGAGCAATTCGGTTACCTGCTTCTCTACCTCTTCCCTCATGTTGGCGGGATATGGATAACTTTTTGTGTATATGGGCTCATCTGTAGTGGTTTTTATCTCAGCCCGAACTGAGGTTTTGATGTTTGTTTTTATATTCAGTGGCCCGAACCAGTGGGAGTACTTTTCTACAAGAGACTTTAAAATAGGAACTACTGCCTTAGGAATTTCAGATGCTTCAGAAAAATTAATGCTTCCAACTGTTTTGTTTCTCAGTGGAATTTTAATGTTCGGCCCGATTGTGAGAATGTGGTTTTTCCTATCTATCACCGCACCGAGTGCCTTTAGCGTATTATCCCCTATAATGCCGTCAAAAGATTGAAGTCCTGGTAATGTGTAAAAAGTTGTCCTGGTGTCGTTCCCTACATTATAGAAAAAATTTCCACAAATTTTCCTACTTATTACTATTGGTCCTGCCACCGTCTGCACTGAGAAAGGTGGATCGACTGGTATTGAACGAGCAGCTAGGGTAGGTTTTATGAAATTTTTATTTGCCCCCGTATCTATAAGAAAGTTTAAGGCAATACTGCTGTTGGTCAGGCACGTCAGGTAAGGTATGCTTGAATATGAGGCACTACTCCTCATATGAAATAAGCTGGTGGCCCGGTCGTCAAAAAATTTACCTGCTGTGAATCGTCCTCTGTACGTTCACAGTAATTTGAAGAATCATGTCCTTCTTCAGGACTACTGGCTTCTATATTATACAATTTGTGTTGTTTTGGGAAGGCACCTTTTGATGACGTAGGCTCCCTCTTAAAAGCGTTTGTGCCTGAGGGTCGGTTCATATAGTTGACCTGCCTCGTTTGGGCACTACCGTCAACTTGCATTTTCTCGACGGGTTTAGGGGCAGTTGGTATGGCTGGAGCTGATGAACTCGTTCCTTGGTTGACCTGGAGCCTGTGGTAAGGGGTCCTCTTATATTCCGAATTGTGATTCCTGTTCACCCAGTTATAACTCGAGCGTGCGCGTGGCGGTAGCGGTGGCCTCTGTGTTGATAAAATATTCGTTGGAACAACGACTCTGTTCTTTGAGCCTGAGTGAACTATCGTATGCCGCAACGTTAAATTCTGAATGTCCAGGTAAGCTGAGTAAGCTTCTGGCAATGTTTTTGGTTTTTGTACGATGAGCATGCGGGACATCTCAGAACTCAAACCCCGGATGAATACATCTAGAGCTCTGTTTCGATATGTTTCCACCAGGACTGATACTGTCTCTTGTGAGTAATCGTCACACTTAATTTTGTTTACAATAAGCGACAACTGGTGGTTAACAGTTGCGTAGAATTCATCCAATTTCGAATTCCCTTGAGCTAACTCATTAAGTTGATGTTCGAGGGTTCGAATATCCCACTTATCGGCGTAGTGAAGCGAAAGGACCCTTTTTTTCTCTGTCCATTCACTCTCAAAAACGTTATACGCAACCAAGGCTGCATCCGCTCCACCCCGAATTTTTTGCCTTACATGCTGAAGATTGCGCGATACAAAGGCTTTTCTTTGACCACTTCGTAATCGGTCAAAATGCCCTCGACGTTGTGAACCCAAGAGATGTATTGAAAAGGGTGATCCTCAAAAACTTGCAGCTCCTTCACACAATCAGGGAGTCTGCCAATGTCCCTCAAGTCCTGGTCCGATAGTGGTGTTCGCACCGCTGCCGGCACCCCTTGCGGCTACGTTCTTATGCTAGCCTGTTCTACGCTACCTAACCGTCCATCAATCCTGCCCAGATTTTAGTCCAGAATTGCGCTATTAGACTCAATCCTTCCTAGCCTAGATTCCAGAGCGACACCGTTGCTTTCGATACCACTAAGTCGTACCTCAAGCCTCCTAATCTGCTCGAGAAGAGCATTAACACCCCATTGAGCTCATTAACTTTGGTTGTTAAGGCGTCCATTTCAATTCAATAGTAAATTTTTCCTTTAATTAATTATTTTTTAACAGAATCAAGGCACGGGATACGCACTAAATATTTTTATAGCACAGTACGATAATGCAATCAAATGTTTCCTATTTGGCACACAGTGGCTCTTTAAATTTATATTTATTTTATATGCGGTTTTTGTTTGGTATTATTTTTCTTCTTTTTTGTTGTTGCTAGAGGTTACCGCTCTTTTCTTACACTTTGACAGTTTCCTGCAAAAGAACAAGAAAAGAACCGTAAATAGGTTTGTGAAACTTTTACCGTCTTCTGATGTGAACGGCGACATGTACCAGGTTGGCGTTTCACAGTACATTAGTCTTTAAATGCTTTTAGTTCTGGTCAAGGAAGGGCTGTGTAATCCGTTTTAGTCGTCAACAATCAGATTGAAGGCAACCTACTAAGGCACAGCTTGCTCCACAACATAATCTTGGACCTATCGCAATCTCCAGTGTGTTCTGATGTGTACGCTGGAAGTGCCATCGAAATCAAGGAGTGGCTGCCGTGTTCTTAGGTGAACGACAACGTGCACCCAAAACGGGCGTAACCAGACTAAGACTGGTGGCTATTACAGGATCACAAAATATGTTAACCAATTGGCTTTGTGATGGTGGATTCCGGCCTAGGAGTATAGGGACGCGGATCCGCCTAGCCAATAAGATTGCGCAAGGATATCCCGTTTTGTGACTGTGGAGGCGTCAAAGGTTTTCACTTTCTCATTCTTTTGATATCGTTAAAATTTACATGTGTCGAAGATTTCACTTCCTTTCATTCTTTTGTTATAATATTTGATCTAAGTATGTACCTGAGGGTCTTCGGGGTCACAGGACATTTTACACTATTGTTATTCCTGTATCAGCCAACAATGACTGACAGGAGAGGACGTAGTAATTTATAGTCTAAGCCTGAGATTCATAGGGGTCACAGGACTTAGCAGTGTTGAATTAATTAACTTATTGCACTTGTGAGCCTATTTGACAGCTTTATTTTTATTATTTAAGTTGTTTGACCTCTTCTAGGAAGAGGAGCTTTTATACTCTGGAGTGGCCCGTGGGAACGCAGAGCTAAGCTAATATTATAAACCCGAAGGTCCTGATGGACCGCGGTTTCGAAATATTTTGTTATGTGGATGAACAAGCCTTTTGTTATAATTTTAATTTTTTATTTCACTTTTGCACTAACACTTTGCCACTACTACTTTATCACATCACTTTCCATCACCTGCAGCAATCATTCGGAAAGGATTCCCACAATTAAGGGGGCCCCAGGTTTCCCTAAGGATAGAAATGAAAAGCAAGATTAGCAGTACAAGTGTATATTTACCATTGAGCTCCCAAATAATAATCAATCCAAAATATTACTTAAAGCTATCGCTAAGTATCTAAACGGCCCGAATTTATTGATTAGTTGCTGACGCTGCGCTTCCCACGATTTGCATTTTGGTTGCATAAAACCAATTGGTTTCGCTTACCTTGCAGCTCAATTACCTGCACTGGCTATGCGCGTGTTTGGCGAAGTGCGGCGTCAGCACATTCACATTAGTAAGTAGGTTGGCCCCCTTGCTAACTTACATATATATACAATTACGTATATCTATATAGCCAAATAAACAAAAGGGGAAAAAATAATGATTTCAGATATCAAAGATGGCTCGCTTTACCTCGATGGGAAAGACGGCAGAGCAACAATCGAACCGCTTTGCTCTAGCGTACCGTTTATGCCAAGGGAGCCAAGGTATGCATCCGATACGGCTCTGTCCATCATTAAGCGGGAAAAATCCCGAAGATAGACTGAGGGAAGCACTGATTAGTCGCGGTCAACGGGCAGCACCGTAGAGCGGAAACTAGGCCTTTCCGCATGCGGCAAGGACGAGAGGAGTCAATCAGGCCCAATCGCGACAGGGTAGACTGGAGACGAGGCCTCGCCAGCTACCCATTGCATTTCAAGTGGGTCGACTCGCGCGTGAAACGCAAACGCTACGACCGGTGACGTCTATTGCTCATACGGTTGTGGTAAAAATAGAAGCTCGTGGACGGCTGCACCTTATACGCGCGTTTATCGACGTATGCTCTCAGACGTCGATAATTCCCACAGATTTAGCGGGAGAACTCAGGCTTGACGTTTTAAATTCAGGAACCCAACGTGGCTCTCTACTACGTCTGAGGGGAAAACATGGCCAGAACACCAGGTTGGCTATCCCCGCCGCAATGATAACAAATTACGTTCGTGTCAGCCCCACTAGCAGCGTCGATCCATCAGTAGCGACAGCGTATACGCACATACGATTAGCGGATCCAAACTTTTATACGTCGACCCCGATTCGCTTGGTATTGGGAGCCGACGTATACCCAGACATCGTACTGCTGGGTATGCTCCCAAAAACGTATGGAGTCTGTCGCTCTTAAACAGCAATATGCGGAATCATACGACCTCTCTTTTTTTGAATTTACACACATGAACTGAATTTTGAAATTTTTATTAATAAACGCGCTTTGAAATGATAACCATACCATTTTATTCGTATTTTTTCCATTTTTCGTTCCATTAGCTAGGACACTAAGGCGTGGACCAAAGGAACTTAGAGGCATACTTCCACTGGTAATAATAATAATCTTTGTTTCTCAAATGAATTGTTACTTTACGTATATTTAGAACTGTTTATTTATACTTCTTAGCACTTAGTCCGGCGTGGTGGCTGAAGCGCTCGACCGATGTTGCTGATAGCAAGGGCGCCGGCATGTTTCGACCTTCATCCAAATCCAAATAATTTAATGGTCGAACCGCCCTAACGTTAAAGTGCATTAACTTGAGCCGAGCACACAAACATACCTAGGCATATATACGGCCTACCTTTATTGCTACGCCGTTAGCAAATACGTGTATTATTTCCCGTTGTAAGTAATTTCGTCAAGTTTCCCCTCCGTGCAGTTGGCAACCGGCGGGTAAACTTAACTTTGTCAAAACGGAGCACTTGCTCTTCATTCGAGCTATCAAGGAGACCGGACGACTTTAGCCACCACATCAACCATATTTTGCACAAGGTAATCTTGTAAAACCACTTATATATTATAACCGATATTGTTCAATAAAACCAAGAAAGGCTATTTATAAATACACTTGATTGTGTCTTATCTCTCTTTTTATTTAAATAAACCTTGGTGCACTTACGGGAGTTCCTACCCATTGGTTCACCAAATGTTCAGGGGGCGTGGCACCTCCCACACAAACCGAAAATTTCATAGTGCATATCTCTGGAAGTGTATGTAGCGACTATTAAATTGTTATAATATGGCAACTTTCACTCAATGTCAACAAAAATCTTATATCGCTTTTTGACATTCGTACTCATTCTTCTCCCATTTTCCTTGATTGTCGACACGAAAACACGCGCCCGTGGTTAAATTAAGCTTTAAAACTAAAATAAATTAGTTTGTAATACTTAATTTTGAATAAATAAGTATTTTAAGTAGACGGTTAACAAGTGTTTTATTCGGAAACTCCCTAACCGCTACATTGATGACCCCGATCGCGAAAATAAATTGCGATTTACATTTTATTATTTGCAAATTTTATCCGTAATATTCGCGCCCTTAGTATTCACTTGCACCCTGACTACTGCGTGGACCTACTTTCCGAGATGACCAACGAGAGAAAGCCACCATCAGATGACGCCGCCGTCGACAAAAAGCCATTCCAAACCACGTCTAGCGTTATTCGCCCGATACGGTTCAACCCCGATAAACCGCCATTGTGGGCTGCCCAAATCGAACCACAATTTACAATTTTGGGTGTCTCATGAGAATTGGATAAATTCAACCACGCAATATCTGTCCTTGATATACGCCACGCTGCAGAAGCCGAAGACATTATTGTGGATCCGCCAACATCGACCCCTTTTTCAGCGCTAAAAACCGTGCTGGTACACGTGTCTCCAAATCCTAAACTTCAGCAGCTTCTCGATGGCGAAGAAATTGGTGATCGCATGCCTTCCCAGTTCTTACGTCATCTTAAGTTTTGGTACCGGGCGTCGACGAAGACGTACTTAAGGCGAAATGGTTGCCTGCTTTGACTAAAGACACTCGTTTCATGCTAGGATTGCAAGCACATGCTTCGTTAGATAATTTAGGCGTAAGTGCTGATAAGCTCCACGTAATATTGCAAAACAGGTAAGTATCATTTATTACGGCTAACACCGTGCATTCCAGTTTAACACAGCAGATCTCAGATTAAACCAAGCAAGTTGCTGCTTTAACAACCGTTATTAACAGACGGGAATCTAGGCCCAACTCACAACGACGACAGTTATCGAGATCACGTAGTCGATCAAAATGGTAGAGACTAAATTTTAAGGGTCTTTGCTATTATCATGCCAAGTTCGGTAAAGACGCAAAACGTTGCAAAGATGGTTGGAAATTTTCGGAAAATGTCACAGAGAGTCGGTAGTAGCGGAGAGTGGTTCTTCATCCCATTCTCCCCGCCGTTATATCAAAGATCGAGCCTCTGATACCCAATATCTGGTGGACACTGGCTCTGACATATCGGTGCACGAAAATGAGTACCAAAACAAAAGCACCGGGGTATCTGCTTCAAGCAGCAAATCCAGGTCAGGAGTTTGTATGGCAATTTATCGTAGCTGACGTGACCAAACCCATCATTGGTGCCGACTTCTTAAGTCATTTTGACTTACTAGTTGACCTCAAACGGAAATGCTTACGCGATGGATGCACGGGTTTGACGCCGGGTGACGTTTTTAACACAATCAACAGATGCGGTATCAATTAAAGCAATGCCAAGTGTCAATTAAAGTATCCCCCTTATACTACCTATCATGGTTTACTCCGTATGTATCCAGAAATTACGAACCCGAACAAGGTTACCAATGCGAAGAAGCATGCTACGCTCCATTATATCCGCACGTCAGATGGACCACCAGTAACAAACAAAGCACGCCGGCTGCCACCGGACAAATTGAAAGTTGCACGTTAAGAGTTTGACAAAATGATCAAACTGGGTGTCGCTCGACCTTCAAATAGCCCGTGGTCATCGCCTCTTCATCTCACTCCAAAAAGTTCTGGAGAATGGCGCCCGTGTGGATACTACCGTAGTCTAAACACGCGAACGGTACCCGAAAAATACCCAGTAAGTTGTCTCGTTGTAATCTACCAAATGTATCATGGAAAATCATTGACAATGATATCGTACCTTTCTCGTCTAGTGCGTGCAACAACGTATTTTTAGAGGAGATGGCTGAACTCTGAACAAGTTAATGTACTTCGCAGTAAGTTTGGCAAAGTATTAGATATTGTTTATGTTGATGATGCATCTAAGTCCGCTGTAAACAAATGTGACCCACTAGTTTTGCCCGAAGATGTCTACCACCCTGCTATTGAGATATCTTACAAAATTATAAACGATGGTCAAAATCGTGGTATCCAAACATACGAACCAAATATTCGCTTTGATTTTTCGAAAGCCAACTTAAAAAAAATGGTTAAAAAATTTTCTAAATTGTCGTGGCCTATATACAAAGAAATGGTTGAGCAAAGCGTTGCACATTTTAATATTACTGTACATCAATTATTTGAAAAGTATGTGTGTGAAACGCATGTGTGTTCCTGAAGAACAAACACAGTTATGGTTCACTAAAGAACTGAGAAATTTGAAAAACACAAAGTCACGTTATTTTAGATTACACAAAAAAAAACGGTTTACACTAATACTATGTAAAATACTCACTATTGCGTCACAAGTTTTTTAAATTAACCAAAAAGTGTTATAAAGCTTACTTGTGTAAAATCAAACGACGTATAATATATAACCCCAAATCGTTTTATGATTTCGTAAACTCCAAGCGAAATGTACATGGGTTTCCTGCCGCGTTAAGGTATCAAAATACCGTCTCTAGTGATAATCAAACAATTTCTAACTTGTTCGCTCAGTTTTTTAAATCCAATTACTCCATTAACTCCCAAGCATACTTTGACTATCCTTTTAAACTAAGTCTAATTAACTCAATACATACCCCAATAATATCTTCCGATAATGTATTAGTTTACCTTAAGTCCTTAAAGCAGTCTTTTAGTTATGGTGCTGACCAGATCCCCACTTGTTTTCTTATAAATTGTGCTGATTATCTCTATGAGCCGTTAACAGCCTTATTTAATTGGTCTCTTAAAGAAGGCATCTTTCCAACTGTATGGAAAGAATCGTTCATAACCCCGCTACATAAAAGCGGCAGCAGGTCCTCGGTGGAGAACTATCGGGGCATAGCTAAGCTCTCTGCAATTCCTAAATTATTTGAAGCAATTATTATAAATCAGTTGACGCATTCTATCTCCTCTACCATTTCATACTGTCAACATGGCTTTTGTAAAGGCAAATCAACTTCAACAAATTTACTTGAGTTAACAACCTATATCTCAAAAGCGTTTAGTGAAAACAAAAATGTGGATGTTATATATACCGACTTCAGTAAAGCATTTGATAAAGTATGTCACTCGTTACTCATATACAGGGTGGCGCCGAATGAGCTATATGGTTTAAATGGCTTATAACTTTTTTATTTATGCGATTATTATATTTTTTTTTTTAATACAGTATATTATTGGAGAATTTTTTGCAATTAGCTTTGAAAAATGATATCTTGTAAGTGATGTCCATTTTCTGCTTCGCACATACGTGGTCTTTTTAGCATATTTTCCATTACTTTTCGCAGAATTTCGGGTGTAATGGCCATGATTTCATTTCGAATGTTGGTTTGGAGTTGGAGAATGATTCTTGGTTTGTTAACGTACACTCTTTCTATCAAATATCCCCAAAGAAAACTGTTAAAAAGAATTCAAACCATATAGCTCATTCGGCGCCACCCAGTATTATAACCAAAAATTTTAGGTGTTTTTGGCCGAAATTACGATTTTTTCAAGGTAAAACGAAGATTTCTCAGCAAAAGCATTCGGCAACGCTGCTGGCAGGTCATTTCCAGGCGTGGATCCCCTTGGCATAGAGTACAAAAAAAATAAACTGTTATAAAGAATTCAAACCATATAGCTCACTCGGCGCCACCCAGTATAAACTTGATCTTTTTGGTCTTCAACCTAATTTCCTACGTTGGATCTCTTCATACCTTTATGATAGATCACAAATTGTTAAGTTTAAAAATGTTATTTCTGACGTCATTGATGTTACTTCAGGAGTCCCAGTTTTCAAAAATTTTAATGTACGCAGATGATGTGAAACTTTATAAATCGTACGTATCAATCAAAGAAAAGCATTTGCTACAAGCAGACTTAAACAGCATGGCTAACTGGTGCTATGAAAATCGTATGCCTCTCAATCTGGAAAAATGTAAAGTAATGTGCTTCTCGCGAAGGGCTGTTCAGTCACTTTCTTATCCAATAGATAACCATAATTTGGAACAGGTATACAATTTTGTGGACCTT
>NW_023458557.1:17285581-17292843 GCF_013731165.1 Rhagoletis pomonella | reverse complement strand
TTTCGTCGGTCCAAATTTTTTGGAGATTTAAGGCTGTTGATGAGTTTCTGACCAGTTGCTGAAGTTCTGTATCATTAAGTTGTGAAGAAGCGAGTTCTTCAGTTGTGGTGTCCTGACACATTGGCTTATGTCAGAAGTGAAATGGCCGACGAAATCCAGTCGACGAAACTGTCAAGGTGAAGCTCGTTCAGTGCGCTGCTGAAATGCGTGTTGCAACGGCTTGTGGTCTGTGTATATGATCACATGTCGGCCTTCAAAAATGTACCGAAAATGTTTCACAGCTTCGTAGATGGCTTCCAGCTCACGGTCTTACGTCGACAATTTTTGTACAGAGGGCCGTAGGTATTTGCTAAAAAATGCCAGTGGTTGCCTGGTGTTGTTTACACACTGCTGAAGCAGGGCCCCGAAGCCACATTCAGAGGCGTCTGTGAAAATCGCCCATTTCGTTTTTGTATTTGGATGAACCAAGAGTGTTCTCCGAGCAAGCGCTTCCTTCTCGCGGATGAATGCAGATTCGAGCCCTTTAGTACAGTTTACTTTTTTGGAATTTTTAATGTGCGACCCTTCCAGTAGTACGCTTAGTGGAGCCAGAATTTCGGCCGCGTTCTTGACGAATTTTCTGTAAAAATTAATAGTGCCAAGAAATCTTCGTAAAATTTTAGTAGTGGTGGGAAATTCGATATTAAGTATAGCATTAACCTTGTCGGTTAATGGCGTAATACCTTCCTTGTTTACCGTGTGTCCTAAATTCAGTCTGACCAAAGTGCGATTTGGCCTGGTTGATTACCAACCCGTAATCGTTTAGGCGTTTAAACCGAATGTCGAGATGCTTTAGATGTTCTTGCTCATTCACTGAGACGACTAAAATGTCATCGATATATACGAATAAAAACGGCAAATCACGCGTCACTTCGTCGATAAACCTTTGAAACGTCTGTGCCGCGTTTCGTAGACCGAAAGTCATATGCGCAAATCCGAAGAGACCAACGAAGTTATTATGGCCGTTATGTAAATGTCCTCTTGTGCAACGGGGATTTGGTGAAATGCACGAACAAGATCTATTGTTGAGAAAACCTGTTTACCATGGAGAGTCGCAGTGAAGTTCTCGAGACAACGTACTGGGTATTTGTCGGGTACCGTTGGCGTGTTTAGACTACGGTAGATCTAAAACTGTTCAGCTACAGAACTTAATTCAACAGCTGATTTTATGTCTCTATGTTAATAATACATTTATTGAGAAAGGATAGTATCACTTTCTTAATGCTGAAAGCGAATCAGATATATAAACTGTGCTGGAATGAGAGTTAAAGTCCTGGCATAAGCAACGGAGTGGCTCGTGTAATTCAAAATTAGTTTTAAAAGTTTTCAAAAATAGCTGATAAAAATGTCTTGATACACGGGAGGGAACATTAAGGCTAACTTCACCTAGGAGAAGCGGACTTGAAATTGAGCCTGTCAGTAATTTAACCATAAAAATTGTACCAAGTATTTCCCTGCGACTGAAAAGTGTTGGAAGATTAATAAGTTTTAATCGGGTCTCTAAATTCTTTTGACCATCGTTTCACAAATGCAAGTACACCTTTAGCCTTGTTGACTGTAACATTAATGTGAAGATTAAAATTAAGTTTCGGATCCATTGTGATACCAAGGTCCACAAAATTGTATACCTGTTCCAAATTATGGTTATCTATTGTATAAGAAAGTGACTGAACAGCCCTTCGCGAGAAGCACATTACTTTACATTTTTCCAGATTGAGAGGCATACGATTTACATAGCACCAGTTAGCCATGCTGTTTAAGTCTGCTTGTAGCAAATGCTTTTCTTTGATTGATACGTACGATTTATAAAGTTTCACATCATCTGCGTACATTAAAATTTTTGAAAATTTTATATCTGTTGATATATCGTTTATAAAAAGCAAGAACAGAATCGGGCCTAGGTGGCTACCTTGCGGGACTCCTGAAGTAACATCAATGACGTCAGAAATAGCAATTTTAAACTTAGCACTTTGTGATCTATCATAAAGGTATGAAGAGATCCAACGTAAAAAATTAGGTTGAAGACCAAGAATATCAAATTTATAGATGAGCAACGAGTAACATACTTTGTCAAATGCTTTACTGAAGTCGGTATATATAACATTCACATTTTTGTTTTCACTAGACGCTTTTGAGATATAGGTTGTTAACTCAAGTAAATTTGTTGAAGTTGTTTTGCCTTTGCAGAACCCATGTTGTTGTTGTATGAGATGGTAGAGGAAATAGAATGCGTCAACTGATTTGTAATAATTGCTTCAAATAATTTAGGAATTGCAGAGAGCTTAGCTATGCCCCGATAGTTCTCCACCGAGGACCTGCTACCGCTTTTATGTAGCGGGGTTATGAACGATTCTTTCCATACAGTTGGGAAGATGCCTTCTTTAAGAGAAAAATTAAATAAGGCTGTTAACGGCTCATAGAGATAATCAGCACAATTTATAAGAAAACAAGTGGGGAGCTGGTCAGGACCATAACTAAAAGACTGCGAGCCCGAAATGAACAACTGGTAGGATGGGGAATGTCAAGAAGCCGCAGAGGCAAAAGACGCCGCCTATACAGCCACGCTACGATCGGGCGCAACGCGAGCTATGTGGGACCGTTATAGGGAACTGAAGAAGGAAGCGAGACGTATTTGCCGCAATAGGAAGAGAGAGGCCGAAATACGTGAGTGCGAAGACCTTGAGATGCTGGCCGACAGGAGGAACGCTCGAAAATTCTACCAGAGGGTTAGGCGACTTACGGAAGGTTTCAAGACCGGGGCGAACTCCTGTAAGAACAACAATGGCGACCTAATGACCGATGTCCAGAATATACTTAAATTGTGGAGGGAACACTTTTACAACCTACTGAATGGCAGCAGCGCTGAAAGTAGTGAAGAAGACGAACCCGAGTCCCCAGTCGATGATAATGGAGTAGCTGTCCCACCGCCTGACAACAAACCACAAATCTGCTGGAGCTGACGGCCTGCCAGCCGAGCTATTCAAGTACGGCGGCGAGGAGCTGATGAGGTGCATGCATCACCTCGTATGCAGAATATGGTCAGATGAACGCATGCCCGACGACTGGAATTTAAGTGTACTCTGCCCAATCAACAAGAAAGGCGACCCCGCCATACGCGCCAACTACCGCGGAATCAGCCTTCTAAGCATAGGTTATAAGGTCCTATCGAGTGTATTGTGCGAAAGACTGAAGCCCACCGTCAACGCGCTGATTGGACCTTATCAGTGTGGCTTTAGGCCTGGAAAATCCACCATAGACCAGGTATTCACAATACGCTCAATATTGGAAAAGACCCGCGAGAATAGGATCGACATACACCATCTATTTGTCGATTTCAAAGCCGCTTTCGACAGCACGAAAAGAAATTGACTTTATGCCGCGTTGTCTGAATTTGGTATCCCCGCGAAACTAACACGGCTGTGTAAAATGACGTTGAGCAATACCACCAGCTCCGTGAGAATAGGGAAGGACCTCTCCGAGCCGTTTGATTCCAAACGAGGTTTCAGACAAGGGGACTCCCTTTCGTGTGATTTCTTTAATCTGATTTTGGAGAAGATAATAAGAGCCGCAGAACTGAACCGCTCAGGCACGATACTTTACAAGAGCGTACAACTGCTGGCGTATGCCGACAACATCGATATTATCGGTAAAAACAAGGGCTACGTCTGTTCTGCCTTCTCAGGATTGGATAGGGAAGAAAGCGAGGACAAAACGAAGTATCTCCTGTCATCACACAAACAGTCAGAGCATACGCGTCTTGGCACCCACGTCACTGTTGACAGTTACAAGTTCGAAAATGTAGACGACTTCATTTATTTGGGAACCAGCATTAAGCATTAACACCAATAATAATGTCAGCCTTGAAATCCAACGGAGAATCACTCTTGCCAACAAGTGCTACTTTGGGCTGAGTAGGCAATTGAGAAGTAAAGTCCTCTCTCGTCGTACAAAGTTCACACTCTATAAGTCACTCATCATGCCTGTGCTGGTGTATGGCGCATCTTGGAGCTTTCGAGAGAAAGATTCTGCGAAAGATTTACGGACCTTTACGCGTTGGTGATGGCGAATATCGCAGACGATTTAACGATGAGCTGTATGAGCTCTACAACGATATAGACATAGTGCAGCGAATTAAAATTCAGCGGCTCCGCTGGCTTGGCCATGTCGTTCGCATGGACAGAAACGCTCCTGCTCTGAAAATATTCAACGCGGCCGCGATGCTGGTAACAGAGGAAGAGGAAGGCCTCCTCTGCGTTGGAAAGACCAGGTGAAGAAGGACTTGGCTTCACTAGGCATTTCCAATTGGCGTCAGTTAGCACAGAAGAGAAATGACTGGCGTGCTGTTTTGGACCCGGCCAAAATCGCTTAGGCGGTTACAGCGCCTATAAAGAAGAAGAAGATACGAAATCTCCGGAAGACCAAAAAGAACTACTAAGCAGCATGTCAAAATTTTCTAAATTTACGTCAATTTTAAGTGAAGAAATATTTCTTTCATATTTAAAATTAAATTTTCTGATACTTAAGTTGATAGTTTTAAATTTGGACGATATGTAAAACTTTATATCATCTTCGGAAGTATCCTTCGAATATCTAGAGACAAATATAGACTTTTTTGGGGGAACCACAACCAGTCTCCTAGTATTAAACTCGATTACCGGCGGAAGGGGTTGAGTAACTAAGTTACTAATTGAGGGTAGAGCAAGCGTTAGAGGATTAGATGACAGTGCCACAACTTCAACGGGGAAGGGGAAGATACTTCAGGCTCGTTGTAATTAAAAGCGGAAGCAGACTTTGTTATACATTCTTTTGAAGATGACGACTCCCATGTCTGTGGACATGGAGAAGCGAGGTTAATTAAGTCATTCGGAAGATTGTTCTGACGTGGAGCGATTATCCCTTCATTAGGCGGACTATGAAGACGCTTGCGTTTTGACACAGGAATATCCTTCACAGATTGTGCGGTATCTAAGCATTTAAAGGATTTAAACACATTTTCATAATGCTTAAATTTTTCGGTCAGTACCGACAACTCCCTCCCCACCTCAGAAAAACCATTTCTGGCTTGCCTAAACAACTTAAAGAAATCAACTTCGGTTGACCTGCACTTTAAGCAAGACCAGGGAAGACCTTTTCCATCATTAATAGCGTCCAGAATTCTTCCTGTCAAACCAGCACATTTTAGATGGCAAATACCATCACAGGGCCAGCACGATAAGTAGCGTTCAGAATCGCTTTTAATTTGGCAATTATAAAGATCACAGTTCATCTAGCGAACAGTTTGATGTAATTATGACACTTAATAAACGCAAAGCAAACAGCTGTAACAAGAATTACTAATAGAAATAAAAAAGAGCAAAAATAAAAACGATTTCATTGTTATGTTTCTAGGGCCAACTTTCAATTTCCTATAGGGTAGTTAAAGGAGCTTTTCGGCCGGTTTAATAAACAGCAAACAGAGTTTATTTTTCCTCCTACGCGTTTCGATGTTTTTCACATCTTCCTCAGGGAGTCTGGTGTTTATTGAAAATAAAACATAAAAAACAAACAGTTAGGCACACATTTATATAAATAGAAATTATAACAAGTACAAGATGTTGGTATAACAATTTTTTCCTGCAAGACATAACTTACATTGAACATCAAACAAAGAAAATATAACAAAAAATTCACACTGATATCTACTTATTTATATTTAAGTGTACTTCTGCTCGTCTGTTCTCTTATTGAACATTATTGCTGTCCTGTATGCGCAATTTATATTGTCGACGTCTTCCTTAAAATTCATTGCATTCTGTATTTTTTGCTGTATTCGCAAACTTTCTAATGCTAGTTGCGTTCTATCTCTGTTCTCCACATCTAATATTTTCGCGTTTTCAAAGTCTGCTGCTACTCGTTAAATGTTGTGCTAATACAGTCGTTGTCTTCCTATTTCTTGCGTCAGTTTTATGTTCGCTTATTCTAATACCGAGAGCGCGCTTCGTTGTGCCTAAGTATATTTTATTGCATGCTTCGCTAGCTTTACCATTGCATTTGATTTCGTAAACTACGTTATGTTGTTGTTTTTTGTTTATTTCGTCTTTTGTAAACAAGGATTTATTAAGACTAAATAATTGCTAACGTTCTACCATATTTATTTATATTTAAATGTAATATGATTAATTACTGAAGAGTATATATATACTCCGATCAAACTTCACAACTAAATGCTTGACAAACAATATTTAAATCAAAAGATGAACGCGCTCGGAGCGAATTTTGGAACACTTCATAAAATATTTACAGAAGAAGTATATTATTTGGTAGAGATCAAAATTTATTTAACGAAGTGTGATTGAATTTGACAATGCTCTCAGAAGAACCATCCCATAAAGTCAAATTGAAAAAAATGTGTATGAATTTTGAATCGTTTGTTTATATTTTTTGACATAATAGTATCTTAAAAGAGAGTCGCAGTCAGTTGTCAATTACCACGTTTATACGTAAGCTATTTGCAAATAAAAATAATTTGCTAATACCTAACTCACTGTTTATTCGACGGTGAAAAATTCTTATTTAATATCGCCTGATTATAAAAAGGCAATAATATGACCATCGAAAAAGAAAATAAAGTTAAAAAAATAATATAAAAAAAACGTTTTATATACAACGCTTTTATAAATGGACTAAAAAGTAGAAAATAATATTTCTCAGTACCATAGAATTTGTTTTGATAACTTTTGATTTTGAAATTTTAGCAAAAGTCATTATAAACAATCTATGAAATTGAAAATGAAAAGCGTGGGGCGCATGTGGATCCATCTGCATACAAATATTTAAACATCTGTTTTTTACTTTTTTCAAAAATTGATTTACGAAAACCTTGAATAACTGGGCCAAAACTATTCTCATTTAGACTTAAGGGATCTCAGTGGAAAGGTATTTTCACACTGTTTTTATTTCTGTCCAAAAAAAGTCATTCGTATCCCAATTTTTCAAATACCAACACATCTTAATTCAACTCTGAATAACATTTGTAACGAACCCGGTTTATCCGGTCTATAGCTGGGCTGTGGCTCAGTCGGATGTTGGGTTCCCTTATCCAAACGTTAAAATAAATCCGCCAATGATTCTTATAGTGACGCTTCTTTATTTCGCTATTTAGCTGGCAGCGTTTGCACGTCACACCACTATAACGTGTTTCCTTGGCGGCGTTTCCACGTCACACCATATAAGTACTACTTGGC
>NW_023458557.1:17282754-17285481 GCF_013731165.1 Rhagoletis pomonella | reverse complement strand
GATAAATACAATTCAGGTCTACATACATGTATTAATGTATATATATAATAACAATTATAGAAAATTCAAAATTCTACGTACATGTATATATATATATATAATATAAAAACTCAACAATTCAATTTCATTAAATGTGACAGCCAATTGTGAAGTCCCTGAGTGTAGGGACTTGGGGTCTTCACACATTCGTTCATCCTACCTTTCTCTGTCATCCTTTAAATGAGTTTATTAACAAAAAAAATAAAAACGATGAGAAAAAACCTTTCCAATGACACCTGTTGAACCCAAAAGCCTTCAACGTTTGGGAAACACTGATGTACTTTCGGCCCCGCTATCAGCTGCAAAGATGCATAACTGCCGAAAGTACACCTTTGCTTCCTTTACGATATCACATGCTTATATAAGTATGTATCTTATAAGCTGACCATTATTATAGTCCAAATATACGTTGGAGTACACATCACCAGCTTCCGCATTCTTGGCACAAAGGTAATCTTCGTTACGCTTGTGTATATTATATTCACTTAATACTTTTCTACACTCTTAAGAATCTTAAATAAAGTAAATACATTTTTACTCATTAAATCGTTTGGTATATTTTTATTCCTTCCATATCCATTTCCTCTGAGTTTGAATCGGCGCTCTATTAAGGTATTTTTCGCCCAAACATTTTGGTCCTTCGAGCCGTCAAACTTGAGCAGAGGAATATTTTTGTACATTTACCAACAACGTCCACTATAATTTCATTGGCATAAAGATCACCAGCAAGAAAAGGAGGCGAACTGGAAAACAACCTATTCCATAATCAAGGAAGCAAAGAAGCCAGCAAAGTACCAGCAATAAATTAGTAAATCGTTGAACGTATATCACGAAACAGGTGCGTGTGAAATACAAGTTTATTGTTGAGCAATATACATATATATTAATAAAAAAAAAAGGGTGAAAATATAAAAAGTGCAATTGGTTTTTTAAAACAAGCTAAAATCAGGGGCTGAAAACGTGATTTCCCGGTCGCGGTAATTTAGCAAAAAACAAAACAAGTGAAAACCCCCCTATTTTCTGAAAAAAAAAAACCAGCCAATGTACAATGTGCATGTGAATATGTGAATATTGGAGTACATATAGGGAAGTAAAGTGAAAAAAAGGAGGACAAATTGTGTTATGAGTACATATGTACATATGTAAATAGATACATACATAATTTCCAACTACTTGCATAAAAATATTCATACATATTCATCACCTAAAAAACGGTTAGTTTGGGTTAGGTCAGGGTACTCCGTATTTTGCATACCACGCACATACATACGTATATATGCGCCATATATCGACAGCACAAGAAATAGCACATGCGAAATATATATACATACACCCTTGCAGATATACATAATTACATACGAACATATTTATTGCATTGGTGCATTTTTTTTTGTTCTTTACGCGTACCTTCGGTGATTTTTATTAGCAATTTTAAAAACTGATACTGTGTAAACATACATATGTACATACGTTTATACATACATACATATATACGCAAATAACTTATACTTTTTCATTTCTTCGACTTTTGGATAGTTTTCGCCTATGTACATACATATGTTCGTGAAGTGCACTTGTCATATAACATTGAGCGTATATAAATATTTGCAAACGTATGTACATATATAAATTTTGCATCTTAAAAGATACTAATTAGGCATCCCAGTAGGAAAATTTTCCTATTAAAAAGTGATAAAGACCATAACTGAGTCAGTCGTTGTATTTTATATCAAAAATAATTTGTGCAGAAGTTTTTCAATTTTACATTGATTGAGATTCACGCATCGTTCTTTGGGTTGTGGGTAAATACCGTCATTTTGCTTAATTTAGTAAGAATCAAAACCATCTTATAGCCCAAATTCCTTCCATACATTGTTTGTTTTTGGGTTAAAAATGTCGGCCGCGCTAAATCTTTTCACTCGATGTTCCGATCAAGTCGTCGAATTCAATGCGAACTTTGACGCAACGACTTTGACTGAACACTCCAAAATTTCTTTGGAGATTATGAAAGAGGAGCTAGGCGAGCACTGGGGTAAAACGAAAGCTGCATATGAGAAATGCATGCAGTCTCTTAAAGAAGATGAAGAGGTAGAGGCAGTAAGAGCAAAATATTCTGCTACCTTAAAAGATTACCTCTCATGTATAAGCTGCATTACAGAATGCCTGCAAAAAATCAAGGCAGATCCCCAAACACCTCAAGGCCTTCATGCCAACGCACCCCCTTCGCTCTATAATTTGCAACTACCACCTTGTGATACTGAAGTTTTTCGTGGCGACTATGTATCGTGGCCAAGTTTTCGCGATCTTTTTACGGCTATTTATATTAATAATTCGCGCCTAAGCAACGTAGAGAAACTGTGTCACTTGCTTCGAAAGACGAGCGGAGAAGCGAAGGAAATTGTTGGTAAATCTCCTCTAACAAATCAAGGCTTTGAATTAGCATGGGCTAACCTCAAAGCTACATACGAAAATAAACGCGTTTTAGTTAATAGCCAGCGGAAGTTGTTGTTCGCGTTACCAGTCATTCGGACTGAAAGCGCTTCGGCATTAAAGGACCTACAACGGAATATTAACGGGTGTTTAGCGGCTCTAGCGATCTACGACGTTGATGTGTTAAATTGGGATCCAATTATAGTGTTCCTATGTTCTAATAGACTTCCTGAGGTAACACTCAGCCTGTGGGAACAG
>NW_023458557.1:17269877-17282654 GCF_013731165.1 Rhagoletis pomonella | reverse complement strand
AGTGTGAGACTTTAAACGAAACTAAACTTCCTACCGTCATGTACCGTTCCGCTCCCGGTACCACCGTGAAGGATTTGTCGGGATTATAACACTGTGTCTTATGTGGCGCTGTAACCGCCAAAGCGATTTTGGCCGAGTTCAACAAAGTACGCCAGTCGTTTCTCTTCTGTGCCAACTGAGGCCAATTGGAAATGCCAAGTGAAGCCAGAATACTTTCAGAGCTGGAGCGTCGGTGTTCATTCGAACGAAATGGTCAAGCCAGTGGAGCCGCTGTATTTTAATTCGCTGCACTATGTCCATGTCGTTGTGAAGCTGTTACAGCTCATCGTTCCATCGTCTGCGGCCGTCGCCAACGCGTCAAGGCCCGAAATTCTTTCGCTAAATCTTTCTCTCGGATACACCAAGCGCCACCTTATCGAATGTTGTCATTGTGCATGCATCTGCGCCATATACAGCACGGGCATGATAAGTGACTTATAGAGTGTGGTTTTCCTACGTCGAGAGAGGACTTTACTCCTGAATTGCCTACTCAATCCAAAGTAGTACTTCTTGACAAGAGTGATTCTGCCTTGGCTTTCTATGCTGACATTATTATCGGTGTTAATGCTGGTTCCTAAGTAAACGAAGCTCTCTACTTTCTCGAAATTATAACTGTCCACAATGACAGGGGTGCCAATACGCGAATGCTCCCACTGTTTGTTTGACGACAGGAGATACTTCGTCTTGTCCTCGTTGACCGCCGGACCCATTCGCTTTGCTTCCTTATCCAACTTGGAAAAGGCAGAACAGACTTCGTGGTTCTTGTTACTGATGATGTCGATGTCATCGGGGTACGTCAGCAATTGCACACTCTGGTATTAAATTGCTCCTGAGCGGGTCAGTGCTGCAGCTCTTATTACCTTCTCCAACATCAGATTTAAGAAATCACACGAAAGGGAGTCACCTTGTCTGAAACATCGTTTGGTATCGGAGAGGTCGTTCCTTATTCTGACAGAGCTGGTGGTACTGCTCAACGTCATTTTACACATCCGTATGAGTTTTTAGAGGATGCCAAATTCAGAGATTGCAGCGTATAGGCAACTCCTTTTAGTGCTGTCGAAAGCAGCTTTATCGTCGGCAAATAGGTGGTGAGTGTCGATCCTTTTCTCGCGAGTCTTTCCCAAGATTTGGCATATTGTGAAAACCTGGTCTATGGTGGATTTTTCAGGTCTAAAGCCACACTGATAAGGACCAATCAGATCATTGACTATGGTATTAAGTCTTTCACACAATTCATTCTATAAGACCTTGCAACCTATGCTTAGAATGCTGATCCCGCGGTAATTGGCACGCATGGCGGGCTCGCATTTCTTTTGGATTGGGCCGAGCGCATTTGAATTCCAGTCGTCGGGCATGCACTATATTAGCTCCTTGCCGTCGTATTTGAATAGCTCAGCTGGCAGGCCGTCAGCTCAAGCAGCTTTGGTCAGCTTTTAGTCAGGCGCTGGGATATCGACTCCATCGCCGTCAACTGGGGAGTCGGGTTCGTCTCCTCCACTTCTTTCAGTGCCATTCAATAGGGTCGAAAAGTGTTCCCTCCATAATTTGAGTACGTTCTGGGCATCGGTCACTAGGGCGCCATGGTTCTTATAGGAGTCTTGAAACCTTTCATAAGTCGCTCAACTCTCTGCTAAAAATTTCGGGTGTTTTTCTGTCGGCCAGCATTTCAAGCATTTTTCTCTGCAGCGTCTTGACACTACTCAACGTACCAGTAATGAGCGGGAAATGAAGAGTTCTCTCTCACAGCAGGTGTGAGAGTCGAGGGGCGAATCCATTGCCCGTCTGTTTTGATTGGAGCTTTTCGAAGTGGAACTTTCCTTGCATTGTTAGGGGCCCTTTTTTTGCTGCACCGAGGTGGGGTCGTCTATTGGCTGCATCAATATAGTGGTGCGAGTCGATGTTTGGCACTCGGAGTATACGTATGTACATGTAAAACACTGGAAGCTGGCCTTCCGTCTATCACAGTATGCCCGATTTGGTTTCCCGTTTTTCGATCTGGAGACACCCATGTAGCTGTATTTATCTTTTTATGCTAGAACCTAGTACTACATACTGCCAAGTTTCGGAACCCGGCAAATTCGATCAGTCTCAGCCCGCCGTTTCTATGTGGAGGCTGAATTTGCCGACGCTGGCGCCAAAGATCCCTCCGTTGCCCACCTTGGCATTTAAATCACGAAGCACGATTTTTACACGCGTCGGGAGCAGCGGTAATATGTGCATTCTAAGCTTAGTGACCCCTGGATGCCTCGTCCTTCTCTTCCATCGGGGCATTGGCACATATGAGTGAGATGTTGAAGAATCTCGCTTTTATGCGGATTTTGGCTAGAATTTCGCCCACTGGAGTGAACGCCGGTCTCTCTCCCACCACAAATCCAACACCAACTTGCGCTCCTTTACGTGACAATTGTAGAAGGCTACCTTCCTTGCCTCGTCAATCGCATTTTATGGATGGCGGTGACGCCAGATTTTATTTTCTCTAGGACATCAACCAGCCGGGCAGAGGCGCCTTCCCGATAAAGGGTTCCGATATTACACGTGCATACCCTCAAATCATATTTCTTCCTATGTTTTTAATGATCTTCATCAAAAGAAGGGGGTATCATCCGAGGCATGCGTTTTTTTCATTGTGCAGGGTACAATGTACTGAACAACCTCATTCCCTATTCCAAAACTGATTTGCAATCACTGAACAATTCTTTTACATTTACTCTATTCTTAATCGTTGGCAACTGAAAATTAAATTATAAATTTCAACATTAATTCCGCAAAAAACATTGGTTTGGAGATTCCCCCAAAGGACTTATAGTTGTTTTGGTAAGTTCTTTTTGCCGCTACAACTCCGCCTGTGTTTCGCTCTCATTCATCCTGCTTTTTCGCAGATACTACAGTTTTTTTTGGTAAGTTTAGATGGGAGATTTAAACAATAAGTAAATATTTAACGACGCATTTATTCCACAGTGCTTTTTGCTGCTGCAGCTCCGTCTGTGGTTTACTGCCAAGACTCCTGATTTTTCATTAACATTACTGCCGTTAGTAGCTATTGTAAGTAATCAGGAAACCAAACACTACTACTAATATGTATTCGTTACTCAGTAAGGGGTACAACCCCTGACTCGAAAACACCGTCAGAAACTCATAGCGCTTTCTCTTCTCGAAATAATGTTGCATTAATTCCACCCTGCGCCAGGGCTATGAAGGTTTCGTGTTATTTTCTCCGCATCTTCACTGGCCTCTTGCGTGGTCTCTCTTTAAAATGATACACTCTGATAATATTGTTATATAAGAAGGTTTTTACCCTTCTTAAATGGAAGTGCTTTGAAGTTAGAGAGAATAACTCGATACAGAACCGGATGATCCGCATATCCACTTTTTAAATCAATTTATTAATTATCTTGTTAGCATTGAGTATATAATTTGTTATATAATATATATATAGGCAAAAACTTGAAAGTTCGGGGGACCGAAATTATCGAGCAAACATTTCCTGTTACTATTTTTGAATGTCTAGGCAAACATTTGGAAGTTAGGTGGGGGCTCGGGCCCGAGCCCATACCTGGCTACGCCCATGTTCACAGATACTAATACATGGAAAACCTACGCATGCGCAAAACGTACATTTTGCTCAAAACCATGATACAAAAAAGAAGGTAGTTTCAATAAACAACTTTTTGATTAAAAGGCAGATTTTTGACAATTGCTCAATTGTGAAAAATTCTAAGCGGCATTACCCAATTGTAAGTTTTTTGGTGTGGGACATTTTATATCCTAAATTTGGGATTATAAAGTAAATAGTTGTATTAATATATACCTTTTAAAACTAATCAATATCTTATTTTGAAAACGTTTAAATTTTACATTAAATTCGGTAACAACTTGCCAAATCATTATTTTAATATTAATACAATTTTAGTGAACATATTTTAAAATTATGTTAGTGTCCTCGTGTCATCTCATTAATTCACAATGTAGTTTTCTATATCGGATACGTGATTCTGATGTAATTCTGAAATTACACATTTACACAAATTACTGAAATAACACATTTCGATGTGTTATTTCATACATATTGTCTTTGCCCATTTAACAGCAATGGAATTTACTTTGGAACTCATGGGCCGTAAAATTTTTCTAGCAACACATATTGTTTTCACATAAAATTTTGACACACCCAAAATTGAAGGATAAAATAAATAGATAAAAACAAATTTTCAATAAAACTGATTTGTCTAGTCCAGGGTCGTCTTTAGTAAATGTTTTGGAGGCTGTTTTAACATATCCTATCTTATTATATATTTCTTAGCTTTTCTACATTCTGAGAAGTTGAGAGAATGAAGTCTAATATTCTTTTTTGGTCAACTACGATGTTTGAATCATTTTTTGCAATCATTAGTTCATTTCGCTTGAGGAGTCACAATGCTTTTTTTGAAATTTCGGACACAAGTTTTGCAATAATGGTTATAGGCTAAAACAAAACCGATATCTAAAGGGCGTGTGGAACCTCCCATACAAATCGAATTTTTCATAGTGCATTTCTCTGGAAGTATTTGTGGTAGAGTCCTGGAACTTTGTATGGATATATGTATATGAAGTCAATCTTAAGCTCATGGAAAAATAAGAGTTTATTGGAAAATGCGGCGTGCCACCGTAGAACTAGAAATAGAGGTAAATGAAATCAATCCCAAACCTGTGAAAAATGGGGGTATATGAAAACAATCTCGTAGCCGTTCAAAAGAGCTAGCGGTATAAGCCAAATAAACTAAAATTCTGTTGACGCATAAAAACCTCTGGAAGCATTTACCTAGAATACAGAGATAAGGTATTTTTCCAACGAAAATATGTACAGAAAATCGGGCGCCACACCTTCTGGAAAGTAACATGATCACAGGGTGGATCCCGAAAACCATTTTAAGCTAAACCTTCAGGGATTATATTCTTGCCAAGACCCACAGGCATAAGCCGAAATTGCGTCGCAAGTTTTATGATCGGCTTGGGTAAGGTTTAACCACTTAACCCCCCATTGTTTTCGTCCCTACTGAATTCTATAAACTGTCAGCTTTCACACAATTTAAAATATACATGTGTATTTAAAAATGTCATGAAAATTGTGTTGCTAGCTTCATGTTGCAAAATGTTTCAAAGAAATGTTGTGGAATTTCACACTTATTTCTTGTTTATTTCTTATTATGCTATGCTTAAAAACAAAATATTTTTAAATCGACAAAACATTAATAAGAAAATTTGAAGGATTTTAGATATTGGGTATGGTAGCACGAAATGTCACAATCTGCTTAATTGTCAGGTTGTTAATATGGCGACGAAAAAGTGACAATGGAACTACCTTGTTTTTTGTATCATGCTCAAAACTATCTCCCTTTGATTGCTGAATCCAACCACATTGCGCAGATAGGTTACTGCCAATATAGGAGTGTTAAATGTACGGTTAAAACGCGTCGATTGAAATTTTCGAATTCTCGAATTTTTTGATAAATTTTGGCCTGGTTCCGCTAAAGTGCACTTTTACCATATTTGGCAATGGGCGTTTTCATAACGGCTGCTGGCATCTGTTGAACCCAACAATTACGTTTTAGAAACGGCTTGATTAATGGGACCTGTCACACGGTCAGTGTTTATTGACGTGATCCAAGTATCGCGATATTTATTGACGGTGTAGCATGCAGTATTGATGGATCGTGATCCATATCGCAAAACTCCTAAGGGCTCTGTCACACGGTCAGTAATTATCACGATATTTGGATCGCGATCCATATTGATGGATTGATGGATCACGCACGAATGCTACATGTTCAATATTTATCGCGTCAGTATTTGCATAATTTTTGTGCTGAACGCTTATTGTGACGCAAGAAAATATTTTTAGTTTGTACCTATAATTTACAGATAATGCATTCCACAATTATTTTAAAGTTTCCAATGTTAATTAAAATTTGTTCTATTTGTTTTGAAAGATTTTAAGCCCCGAGAGTAAAGGCAGAGCTGATGTTCGCATTATGAGAGTAAAAGATGTACTGACAAAATGTATGGATCGCGTTTTGAAAGAGCTACACCTTCAATATTTATTGACGGTATTGCGATCCGCGATCCAGATTTCAAAATTTTTAGAAATTTTGCGATATGGATCACGATCCATCAATACTGCATGCTACACCGTCAATAAATATCTCAATACTTGGATCACGTCAATAAATACTGACCGTGTGACAGGGCCCTAAAAATTTTGAAATCTGGATCGCGGATTGCAATACCGTCAATAAATATTGAACGTGTATAAGCTGACCAACCGTCCTCCTTTGAGGAGGATTGTCCTCCTCAAACGTGATTTGCCCTCCTCAAAAATATTGTCCTTCTCTGTTCTCCTTTTGAGCAAAAATGTCCTCCTTGTCCTCCTTTTCAAGTTTTATAGCAGTCATGTAATTTTCAAAAAATTTCGTTAAGAATATTACTATTTCCTATTGGACACAATCATTGGCCCGTAGTCATAGAGAAATTAGAAAAAGGTTTTAATGATTTAAGTTGTGTTTTATAGTAATCACCATTTTAACTCTTTCATAGTCAACTTAAAATGCATTTTATGGCAAAAACAGAGTTTTAACTTTAAAATGAGGAGAAATGGTAAAATAAGGCTCTAAGTTTTGTTTTGCTGTTGGAGTAGTAAACGCAGTAGTACCCAGGTTCGGTCCCCACTCCAAACAAATTTTTTTAATGTTACTAATATTTTTTAATATAAACTTTGTTTTTTAGTTTACTTTATGAAACTTTATTTTATTATTTTTTAATGGGATTTCACATAATCATTTCAAGTAAATCAAATTTTTTGGAGCTTAATTTTACTTAAAAAGTCACAACAACTATAATTACATAAACAAAATTTAAATAATGACTTTTAAAAGAACAAAAAAGATGTAAAAAATGTTTCCTGGCAGTGAGATTCGAACCCATGACTTCCCGGCATGAACTAATTGAAGTACTCATCGTCGTTTAAAGTACAAAACCGCGTATCGTCATTCTGCAAAACCGCGTAACCGACTTTTGCTGCCAAAACCAAATGAACAGCTGATAAATGTAAGCAAATGAAATGGCAATAAATAGAGATAGTTGCGCCGGGATTTATTGAATTTTAATGCACTAATCCACTTTTTCATAATTTCCACAGATTGTATGCAAAAAATACTGTATTTTATGCAATTTTAATGCAAATATTAACTTTTTCACTAATTTTTCCTCATAAAATGTAAACAAACAATGCGTGCACAACGATTAGGAAACGACAGTGCCGTACTTATCCGTTTCTGCATCTTCGACGATTTGCCGATAACTAGCCGATAACGACAGCTGTGCAGATCTCGTTTGAAATGCATGTGCTCGGCTTTAAATTTCAGGGCGAGACGATAACGCAACTATGATTGGACGACAAGTGTGCAGATAGCCTTAAGCATTCAAAAAAGTGTCAAACAGCTTTTTCGAAGTTCGAACTTCCTCCTCCCAAATTTTAGGGTAAGATGCTACTCGGCGGGAGTTAATTATTGGACGATTTCTTTCTCGGGAGAAACAATTTCCCTGAGAACAAGCTCCCCGGGAGTATTCAGAATTGGACTGATATTAAGAAACGTTGGCTCCCAACTAGAAACTGCTTGCAGAGTGATCACGTCTGTGGCTCCCAACTAGAAACTACTTGCAGAGCATTGTGTTATGCTCCTTAACGGGGAGTATGTGGGCCTCGTCGTGCAGGTGATGTTGCAGCGACATCATAAGGCATCCTGTCGTTGTTATGAGTGCCGTGTTTTTGCAAGTTTGCTGCTTCATTCACTGCGTCCTACTAGTCCCCGGCGACCACACAGACGCTGCATAGTTCAGAACCGGCCGGCCAATTGCCAGAAACGTTTCTTTGTCTTTGCCCCAGGTGCTGCCGGCTAGCGACTTGGACACCTTGTTGCGTCTTTGTACTTTGTTGACAATTGAGGTTGTATGCGCCGAGAAGGAGAGCAGACTGTCGAAGGTTACACCGAGGAGCTTCGGGTTGTTCACCGTCGGGATTGGTTTGTCATCGACGTGAATTCTCAGTTGAGAAGGACTTTGTAGGGGAGAGGGTTAGGCTCCGTGTAATGAAGAAGCGAGACAGCTCGGCGAGATAACCCTCTACTTTCGAGCACAAATCATCAATGCCATTCCAAGACCCCATGATCGAGTAATCGTTAGCATAAGAGACAATAGAGACTCCCTTTGGTGGTTGAGGGAGTTTTGAAGTATAAAAGTTAAACAGTAGTGGGGAAAGGGCACCACCCTGTGGAACCCCCTTTTTTATTTTCCTAGGTTTGCTCCATTTGTCTCTAAAGGTTACTGACGAGTGACGACGACGGTTCCAAAATTTTTTCGCCGCGGCACCCTTGTTGTGCTAAAAAATTTTCGCGGCACCCCTACTCTGCAAATGTCTACGAAAGCAAGAAACTTTACGCTCCTTTAGCTTTAATGTGAGGACAGAAATTGTTTTGATGATTTCATTATTTCCTTTAAGTTTATTGGGAGCTTTGACAATTTTACCCTGAAATCATTTAACGCTGAAAGCTTGCTGGTGTATTTGTTTTAACCGACCTCACAAAAAGTAGAAGGTTATCAATTCGTCGGAATATTTTTTTATTATTATTTTTTTTTATGTATGTTACCGTATAACTTTGGACCACGTTAACCGATTACCATAAATCCTTTTTTTAAAGGAAAGGGGTTACCTCACAGGTCGTAGCATCCTAATTTGGTTTAATCCCGATCATTGGATCATAAAGAGATTAACGAAAATCTAAAATTTTTATATGGGAATTGAAGTCGGTTCTTTTTTTTGCTTAAAAATTACTTGTTTATGTAAGCATTTGTTGAAAATGCAGTCTGACATATAAATTTAATGCGCGTTAACACTAAGAAAATAACTTTTACAGCCAACTTCGCGAAAGCAATTTAATTGAAAAATTATTTTAATTTTTTTAATTAACAAATAATAAAAAATAATTAATAACAAATAATTTTCCATTTAGTTTGCTAGTGAAACCGGTGTTATCAATTTTCCAAGCGTTAAGCAGCATTTACATGAGGCGATTTTCTAAGCGATTCAACATCGCCTGAGAAGTTGTTTACACACGTGCATTTGCACGGGCGACAAAAGTTGAACGACTTCGAGTGCCACTTTTAAAATTTTGGTAAAATATTTTTAAAATTTTGGTAAAATATTAAATATGAATAGAAGAAAAATTTTGAAACTTAGCATCAACATAATTGCTAAAGAAATTATAAAAGATTTAATCAATGAGCTACGCAAGGAAGTGGTAAAGAGGAAACGTACAGTATGGGTAAGGAAATGGGTTCGTCAGCGCGAATTTTGGGGCGCTTCTGATAATTTGTACAAGGAGCTTGGCTCAGACGACTCCAAAAACTTTCAGCAGTGTTTAAGAATGACCACCGAACAGTTCAATTATCTTCTCCAAAAATATGCACCTTTAATAAAAAAAAAACAGGATACAAGTATGCGTGTGGCGCTCTCACCAATAATTAAATTGCAAATTACTTTAAAATTTTTGGCAAGTGGTGACAATTACCCAACTTTAGCGGAACTATTTCGAGTACGAGAGAGCACCATTTCCCTATTTTTAAAGTAGGTACTCGACGCTATATACGAGGTTTTGAACGAGTATATTCGGGTAAAATGGTTAGCGGTTTAAAAAAGTTATAGAATAAGACCTTGTTTTGCATTAAAGGTACCAACATCAAAAGAACAACAATCTAAAATTCAAAACGATTTTGCTGATATCTGGCAGTTTCCTCACTGTTGTGGAGCTCTGGATGGGAAGCATGTCCTCATACAAATTCCACCACGCGGAGCATCCGACTTTTCTAATTATAAAGGCACATATAGTGTGCTTCTATTTGCTGATGTAGATGCGTTACCGTTTTTTATATATAGATGTCGGAACTAACGGAATGATGAATGACTCCTACATTTTAAAAAATCACTATTTTATAGATCCATAGATCTAAACTCTTTAGACCTTCCTGAAAATGCAGTTTTTGTTGCAGACGTCGCTTTTCCACTTACAACCAAAATTTTAAAACCGGACTCCAGGCATGAAGCACTGTCCCATAAAGAAAAAGGCCCGTAGTCATATACTACGTTTATACGTAAGCTATTTGCAAATAAAAATAATTTGCAAATACCTAACTCACTGTTTATTCGATGGTTAAAAATTCTTTTTTAATTTTGCCTGATTATAAAAAGGCAATAATATGACCATCGAAAAAGAAAATAAAGTTAAAAATGGCAACGTCTTGATTATAAAAAGGCAATAAGATGACCATCGAAAAAGAAAATAGGCCTAAGAATGGCGACGTCTTGCGCTTATTTGCAAATAGTACCACTAATCAATACTTATTTGCGTGATTTAGTTATTTGCAAATAAAAAATGAACTCAGCGTTTATACGACAAAGTTTACTATTTTGCAAATTGTTATTTGCAAATAATACGTGCATATAAACGTAGTAATAGAGAAGTTAGTAAAAGGTTTTAACGATTAAAATTGTGTTTTATTGTAATCACCATTTTAACTCTTTCACAGTCAACTTAAAATACATTTTATGGCAAAAACAGAATTTAACTCTAAAATGAGGAGAACGCGGTTTTAAAATGGTAAAATAAGGTTCTAAGTTTTGTTTTGTTGTTGAAGTAGTAAACGCAATAGCACCCAGGTTCGGTCCCCACTCCGAGCGATTCCAAACAATTTTTTTATTTTATATTTTTATTTTAACATAAACATTATTTTATTTTATTTTATTTTATCAAATTTCGGTTTATTATTTTTATTTTGTTTATGGTATTTCATATGATTTTTCGTTATTAATAAAAATTTTTGGAGTTTAATTTTAATTAAAACGGCCAAAACAACTATAATTAAATAACAAGAATTTAAATAATATTTAAAATAACAAAACAATATGTAAAAAACAATTTTCCCTGGCAGTGGGATACGAACCCACGACTTCCCGGCTTACTAAATCCGCAATACTGCAGCGGAAACAGGGTGAACTAATTAAATTACTCATACTTCTGTATATTTCCGGGGAAATTTTTTCTTTTCATATGGATAGCACTGTTCTCTCTCATCTTAACAAAAAGTGGTTTGCTTTTACGTGTAAGCAAAAAGAGCCCATAAGGATAAGTTGATTATCCTTCTTTTCGAGCTTAACTCCCTGATCTGTAATTATAACAAGAGATTAGCCATATAAAATTCGTCTCTTGTTAATCTGTAATTATAAACTAATCTCAGATTTAACCGATCATTTTCGGTCTCCAACCTAGTTTTACCGATTATATTTGCGAAGAAGAGGAGAAATGCCAAATGTAGAAGTAAACAAAAATGGATGCTAGCAAAGAAAAGAGGTTTGTAAAGGTATTTTTAATAAAATACTAAGTTAAAATATATTTAAAGTGCTTAATATAGCAGAAAAAAGTGATAACGGCGGCACGGAGAAGAAACATAACTTTTCCTTGAGATGAGATGAGAATAACAAGCACAAAAAATTTGACGGCTAATAATCTGAGTCTTGCCTGTGTAAAAGGGGTGATGGAAAAACGAGCTTTGATTGAGATAATATTTATATGTGAACATACTTTTATCATGACCAATAAAGAATATTTAAAGCTATCCAAATGTGTAAATTTACCAAGATATTTTTGCTGGGTCTCCCTTCAGTCACCTTTTTCAAAAAAATGTCCGCTGTCGCAAACCACGACAACTGAGGTTTATATATATCTTCGGTGCCAACACCACTCTTCTTTGGGGCTGCTATTTTGGCTGCCTGCCTTGTATACGCTGTACGTATACTTTTTATTTTTGTTTTTAGCTCCTCAACTGAGATTTTTAACTCCATCTCACTGAATATTGTGCGGGGAGCCTCTCTCCGGGGAAGATTATTTCGGTACGCTTGCATGTGGGGATCCCATAAACATGGGTGCGGATCTTGGCATTCAACCAGTTTAATTATATTATTTTTATTCATTTTATATGTATGTTTATAAATTTAATTGTCTTTATAAAAAATTTTGAAATTATTTTCAATTTTAAAATTGACAAGAAAGGTAAACATCCCTGCCAGCCACGGCTCACCACTTTCCCCTGAAAATCAAACGATTTACAAACACATTCACAACTTCTTAGTCATCTCACCCACACACTTACAAATTTTTTGTTCGAACTGTCAAAAAAATGTCCCTTTGTTAGAGCTACATACCCGATAAGAATTCGTACTCTAATAAGAATTTTATGCGTTAGAGCGAGCAAGTTAGAAACATCGGAGTTTTGATGACAGTATACATACTGTGGAGAAATGTCACTTTGCGAAAATTTTGAAGGTAAGGATACGTATTTAACAATTTTATTTAATTATAATGTAATTTCTTCTTTTAGATTGCAAAACAGCAGCGACTTAGTCACATTCTTAAGGTATGTATTGAGACTTTTTATATGTTTATAAATTTGAATTGATATTTTTGTTTGTTTATAGATTTGGGATTCACCATCAGCACCTTCAACGCTTGCATCTTCATCGCTAAAACCTTCTGCCCTCAACTTCTTCATCGCCAGGAGCACCACCAGTACCTTCCGCCCTCAGCACCTTCAACGCCAGGAGCACCTTCAAAGTGTAGGTCCAACTTGACAAATTTTGCAAAGTTGTAAGAAAAC
>NW_023458557.1:17266426-17269777 GCF_013731165.1 Rhagoletis pomonella | reverse complement strand
ATTAGTGCTCAAAATCCCAAAATTCCTAAATTAATCCCAAGAATGCAGAAATAGTCCCGAAAGTCCCAAAAATCCGAAATTAGTTCCAAAAATTCCGAAATACTCCTGAAAATCCTGAAATGGTTCCGAAGTCTCAAAAATCCAAAAAAGACCCAAAAAAATCGATATACTCCCGAAAGCCCCAAAAATCCCAAAATTAGTCCCAAATATCCGAAATCAGTTCCGAGAATTACGAAACAGTCCCGAAAGTCCCAAAAATCCTGAAATAGTTCCGAAAGTCCAATAGTTCCTAAATTAGTCCCAAAAATCCCGAAATGATCCCGAAAGTCTCAAAAATCCAAAACAAAGTCCCAAAAATCCCGAAATACTCCCGAAAATCCGAAATTATTCCTGAGAATCCCGAAGTAGTGCAAAAGTTCCAAAAATCAGGAAACTGCCCCGAAAGCCCCGAAATTACTCCTGACAATCTCGAAATAGACCCGAAAGTTCCAAAAATCCTAAATAAGTCCCAAAAATTTGAAAATAGTCTCGAAAGTCCCAAAAATACCTAAGTTACTCCCGATAATCCCGAAATAATCCCGAGAGCCTTAAAAATCCCTAAATAGTCCCGAAAGTCCCAACAGTCTCGAAATTATTCCCGAGAATCCCGAAAACCCCATAAATCCGAAATAAGTCCCAAAAATCTGGAAATAGTCCCGAAAGTCCCAAAAACTTGAAATTAGTCCTAAAAATCAAAAAATTGTCCAGGAGTCCCAAAAATCCCGAGAACTCCGAAATATTCCCGAAAGTCCCGCTATAAACTCCGAGAATCTCGAAAGTCCCAAAAATCACGAAACTAGTTCCAAAAATCCCTAAATATTTTTAAAGAATCCCGAAAATCTCAATCAAAGTTTCCGGGAATCCCTAAAGAATTACGAAATAGCTTCGAAAATCCCAAAATAGTCCCGAAAACCCCGAAATAGTCTTGAAAATCCTGATTTAGTTTGACGAATCTCTCAAATGCAGCAACAGTTCCCAAATTGATCGGTTTTATTGACAGTTCATCAAAAAAAAACAAAAATTCACAATGGTGTGGTATGACATAAAGTTAAGATAACAAAGAAAAGAAGAAAAGTGAATAATTCCCAACATTCTCCCCCACTAAGAACGAATGTTCTTAAATCTGGTAGTCGTGGTTGTCGTAAACATCAGGTTCTTGGTCTGGATTTGTAGGTTCCATTATTGGCAGCAAACACACTTTTGTAATAGGACGCTTCAGAATTTTACCGTTGCATAAAAGAGTAACCACTCTTACTAATCCATCTGTTCCAGTATGGACTTGATGTATTCGCGCTAATGGCCAATATCCTGGAGCACTTCGTTCATGCTGGAGCAAAACAACGTCACCAACTGTCAGATTTTGACGAATTTGTGACCATTTTGAGCGGGGCTGGAGAGTATGAATATATTCACCACTCCATCGTTGCCAGAAATGTTGTTTAAGTCGTTCAACTAACTTCCAGCGACTCAGAGCGTCAACCTTGTGAGATAACCGACTCTCTTCAGAAACGCATATTGTTGGTTCGCCGACAAGAAAGTGTGCTGGAGTTAATGTTTGGTTTTCGTCAGGGTGGCTTGGTAAAGGGCACAATGGTCGCGAATTTAGGCAGCTTTCCATTTGAGCTAGAAGTGTGCTAAGCTCCTCAAAGGTAAGAATACGGTCTCGCATTATTCGCCGAAGATGATGCTTAGCCGATTTCACACCGGCTTCCCACAAACCTCCAAAGTGGGGTGAAGCGGGAGGAATAAAGTGCCAAGTAGTTCCTTCATTGGCTAGCGCCGCTGCCAAATATTCAGGCAACTCTAATTTTTGACGTTCGAAGCAAAGTTTAAGTTCTTTGTCAGCGCCAATGAACGTAGTTCCACAATCAGAATACAGGTCAGTGCAGCGTCCTCTTCTAGAAATAAATCTCCGATAAGCCGCAATGAAAGCCCCTGTTGTTAGACTGGACACTGCTTCCAGATGAATAGCTTTCGTGCATATGCAGACAAAAAGACAAATATAAGCTTTAACAGCAGAAGATTTTCGTAGTGCAGAATGCTTTATTAAAATCGGCCCAGCATAGTCAAGTCCGGTGTGTTTGAATGGCCTGGTAGGTTGAAGTCGAACGGCCGGTAAGTTGCCCTTTTTTTTCATGCATTTTGGCAATGTACCTGACACACACAAGGCACTTTCGGAGTACTGATCTGGCCAGGCTTCGGGATGATAAAATCCAAAATCGCCGCAGAACATATGTCATCATCAATTGAACACCACCGTGTAACGTTTGGTGATGAGCATCTGTAAATATAAGTAACGACAGTGGGTTGTGCTTAGTAAGTAAAATTGGATGTTTGGTTTCGAAGGTGGTATTAGCCTTCGAAATTCGGCCTCCGACTCTAAGTAGGTTATTTTCATCAAGAAACGGAGCGAGTTGAAGAATCCTATTGTTGTTGCTCGGAGTGTTTTTCTTTGATAAGCAGTTTATTTCATTTACGAAGTCTACACGTTGAACTACTTTAACAACTGTGATAAGCGCGCGGTTTATTTCGCCTGATTTTAAAAATCCTGTCTCGTGGCCTTTGTTCCCTTCGTTCTTGTGTTTGAGCACAGCTGACTTGAGAGTGTTGTAGAACCGGAGTATGTATGCAGTAATCCGGAGAAGTTTAGAGAGGCTGGAGTATTTTGTAATCAAAGAGTAGTATTCAACATCTTTGGACGTTACAGCAGTGTTGTGTTAACTGATGTCCGACAGTCGTTCCTCGAGATCTGTTTCCAAAACCTTATTGAGTTTAAGCCAGTGCGATTGTGCTGCCATTAACCAGGGCGGTCCACTCCACCACAGAGTGTGCTCACGAAGTTTAGAAGGTGTTAGGCCTCGAGTTAAACAGTCGGCTGGATTTTCGCTTGTAGGAACGTATTTCCATTGAGATGTGCTTGATAACCGTTGAATCTCGGCTACTCTATTGGCGACATATATTGCCCATCGATTAGAATAGCTCCGAATCCAACTTAAAACAGTCGTGCTATCTGTTCAGTAGTAAGAATTTTCAAGGCTCGATTCAAAATAGGTTTTGACTTTTGCCATTAATTCCAACAGTAAGGTAGCTGCACATAGTTCAAGACGTGGAATTGAAAGGACCTTGAGTGGCGCTACCTTCCTTTTCGATTGTATTAATGTTGTAGAGATAGCGCTATCAGTATAAACTTCTACATACACTACAGCACCATAAGCTGCCTGAGAGGCATCGCAAAAACCATGTAAGTCAACTGTGCTTGCTTGATTGTAGCCCAACCATCTAGGTATCTTGATTTGTTCTAGCTCTTTCAAA
>NW_023458557.1:17264823-17266326 GCF_013731165.1 Rhagoletis pomonella | reverse complement strand
CTTGATTTGTTCTAGCTCTTTCAAAGTGTCACGATACCGAATCCATTTTGAATGAAGTTTAGGTGGAAGGGGATCTTGCCAACCTAATCCTTCCAACCACAGCTTTTGAAATATAATTTTGGCTACGATAGTGGTAGATGCGAGCCAACCTAATGGGTCAAAGAGTTTGGCCGCATCTGACAGAAGGCTGCTCTTAGTTATCATGGGAGCAAAATTGAAGTCGATTTTGAAGCAAAATTGTACCTCTTTGGTTTCCCAATACAGCCCTAGCGCCTTAACGAAATTCTTAGAAGTTAATTGAAATGAGTCGTGCTTATCGCGGTATTCCATTGGAATGAATTTTAAAAATTCTAGCGAGTTAGAATTCCATTTTCTTAAATTGAAGCCCCCACTTTTACATAGCAGAGTAAGTTATTTGTTTAATTCTGTCGCCTCTTGAATTGAATCGCAACCAGAAAGTATATCATCGACGTAGCTGTCATTTAAGAGAATTTTGCTTGCAATGGGAAAGGAGCTCTGCTCATCATTTGCGAGCTGATGCAACACACGTATGGCTAAATAACGCGCAGAAGTAGTACCATAAGTAACGGTGCACAGCTTATAAATTTTTATCGTTTTAGTAGGGTCTTCTCTCCAAAGAATGCATTGAAAATGTTGGTGCTCATTACTTACGTTGATCTGCCGAAACATTTTCTCCAGATCAGCTGTAAATGCTATTCTGTGACGTCTCCATCGATATAGAATATACGGTAAGTCATTTTGTAGTGCAGGTCCAGCAGCGAGTTGGGCGTTGAGCGAAGTCTGTTCCGGATGATGATTTCCACCGTCAAATACTACTCTTAGTTTTGTAGTGCTGCTGCTTTCTCTTAAGACGCCATGATGACAGAGAAAATATGAATTACCTGGAAGGTCTTTTGGATACTCGCCTATCTCTTTCATATGCCTTAGATTAACGTATTCATCCATGAAACTCTTGTAAGCAGTGCAAACTCCGGTTGTAATTTAAATCGTTTTTCAAGCTGACTTAGTCTTCGAAGTGCGTTGAAGTGCGTGTGACTAAATGACGTTAGTTCTGCATGGAGAAAAAAACGTTTAAAGGGCAAAAGTACGGTATATCGTCCGGCTGCGTCGCGCGAGTGGGTTTCTAAAAAATGTTTCTCAACTGCGGCTTCCTCAGTTGACATCGGTCGGGTTTCTATCAGGTCTTCCTGTTCCCAAAACAAACGTAGCTGGTCATCGAGAGAAAATAAATTGACGGAAAGACTGCAGTCATTAGGACTTGATTTAATCGGACCCGAGATCATCCAACCGAAATTTGTTTCCTGTAATAATAAACCATTGTCGCACTTGGTCATTCCAGAAAGCAAAATGTCGCAGTATAAATCAGCACCAAAAATAAAATCAATTTTATCTGGTGAACTGAAGTTGGGATCGGCGAGAAAGACGCTGGGTAATTTTTTCAGATAACTTGCTTCTATTGCTGCCGGAGTATAAGTTGTAACC
>NW_023458557.1:17264302-17264723 GCF_013731165.1 Rhagoletis pomonella | reverse complement strand
GGTCAGGCTACCGCTGGGAATTCACGTCGATGACACACCAATTCCGATGGTGAATAATCCCAAAATACTCAGAGTAACATTCGACAGCAGGCACGCCTCTCTCTGCGCACGCAACCGCTATTGTCAATAAAGTACAGAGCCGGAACAAGGTCCTCAAGTCGCTAGCCGGCAGTACTTGAGGCAAAGACAAAGAAACGTTGCTGGCAACATACAAGGCAATAGGCCGGCCGGTTTTAAACTACGCAGCACCAGTGTGGTCGCCGGGGACTAGTAGGACGCAGTGGACGAAGCTACAGACGGTACAAAATACAGCACTCAGGACAGCGGCAGGATGCCTCCTGATGTCACCAGAACACCACCTCCACGATGAGGCTAAAATGCTCCCAATTAGAGAGCACAACACGATGCTCTGCAAGCAGTT
>NW_023458557.1:17244044-17264202 GCF_013731165.1 Rhagoletis pomonella | reverse complement strand
ATGAGGCAAAAATGCTCCCAATTAGGGAGCACAACACGATGCTCTGCAAGCAGTTTCTTGTTGGGAGCCACAGATGTGGCCACCCAAATAGACAGCTGCTTGCAGAGGAGCCCTCGCCGAGGCACGTCAGGAGCCATCTATATGAACTGACGGACGAAGTCCAGAGGTTCATTAAACAACCTCTGGACCCGTCAGCTCATAGACAGGCCCTGAACGGCATTCACAGGGACGCAGTCTCGAGTTATGTAGACTCAAGACCTGTGAATGCCGTTCTAGGCACACAAACACCGGACATTGACATGACGGAGCTCCATCTGCCTCGGGAGACCAGAATGACTATAGCCCAACTTAGCTCTGGCTACTGCAGCAGGCTAAATTCCTACCTGTGTAGGCTAAATGCGGATGTGCCGAACGAATGTCCGGCACGCGGAGAGACCCCTCACGTCTCGAAACATCTCTTCGTATGCCCGGAAAACCCCACAACCCTAACGGTGTCGTCCCTATGAACTGACCCCATAGAGGCTGCACGCTTCTTGGGGCTGCCGTTAGTGGAACTCAACACTACAACAACAACAACACTGTCGACAACAACAACAACCACTGTCGACTTCAAGCAAAAGAGAGCCATTTGGCGAGAAACGACTTTGTCAAGGCAAGGGTAGGCAGGGAAACAAAAAAGTATGGTTTGCTAAAATTTATTTTTTTTTTTTTGAATGGTGTCCTAACTATTTAAACTTACGTTATATGAGTTTTTCCTATTATTATTTACTTTATAGAGTAGGCTAACATTGAGTCATGGTAATCAAAATAAAATTTTGTTTGTGTCACCTCATACGTGGCATTGCATTTGGAAATCATCAACACCCTAAGAACAAGTGTTGCCACATATTCCACGGGAGTTTACAAGAAATGTTAATAAATGAACAATGAGGAGATATGTTTATATGTAGATATTGTTTAATTAAAAAATCCAGACAATTATTTCATTATTGAGCTTGAAAGCGAATTGTTATGCACTATGTAAAAAAATGGCTTTGGTTGTAACAAAATAGATAATAATTGAGTTAAAATATAAATACATATGTATATAGATAAATATATTCGATATATACTTCGGGAATAGTTTTAAATATCACTTTGGGGGTTAACGCGTAAATAACTAAATATTAAATTAATATCAAATGGATAGAAAACAACTTAAACATCAATTCAACAATAATACCTGGATATTATAATACCAATGCTGCAGTATTCTTAGTTGCATTTACGAATTTTACATTAAATTTGCATCCTGCAACATTATTTGTTGTTTTTAAATTTTTGTGTTCCACATCAATTTAAAGCGACGATAGAGATTAAATAGTTATGAATTTACACACATGGACCAATGCACATTTATATGTTAAACTTCATTTATATGTACATCTTCTCGTTATTTAATCTATTGACGTACTTTATCTGGTGGAAGTTTGGTAAACTGCAAGTCGTCAATGAAAAGCGATAAAACAAATTTGCGTTTAACTCGTGTTCGGTTTTATGTTTCCAGCGATGGTATAGCTCCGATGTTGTAACAATCAGCTATTCGAATAGCTTTCCGCGGGTGCATTATTTGTTTCGAAATCGATTTCGCTCAGAAGTGCCCAATTTTCGCTGTCGCTGTGCACATGTAAACGTATCTCTTTGATGGCACCGATTTTTACATCAATAACGCTCTCACCATACCCAAACCATCGAAAGCACCAATTATAAGATAATCATCCGTGGTCGAATTATACGCACTCCATACAGATGAGTTTTCGCTCAATGAATCGGCAGGTAACACTTCAACGGTAGTGTTGTAGAACCGATCCGAAGGATGCTCGCTGTTGCCACTGCGAAAGAGATAACGACGTAGTAATGTTGGCTTCTCAAAAATAAACTGCACCAAATCGCCAGGTTGGGGTAGCAACCCCCAAAAATACGTTTCACCGCGATATGCACGCTTGAGCAAATAGTTCTTGTAGGCGACGATATTTGATCTCACTCTTGCTGGTGGATTGTGCACATGCGGATAGAATGCTGGCACTTTGGAGCCGAATTGTTTATCCTTCAACTTTTGAACCTTGCCCTTGAGCGAGGAACTGGTACCGATATGTTGAAAAAGTGACGGGCGATAGTGCAACCAATACTTGGCGCGCTCCAAATTACAATGCTTCTGATCTTTGTCAGAGCGACAGACTTTGGATTTAATAAAATATAGTAACAACCAATCTACGGGCTTATCATTGTAGAACATTTGGAAATATGTAAATTAATATGGTAATTCAGCTGATTTGAACATCTTGCCAATGAAACCCAATTGACAAAAGTCCAGTACGAACCACGACGGCTGATCGGGCTTTGTTAGGGCGCTCTTTGTTATAGCGAATTTCTTCATAGCAGTGATAAAGTGCGATTTGGCCAGTATATCATCTTCTAGCTGGACGTAGAATGTGCCTACTGAAGCAAATATTGAAATCTGATGCCTTTATATGGGCTTATCTTCCTTATTCACATGCGTATGTAAGTATGAATATCCAATATATTTTCTGCATCGGAAATTTAAACTTCTTCAAGTTACGTTGAATTGCATTTTATTCAGTCTGAATTATGGGAAATATATCATTAACAGGTATGAATATCCAATATATTTTCTGCATCGGAAATTTAAACTTCTTCAAGTTACGTTGAATTGCATTTTATTCAGTAACAAACTTCAAATTAAATTATCGCCCGCAGTGTAAAACCAGGCGTAGAATAGTGTTGTACAATTACTGCAGGTGTGACCCTTACCTAAGCAGTTAATGCACAATTTGTTTTGCTTGACAAACTCTTTTCTGTCAGCTGCGGAGAATGCAGAGAATTTAAAACATTTGTATAGAAGGTGATTTCGATGGCAGCAGAGACATTTGGTATCTGATATGTTAGTAGTTGTTGCTGTATGAATGTTTGTGTGAGATTTTCGACGGAATTCCTTGTTTGGTGTTGTAATACTTTTATGCTGCTTCGCTGAAGGAATGTCTCCTTCGACAAATTCCAATGCTTTGTACGTAGAATCTAGGAATTTCAGAAAAGATTTGACTAACGGAATTTCATTACTTCCATTAAGAGATTGCTCCCATTCCTTTCTCGTTTGCTTATAAATTTTTTGAGTTAGCAAAAACATAATGATGGGGTCCCAGTTAGAAGTGTCAACTTCCAATGTTCTTAAAAGAGCAAGGAAATTACGCGTAATATCTAACAATTGTTGTATGCTATGCAGACGTCCGTCCGTGGTTTGTACATTAAATAATTTTCTTAGAATTTGGTCGACGAGTTTGCGATTGTTGTGGTATCGATTCACTAGTGCGGACCAGGCTGGTTCGTAACTAGCATTTGTAGCTGGGTAGTCCTCTACCATTTCTTTGGGAGTTCCAGTGCAGGAACCTTTTAGGTAAAAATATTTCTGTACCTGTGTAAGGGTAACGTTGTTGTGTACGAGCGACAGAAACATGTCGCGGAATGGAATCCACTCCAAGTAGTCTCCGGAAAATGTCGGTAAATCGATCTTGGGAAGGCGGGCGGTAGCTGAAATAGCATCGTTGCGAGAGTTGTTAACTGCAAATGTGCTGGTGTGACTCCCAGGCGTCGTCGGAGGAGCAAGTTCCATTTGCAAGTCGAGCAGTTTGGACTTGAATGTAATGTACAGGTCGTAGCAGTCGTAGAATACCTCATCATTCAGATAGGGAACGTCAACGTCGAGAATTGAATTTGACCTAGCAGTGCTGCAAATGTCGTCATGGCCCTGTTTGAAGTCGCGAAAGAGTAGTTCAACTTCCGTAAGAAGACTTTGTACAAATCCAGCGGATTTCTGGGCAGCTGGTTTTGCCTCAAAGTTGCGTAAGAATCGTTGAAGGTGCGAGTACATTTTTCGGTGTCCTTCAATCAACGCACTAAGACCCTCCATTTTGCTAACGAAAATTTGCAGGTTAGGGGATCCACATGAATACGGTGTAATAAAGAATACTTAGCTGACAGCAAAATGTATAAACGCTGATTTACTGTTCTAAGTAAAATAAAGTAATAAAATAATAGATGAACTTCGTTGAATCGATGCAAGAATTTAGGATGTGGGACTAAGAAATTTCAAAGGTCCCGGGTTTCGGCACCATTTTAATGTTGAATAAACATTAATAGAAAAAATAGAAGAATACGATTTGTTCGCCTTCAATGTCTGATGTCGTTGTGATATATTCAGTGCGACTTCGGTTTTGCTCCCATGAAAACTAAGAGCAGCCTTCTGTCAGATGCGGCCAAACTCTTTGACCCATTAGGTTGGCTCGCACCTACCACTATCGTAGCCAAAATTATATTTCAAAAGCTGTGGTTGGAAGGATTAGGTTGGCAAGATCCCCTTCCACCTAAACTTCATTCAGAATGGATTCGGTATCGTGGCACTTTGAAAGAGCTAGAACAAATCAAGATACCTAGATGGTTGGGCTACAATCAAGCAAGCACAGTTGACTTACATGGCTTTTGCGATAAGATATTCAAATATATTATCATATATGATTAGACAATAGAGTGAGGTATCGTTTGGTATGATGACATCTGTTGTCAACTCAATCCGAATATCAATTGGTCCGGTTTTGATTGTTTCATTTTCATGAGATGCATCTAAGACAATTATTGGTGAATCCTTAAAGGCCTCGAGTGTTAGAATAGGTTGTGCTTCTTGTGAATAAAATTTTTTTGAAATTTGCAATACATATCGTATAGCAATGAATAACGATTTGGCTAAATTTAAGTTTTCAATCATCATAAGGATATGAACCGGAGTTGAGATGAACTTTTACATCTCTTAAATTACAATGCTGAAATTTGTTATGGTTTGAAATGCTACAAGTATAAAACGTGGTCTTTCATTTTCAGGAGCTAGTTTAACATTCCATAAAATCGATGTACTTTGCGGTAGTATCGGATTATAATACATATCCCAACTTCTAAAGGATATACTAAGAGGTGTTCTTTTTTTAATCGTTTTAAACATCTCTAATTTGTAAGCGTCAGAGAGTTGAATATGCGGCACTTTCCAGGTAATGTTTAGCTCCGGTATTTCCGTCGCAACGGATGATTTTATAAAATTTGTATTATCATTTGCACGTACTAAAATCAATTCATGTTTAGCATTGACTACAATTTTATTAAAATCTTCAGCAAATCCAAGTAATAATTTCAATGGAACGCAAAAGTTGAAATGAGCGCTACTAAGTGACATTGAGTCACCAATTCCTGACCATCCAGCATTTTTTAAGGCATTAAGTTCGTTACTAGTTAAGGATACAAGGTTTTTCATATCTGTTGAAATACCTTATTTACGCGTATGATCTATTTCTACCCCATTAAGTTCATATCGAATTTCTTCAAAAAGATATGCCATACAATTATTTAACAACTTTATATTAGGTGAGACTATATGATCCGAAGCTCTCTGACCAAATCCTTCAATGTATAAAAAGATTTCGCTGGGTAAGAGATATAAATCTTGGGTTTTAATTGAAATACGGATTTCATCATTATTACCAAAGGATTGTTAATATGGTAAATAGCTGTATATTCCTTATTAATTATGCTAGTATCGAATTCCGGTCTCCCTAATACGCTTAGTATATTTCCCATTTCCTTTTTTCACTTTAAGCGAAATCCTAATTGTTGGAGAAATTCTTTGTTATTTGAAGTAAGAGTCTTAGTCTGCGCTTGATAATGTCGTTTTCGCTTATATTGTCTTCGTTTCTTTTCACAAGGACTAATTTCGATTTTCTTATCCACCGTTGATAACGTTAGTGAATTGAATGAAGATAAATTATTGTGAGATGGTTTTTTATTAAAAATAATCATGATTCTTTTTTAAGGGGCGGATTTCAAATGCAACCTTATCGTTATCTTCTCACCTCGGAAATTTATTTAATTATCGTCTTGATCGGTAACTTTTAATACGAGAGTGTGTATTGTAGCAATATTAACTAGTAAATATATTACATTAGCTGGTGCTTCGTTGATTTTATATCCTGGGCTAACGCTAAGAGCAAACTGATGTAAGATATGGGATGAAGTGTTATTTATATATGATCCGCTAACAATATTACAATTAACCGATAATGAATTATGTTTTGTGTTGGCTTCTAATTGTCTTTTGCTAAAACCTAATAATGAACCATTGGCGATAATAATGAAGAGTTTCCGTTTATTGTTAACGTTATTGACATCTTAGGGCCGGTTGTTCAATGTCTGATTTGCAGAAATCGGAGGTAGAAGCTCCGGTTAAATACAACGACTGCTTTATCGATCACATGTTATAAGCATGGTGACGAAAACGTCGATAATGATGTTTAACCTGCAAGTAGTGATAACCAGACATTGAACAACCGGCCCTTAATGTTAAATAACTGAATGAAATGTGTCTTATAGATTATTTCTTTGTCTTTTTAAAATCTTTTCAATCAAGTTTGTGTCGGGGAATTTAGTTTTCAGTAGTTCATATTCATAAAATCCTCCTTTAATTCCATTATCCTGGTAATCTTTTAATATGTATGTAGTAGGATTTGTATTTTGTATGGTTTTAATTGTACAAATCTCTGTTGTCTAATTTGGTGCATATCCTTTTTCAAAAACATGTTTAAGCTTGCTTATTCGAACGTGTTCATTAATTTTAAACTTGGCTTTTCTAAAAACTTTTAAATTATTGTAAACAGTTTGTAGTAATCGTTTTTCATTTGAAGGATTCACTTCATTAGGTGTCATATGAATTGTTCTATGAAATGTATTATTATATTTATCAAATAGCTCTTTATATTTATCAATCCAACGGTATGTACCTTGAAAACTAAACTCTTTCCACATCATTCCCTTTAATGCTCGATTAAAACGTTCAATTATGGATGCCTTTAAAATGCTATATGTGGAATAGTGATTAATTTGATTAAGTTCCATTCGATGCTTAAATTGAGTATTGAAAAACTCTTTACCGTCATCAGTTTGTAAATTCTTTGGAACTCATGAAAATACTTTTAATAGCATTCATTACGTTGTGAGCGGTTTTATTTTTAATTGCTTCAGTAGATTTATCGATAAACGGGATTTATTTGGAGAATTAATTGTAATCTTTTTATCAGTTATTTCACACGTTTTCTATCGTTGTTCAATTGGGTTTTGCTTTGGCGTTTTCTCAAAAATACGTGTGATGTTTTTTACGCTTACGCTCAAAATCAAAATCATCATTAGTGTATTTGTGTTTTAAAGTGGTTTGGACTTTAACACGTTTTTTATCGTTATTCAATTGTTTTTCGCTTTGTCGCTTTCCTGAAATTAAATGCGTTAGTTTTTTACGCTTATCCTCAAGGTTATTATCAACAGCTTTAGTTTTACGTCTTTTGCTTATAGTTTCAAACGTCTTATCGCACCCACACCCCGCCAAGTTCTGCTGCAGGGTTATTATCAACAGCATTATTTTTACGTTTTTTGCTTAGTTTCAAACGTTTTATCACACCCACATTTACACCGCCACGTTCTGCTACAAAGTCAGTATCAACAGCATTATTTTTATGTTTTTTGCTTAGTTTCAAACGTTTTATCGCACCCGCATTTGCACCACCACGTTCTGCTGCAAAGTCATTATCAACAGCATTATTTTTATGGTTTTTACTTATTTTCAAACGTTTTATCAAACCTGCATTTGCACCACCACATTCTACTGGTTGCTTTCGCTTTCGATTTGCTCTTTGGCTACTTAGTACATCAGCATTATTTTCATAATTTTCATCTACATTCATACGTTGTACTTTTGGACTATAGTAAGCGTAAGCGATATCATGAAATGCATTTTCGCTTTCTACATCCTCATCTTCATCAACGTCATACCTTTCCTTTTTTATTAATAATTTAGGTTGTTTTTCTTCATACATTATATTCGTTTTATTTTCTTGGTTCATTTTATTCACAATTTCATTCAAAGGTTTTGTTATTGGTTTAAATGTATATTCCAATATACTTAAATGATTTGCAGTATTTAATATCATAGCTTTTAATTTATTTCTTAACACTTGACGTTTCTCTACAATATTTTTTAATAATTTATTATCCATTTTTGTAATTATATATGTATATGTGTGTGATTGTTTATGGATCTGTTACTTCACTGGTCTGTATCTGGTGTATATATGCTATACATGTGGTCTATATCTATCGATTTTTTTTTGTTTATTCTTTCACAAATGTATAAAACTATGGAATCCTTTTCTATAAGGACCCTTGTTGATTTCATCATCTTTACTTATAACAAGAAAACCATATTTATCTTTTCAGCATTCGCTACACAAATTGAGAAATTTCGTAAATGACATATCACCAATAACATGATCATTGTATACATGCTTTATATTCAATTCATCCTGTTTGGACATGATGATCATATTAGCGTATTCACGCATTAAATGTTTAGGAATTTTCGTATATGTTTGACATAACTAAAAACAATCAATGTTTTTATGTCGTCCCATACAAAAATAATCTCTTATGTTATTTTGCTTATCACATATAAGATCATCAAATATTATTATAGAATTTGCCTCCGCTTTGTCTGGCCTTAAAACTTTTTCATTTTCTGTAAACATTTATAGATTTATTCCCTTAACTGGTGCAATCAATTTCTTTAGATAACAATATTTCGGTTGATATAATGATTTTGAGTAAATATAAATTTTTTTAAAAGAAAGTTCATTCGGGCTTTCTATTAAACTGAGTATTACGTTAGTTTTACCACAATTTGATGGCCCTACGATTAAAGCACGTATTGAATTTGTTAAAAGAGAACTGTGTATGTTTAGTTTTATGTTTTTCGCCACTCATATAGACTTTATCAACATTTTTCACTTCAATTGTTATTGGTTGCTTTATCAAACGCATTTTGTTAACTAAAAGCTGTTCACTATATAATCAATAATTTACTACGTTTATGCGTAGGCTAATTCACGAATTCATTTCATGAATTTGGGCCAAAATTGGCTGCATAAGCACCATTTCATGAATTCAATTATACACGAAAGTTAACCATGAATTCGGCATCATTTCATGAAATCGTCAAGTGCAAGTCCGGCAACGCCACGTTTCAGAAACAGCTGTTTACTAGGGTTATGATGTTTTTAGATTAAAAAGCATGAGTAACATAAACAGGACTTACAACACTGGAAAAGTTACATGGAATTGTTCAAATATATAATTAGGGAGTTCACAAGGTGTTGTATACTGTCGTACTGTTGTATGTCATAAACTTTAACCGGCTAAAACTATATTTAAGGAATTCGCAAGTTAACATAAAAGTGTTATTATGAAATTTCAGACCGCTAAAAAATAGTTGGTGGTGATTTCAAGTCCCCTAAACATTTATTTAGCCGTTAAAAACTTTACGACATACGACAATACGACACTTACGACACCTTGTGAACCACCCAAATAAATTCAGCTAGATTAAAATGAAAATATATTAAAACCAATTTAAATATAATATGATTCATTTCCTGGTACCAACAGGTTTTTCAAATTCAAAAGGAGGCCAAAAAGCGACAATCCTACTGTTTAGTTTCTCGCTAGTGCGTTGCCACTTTTTCAAAGCTCTTTATTTCAAGAATTCGCGAACTATGCATAAACGGGGCCACTTTTGAATTCATGAAATGAAGAATTCATGAATTCTGTCGCATAAACGTAGGAATTTATAACAAATTTGGACTTTAAATTCTATCAGGTGTATACATAAATATATATTAAAGAAAAAATTTTAATCTATAATGTCTATAAAATATATTGAAAAAAATTTTTGAAAACAGTATAAACTGGAGGTGGTTTTGTAAACAACTTAATAAATAAATTACCAATTGAATTACATATACCAGGCTATCAGTTTTGTGGACCAGTAACAAAATTAGCTAAACGTTTAGCAAGGGGAGACAAAGGAATAAATCAATTGGATGCAGCTTGCAGAGAACACTAAATTGCATATTCGCAGTCAAAAGAATGAAACAAAAGACATCAAGCTGATAAAATTTTAGCTGAAAGGGCCTGGCAGCGAGTAACATCTAAAGACAGTGATTTAAAAGAGCCCGCAGCCGCTTGGATTGTACCAAACGCGATGAAGACAAAAGTAAATTTTGGATTAGGAATACCTGAAATCAAAAGTAAATCGAAGAAATTAAAAAAGAAAAAACAAGGAAAGAAGAAGAGAAAGACAAGTGGAAAAAAATATTTAAAGAAGTTATTAACAAAACTAAAAAGCTTTTGAAAAGCGAAAAACCTAAAGATATCGAGAGTGCTGTGAAAATTGCCCAAAGCGCTATACATTTCATTTCATTTCATTTATTTCGGTTCGGGCATTAGTACAATAAGATTAAATCTTTTATAGTACAACAATGATAAAAGTAAAGATAATACTTATTTATTTATATATTGCAAATTAAAATTCTAAAATATATACAAACGCATATGACACATTCAATTAAACAGAAAATAACACGGATACATAAAACTTATAACATATATACAAACATTATGGTATGTTAACAAAGCTCAAAAAATCACTTAATTATATATTATTGCATATATGTAGATCGTTCATCAATTTTTAGCGAAATAATTATAAAGAGTATTTTTGAAGTTGCTTCTGTTGATTTTGCTCCTAATGGTAGCAGGTATAGAGTTCCAAATTCTAATTGCATTGATGAAAGACAGTCTTGTGCAGCTCATAAGTTTGAAGACAGGCACAATTAGATCATAAGAACGCTCAGATTTTGGAAAAATCAGTTTTTCATAAAGGTAATGTGGTTCTTTTGAACTCAGCAGTTTAAAAAGAGAAATACAGTTTCTGGCTTTTAAATAATCAGAAATTTCACATCCTAGTAAACTAGACCTCCAGGCGGATATATGATCAAATTTCCGTATTCCATAGACATAGCACGTAACATTATTAAATAAGGTATCAATTTTATGCGAAGACCTGGAGTCGAGCTTGCTGTATACCAACTCAGAATAGGTAATAATAGGCAAAATTAATTGACGCGCAAGCTTTTGCTTTATAAGAGTTGGAGTAAACGGTGCAGATTGCCTTAATTTCTTAGAGTACAATATACTTTGCCCACGACGGAGTTAATGTGATCGACACAGGTGAGGTTAGAATTAATAACAAAACCCAGATTGGTTATTTTTTCGACTAATACAAGAGAAGTCGTACCGAGACAAACTGGTGGAATGTAGCTAAAACTGACTTTCTTCTTGTAGACAGGTAGAACATACGACTTCACCGGGTTTAGACAGAGGCCGTTTTGAGTGGCCCATCGCGAAACCGAAGACAAGTCCTGATTAAGTTTTGCCGTAGTTCCAATTACATCCTGGAATGGACCAGATAAGTATATCTGGAGATCATCTGCATATGCATGAGCATTTACATATCGTAAAGTCAAAAAAAGCGCTAAATAGCAACGGACCCAAAATGGACCCTTGGGGAACGCCACAGATCACAGACTTTGTCTTTGAGGATACTGAGCCAATCTTCACACGCTGGGTTCTGCCTGATAAATAACTTTTCATGAGGGAAAGTGCATTTTTGCCAAAGCCGAAGTAGTAAGTGAGCTTTGAGCAGAGCAATGTATGATCAACGGAGTCAAATGCTTTGGAGAAGTCTAGTAAACACAGTAGGGACAATTCACCTTTGTCATAAGAAATTCGTAAGTCGTCTAAAATTTTAACCATTGCGGTAGCACATCCATGCTCAGCTCTAAAGCCTGACTGGAAAGGGGAAAGCAAATGATTTTCCGACATATGGCAGGAGATTTGTTTAAACATAATCGACTCAAATACTTTTGATAAAGCAGGTAAAACACTTATAGGACGAAAATCACAAGGAGAACACGCACGTTTATTCTTGGCGACAGGGCAAACAGAGGCAACCTTCCAAAGGTTTGGGAAGCATGATGTAGTGATGCAGTGATTGATAATGTGGGTCAGAGGAGTTAAAATATAAGGCATAGCTAACTTTACAAATCGAATGGGTATACCATCCTCACCGACTGCATTAGATTTGATTTTCAGTATGCATCTAGCCACATCACATTCTGTTACGGTTGAAAATTCAAACGGTACGCCCAGGTATAAAGCGGAAGTCCACGGAACAAATTGATACAAATCACCATTAGACATAGCACTAGAAACAAACACATCATTCAGACTATCAACATTCAACATACATTCAGTTTTTTCATTAGCTTGTATTCGAAGGTTTTTAATATTACGCCATAAGGTGCCCGAGGGAAGAGGGGAATCTAGCTTGGCTGCAAAGAATCTTTGCTTTTCAGCTCTAACAATTGCAGTGGCTTTATTTCTTGCCACGCGAAAAGAGTCCCAGTTAGCTTTTGAACGATTTTGCTTCCAAAGGCGATAAGCTTTTGTTCGCGCTTTTATAGCTTCCCTGACTTTGGTGTTAAACCAAGGACAAGGTGATGCTTTGCCATAACGCAGCGGAACGAAAGTATTGTAGAGAGACACCAATTTATTGTTTAAAAAATCGAGTTTTTCATTTACAGAGCCAAAATACCAACATTCAGTCCAAACAACATTTTCTAGTTCCAAACACAGTGCATTTAGGTCGATTGAGCGAAAGTCTCTGAAGGTATACACTTTTCCACTGCAAAAATCACTAAAGTGAATGTCAAAAGAGCAAAAAATTAAATCATGGTCAGAAACAAATGAAATTTGGTTAAATTTTATCACAGAGGAACGATCAGAAACGACAAAATAATCAAGAAGACTAGGATTACAATTATTACAGAACCTAGTAGGTACTGAAATATTAACGATGGAGAGACCAAGATTTGAGACATCATCTGAGAAGGAGGAACATATTTTATTACAGACCAGAATATTGATATTAAAATCACCACAGAGTATAACATTATCATAGTCCATAAGCATCGTAGACAGTTTCTCAAACAAAGGACCTGTACAAGAGGATCTATTAGGATTATACACACAAGAGACAAGAACTTTTTTTAGGCGATCGGACAACTCAACAAATAAAAACTAAATTTCCTCAGTACTTGATTCCAAAAAAGCTTCATGTTTATGTGGTTCTTGCAGTAAATTGCAACACCGCCACCTCTTTTGCCAATTCGATCATTTCGCATAAGCTTGTAATTACTTATGCTAAAGTGAACATCACTAACACCCTTAGGGAACCAAGTTTCTGAGACGCATATAACATCAACAGCGGAGTGCTAAAACACATATCTGACATAATCCATTTTTACACTATTTAAGCTACGGGCATTAAAACGGACAATGTTAAGCCCACGCTGTTGTCTACATAACACATTTAACATAACAAGACTGTTATCATCAACGCTATTGATCTTACCATCACCAACCACCATACAGCAAGTAAACAAAAGCAACTTCAAAATAAGAAGAAACACATGCAATGTAGGAGAGAAGAACGAAGAGATGAACCACCTTTACAACATTAAACATATTAAAACACATGCTTAAGCTAAGAGTAAAGAAACAAGATATAAAATAAATTAAAATAAACGTAGACCGTTAGCATAAATTATGCAGATCAGTGCGCGTATCAATTTTCTGCGCAGGTAAATTTTTGTCAACTTTGACATATACTGCGCCGCGCAGCGTAAATACTGGTGCCAGCTTCCCCTCTCTCCTTAATGATATAGCCTCCTGCAATGTCTTCCTGGTATCGGCAGCCAGGCTCTCGAATAGCGAAAATTTTCCCTCATGGCCAACAGCAGTAAGAGAAATTATATACTTAGTTCGCTTTCTGTAGTCACTAAAAGCACGAAGAGTTCAGTGGCGATCAAGCGGGGAAAAAAATTTTATCACAACTGCGCTGTTAGGGTTGTTGCTGGACGGCTTAGTGCGGAAAATATCCCGTACTTGGGGAACAAGAAAATCGATGGATAGACATATAAGATTAAATACGCTCTTCAAATTTTCTCCCACAGTATATGGAATGCCAAATGCTATAGCATCAGCAGCGATATCGGAAGCGAATTTTTTGTTTTCCGCCTTTTCAATTTCAGCTTTTAGTCGCTGCACTTCAGTTTCAAAACTCTGTTGTTTAGCTTTCAAAGCTGCAATCCGCTCAGCAGATTCTATTATTTTTGAAGAGAGCACAGCAACTTCAGTATCAATCTTCTTACTCAGTGCCCTCTCAACCTCCGTTACCTTAAATAAAATACTATCGAAGAGAGACTCTAGCTTGTCGGACTGCCGTTGTACTATTTCTTCAAGCTCACGAATTGCTCTTAATATTGATGGAAGAGCAGCACTCCCGTCTAGTTTTACAGTTTTGGATGTAGGAGAACTTTTGCTTAAGCGTCTTTTAGCGCCAGCAGATGGAGTGGATGGCATACCTTCAAGTTTAAGTTTACACCAACAATAGAGCAGAAAGAATAATAATTAATTAAGCCTAGGCACAAAATCTTAGTTCAGATGAGCTTTTGTTCAGCAACAGGTAATCCGTCAGCACGCTAGCGACCGAAAAACACCAAATTATTTATTTAATAATACGAAATTCCACGAATGTTTAAAGCGAAACTGGAGCTCAAACAAACCACGTCTGCATTCTTTAACTCTTACAAGGAAAAAATCAAAAATGTCTATACCAAGAATTATTCCACTACCTAAACTCGGTGGATTCCTTCCATTAATTCCCATTATAACAGCATTAGCTGCTCTTGAAACTACCGGATCAAATATTTATAAAACAATAAGAGATATTAAACAAGGAAAAGAAGACCTGGAAGAGTCTAAACGACACAACAGATATATGGAATCAATTGTTATGGGTAAAGGTTTATTCCTTGAACCATACAAAAAAGGATTGGGCTCTTTTACGGTCCTGAAGCATCAAAATCAAAAAACTTTTAAGTCATCTACCCAATCGACCATTAAAAGACATTGAGCCCTATTCTGCATTTCGATTACGTTCCCGCATTCCGCTCCGCTGGAATCGAACTTAGGTATTCTGCGTTACGATCGAAACGAAAGAAGAAGAGGAAGAGAGAAAACATCTTTCGAAATCAGCTGTATGCCTAGGACTGTGTGAAATCGAAACAAAACAAAGAAATATTTGCCACCAAACTATAGTAGCATATGAAGTTAAAGTTTGTAAATATTTTAAAATAACTAAGTATATCTAGCATCACTGTAATTAAAAATAAATTTTCGTTTGCTCTTAATTTAGTGGAAACATAATTATAAGAATGCGGCGTTATTGCTTGAAGAGGAGAACGAGTCCCAGATTGCTGATGCGGAAGTTGAAAGGCGATTTATGGACATGTTTGATCTTTTTCAGATGAGTGAAGAGTCATAAGAAATTTATCTTGAACTGTATTACTCATCGCTCAAATCCAGTGAAATTATAAACGTTGTTTGAGCACTCCACAACATTTGCATTTACTACAGAGTGGAAGATTTGAACGCAAATGAATCCCGTTTTAAAAGCCGTCAGGAGGAGGGGAAGAACAAAGCTTGTCTTTCCATAGCAAATCGAGAAAACATACACACCTCTTTTTAAAAAGTTAGTAAAAACGAGTGCAATGATAAAAACATCTTTTTTATGAAACTTCACATTTTATGTATGTATGTATGTATGTACAAATGTACATCTATAAATTTTATACAAAAAGAATAAATTGTATTCAGTGCATTTCACAGTCTTATTTATAGATAATGAAAACAAAAACGCCTGGGCTTCCTCTTTGAAAACCTCGCGCAATATCCCTTTTGGTTGCCATTATTTGAACCAATTTTTCGTATTGCCCGTATTACCGCTCGCGAAAACACAGAAATCGAGAAAATTCATTTATGATGACTTACAATAATGCACAGTATATTTCTCTTAATTTTTTTATAAAATTTTAATATTTAAACCCACGAAAATAACAATCGAAACGTTTTTCGTCAACAAATTTGCAACTTAGAAAAGCGTAACTACGATCGAAATGTAGAATAGGTACAATCGTAAATTTCGAAGATTGATCGAAACGAAACGGAACGCAGAATACCAAAGTTGCAAACGGAGAAAATTTCGATTCGAGTCGAAATGCAGAATAGGGCTGATTGATTTAACCAAATATGGTAAAAAGTTGAAATATTTCAGAGGAGTTTTCATGCGTAATTCTTTACCTAAAAAACCATTAGATCAAGAATGTGGTATCTTTAATTTGGATGACGCAAACGGTATTGGAACTCATTGGGTAGCGTACTATAAGAAACATAATTATAAGGAATATTTTGATAGTTTCGGAAATTTACAACCACCACTTGAAATTGTTAATTACCTAAAAACACCTATAGAATATAATTATGTACGAAAACAAAAATTTAATACTTTCAATTGTGGACACTTATGCTTAAAATTTTTGTATCAAAAATACTCTTTAAAATATATAAACTGGGTTGTTCAATTTTATTAAATGTTTTTGTTTATTTTGTAATGACCCCATGCATACACCATTTCAACACCATTTTCTTTTACAAATCTCTTATCATCTAAATTACTTAATACTAACTTTTCCATATGGTGTATAAATTTCATGAAATTTTGATCGAAAAACATACATTTTATCTTCATATTTTTTCTTAATTAATAAACATAATCTAAAATCGTTAACAGAAAGCTTTTTTACACATGAATGCTTAAAACCTTTCACTTTTTTAATTTTCTTATATTCTTGATCAATTTTAATGGAGTACATTTTTGCTCTTAAACCAACAAATTCTTTTATAATTTTACCGTTTACTTCATCCTTCATCATACCCAAAACCTGTTTATTTAACAATGGTAAATTAAAAATATTTGGGGTTGAATATTTTGAAGTATCAAAGTATAAGCTAATATCAGCACGAATATCTTCATAAAAATCATTTATTTTAATGTCATAAATAAAGGAGTCTGTATCCATATCTTTCTTTCTTTTTTTTGGCGCTGTAAAGCACGCCAGTCGTTTCTCCTCTGTGCCAACTGACGCCAATTGGAAACGCCAAGTCCCTCTCCACCTGATCTTTCCATCGCAGTGGGGGCCTCCCTCTTCCTCTGCTACCACCAGCGGGTTCCGAGTTGAATACTTTCAGAGCTGGAACGTCGGTTTCCATTCGAACGACATGGCCAAGCCAGCGGAGCCGCTGTAATTTAATTCGCTGCACTATGTCCATGTCGTTGTAAAGCTCATACAGCTCATCGTTCCATCGTCTGCGGTACTCGCCGTCGCCAACGCGTAAAGGCTCGTAAATCTTCCGCAAAATCTTTCTCTTAAACACTCCAAGAGCCCCGTCATCGGATGTTGTCATTGTCCATGCTTCTGCGCCATATACTAGCACGGGCATGATGACTGACTTATAGAGCGTAGTTTTCGTACGTCGAGAGAGGACTTTACTCCTGAATTGCCTACACAGTCCAAAGTAGCACTTGTTGGCAAAAGTGATTCTGCGTTGGATTTCAAGGCTGACATTATTATCGGTGTTAACGCTGGTTCCCAAGTAAACGAAATTCTCTAATTTCTCGAAATTGTAACTGTCACCAGTAACGTGGGTGCCAAGGCGCGAATGTGCTGACTGTTTGTTTGATGACAGGAGATACTTCTTCTTGTCCTCGTTTACCACCAGACCCATTCACTTTGCTTCCCTATCCAACTTGGAAAAGGCAGAACAGACTTCGCGGTTTTTGTTACCGATGATATCGATGCCATCGGCATAAGCCAGCAATTGCAAGCTCTTGTAGTAAATTGTTCCTGAGCGGTTTAGTTCTGCAGCTCTTATTATCTTCTCCAACATCAGATTAAAGAAGTCACATGAAAGGGCGTCGCCCTATCTGAAACCCCGTTTTGTTGCGAAAGGCTCGGAGAGGTCTTTCCCAATTCTGACGGAGCTGGTGGTAATGCTCAACGTCATTTTACACAGCCGTATGAGTTTTGAGGGGATGCCAAATTCAGACGTAACGGAGTATAGGCAACTCCTTTTAGTGCTGTCAAAAGCGGCTTTAAAGTCGATAAATAGGTAGTGAGTGTCGATCCTTTTCTCGCGGGTCTTTTCCAAGATTTGGCGTATTGTGAATACCTGGTCTATGGTGGATTTGCCAGGTTTAAAGCCACAATGATAAGGCCCAATCAGTTCATTGACGGTGGGCTTCAGTCTTTCACACAATACGGTCGATAAGACCTTGTAACATATACTTAGTAGGCTGATCCCGCGGTAGCTGGCGCGAATGGCGGGGTCATCTTTCTTGTAAATTGGGCAGAGCACACTTAAATTCCACTCGCCGGGCATGCGTTCATCTGACCATATTCTGCACAAGAGTTGATGCATGCACCTTATCAACTCCTCGCCACCGTACTTGAATAGCTCAGCGGGCAGGCTGTCAGCCCCAGCAGCTTTGTTGTTTTTCAGCCGCGTTATTGCTATACGTACCTCATCATAGTCAAGCGGTGGAACGTCGACTCCATCATCATGGACTGCGGGCTCAGGTTCTTCTTCTCCACAACTTTCCGTGCTGCTACCATTTAGTAGGGCGGAAAAGTATTCCCTCCATAGTTTAGGTACGCTCTGGACATCAGTTACTAGGTCGCCATTATTGTTCTTACAGGAGTACGCCCCGGTCTTGAAACCTTCCGTAAGTCGCCTAACTCTCTGGTAAAATTTTCGGGCATTCTTCCTGTCGGTCAGCATTTCAAGCTCTTCGCACTCACGTATTTCGGCCTCTCTCTTCTTATTGCGGCAAATACGTCTCGCTTCGCTGGCTGTCTGTTGTGATTGCAGCTTTTCGACATTAAGCTTTCCTCGCATATTTGGGCGCACGTTTTTTGCTGCACAGAAGCGGGTGCGTATCTTGGCTGCAAAAAGATAGTGGTCCGAGTCGATGTTTGGGCCTCGGAGTGTGCGTACGTCTAAAACACTGGAAACGTGCCTTCCGTCTATCACAACATGATCGATTTGGTTTCTCGTTTTTCGATTCGGAGACAGCCACGTAGCTTGATGGATCTTTTTATGCTTGCACCTAGTACTGCATACTACCATGTTTCGGGCCCCGGCGAAGTCGATCAGCCTCAATCCGTTGTCGGACGTTTCGTCGTGTAGGCTGAATTTTCCGACGGTGGTTCCAAAGATCCCTTCCTTGCCTACCCTGGCATTGAAGCCGCCAAGCACGATTTTGATATCATGACGGGGGCAGTACTCTTACATGCGCTCCAAGCGCTTATAGTAGAGATCCTTGGATGCCTCATCCTTCTCTTCCGTCAAGGCATGGGCGCAGATGAGCGAGATGCTGAAGAATCTCGCTTTGATGCGTATTGTGGCTAGACGCTTGTCCACCGGGGTGAACGACAGTACTCGGCGACGGAGTCTCTCTCCCAGCATAAATCCAACTCCGAATTTGCGCTCCTTTATATGGCAGCTGTAGTAGACGTCGCAAGGCCCCAGAGGATGCTTGCCTTGCCCCGCCCAATGCATTTTTTGAATGGCGGTGATGTAAGCTTTTGTCCTTACGAGGACATCAACCAGCCGGGCAGAGGCACCTTCCCCATTAATGGTCCGGACATTCCAGGTGCATGCCCTCAAATCGTAGTCTTTTAAACGTTTGGCGTGGTCGTCATCATAAGGGGGGGTCTCATTCGAGGCTTTGCCTTGCTTCTTCACTGGAAGTGGTTTTTACGTGGCGGGTTCCAAACCCAGCGCACAACTCATTGCTGGGACGGGGGTGGTTTCGCAACCAAATACACGTTTATATAGCGAGCCGCTTGCTCCAAGCAGACACCCGCTTGCAGCCGCACCTACTGGTGAACAGACGCTGCAGACTTCAGTGAGCCCTTAAACCGAATAAGTCGGAGTGGCCCCACCGAAGCTCCCTCTCTTTCTGCCGTGACCCAAGGCTCCACTCGGATTGGTTACCGCATCTCGCACTTGGGTTGCTCACGTTGCCCAGAGTGCGTGAACGAGGACGCAAGAGTCGGGATTGAGTATAGTCATGCAACGACTATACCCCATTGCACTCCAACATTTGTGGTATCTTTTGGTTTTATATAACACTGGTCTACAAATTTCAACTTTTTTT
>NW_023458557.1:17242848-17243944 GCF_013731165.1 Rhagoletis pomonella | reverse complement strand
AAAAAACACACACGACACGTCCAATATACTTGCATCTGATTGAACACCAACAACATTCGCACAAACATAACACCAGGTGAGCTGTTGGCCGGAAGCCCGCGTCATAAGATCGCTACCAGCGTCGCTTCCTGGCCAACATCGTATCCATTACGTGCCAACCCTATTTAATGACATACAGCCATAAAAACCAGAGCAGCCGATCAGCTGTTTCATGTACATAGTCGAAAGTAGGTCAACGAACGCTTTGGCTAGAAATACCCGTATAGTACATGCACTGAGGAGAAAATTTCCTTACGCATATATGTATGTGCATGAAGACAAATGTGAGTACATACGTAGAGACGAGAGTGCAGAAGAGTGGAACATCGGAGCGTGGGAGTGCCAAAAGGTGGATCTTAAGTGGAGCCAGCGATCAGTGAAGTTAACTCGTCGTTCCCAGCAGAAGCAGAGGTTTAACGCAACGACGTCAGCGTCACCGAACATCGCCAGCGTCGACATCAGCCACCAACGCCGCCAGGAGCAGAGTGGCCAAGTGAATTTGGTGACCAGGATTTTCCTTTTTTTATATTATATATATTATATATATATATGGATACATACATATTGCTGCAATTTCCATACTAGTTTCGTAATTAGGAGATTTAGGTATATAATTTTAATAACCCCTTTGCCTAAGTTTTATAGTTTGTATCGAGTTTTGCCCTTTTCGGATTATTTTTAGTTATTGGTGAAATTCTTACCTTTGTGTAGTTGCGGTTTTTTTTTTTAAGTATCCTTGGGATCATTGGATTTCCCTTTTTGGACATGTAAATTTGGCTTAAACGGCAATCACCAGATACAAGTTTTCTTTTTGAAATTCGCACCACATCGGATTGTGCTTTTATTTTTTATTTTTATTTTTTTTTGCGCAATTACGTGCATAATTCTAATTTCCTATCCACTATTTTGGTCATTTTTTTTTGCATGTAAATTACGTAGTAAGCCCACTAAATCACGTTATAACTTTTACTTCGTTTATTCAATTATCCACGTGAGTGGAGCAAAAGGGTAACCGCACACCACGTTTGCTTTTGGTTTACCGACACAAATTTTTTTT
>NW_023458557.1:17236763-17242748 GCF_013731165.1 Rhagoletis pomonella | reverse complement strand
CAGCACGAAAAATCCGTTCGGAAACACCAGGTCCCGTCTTATTCGCAAAACCCTTGTAGACCAGTGTAATCATTGTGGAAACGATACAATTGCCATTTTGATATTTCTAAGACACAAAAGCCAATATATATACATAGGTTTGTTGTAGACAACACCAGCTTTTTTCATTTCAATAGCAATCATATTTTCAGAAAATTTAAGTGAACTATGAAAATTAAATTTGGCTATTAATGCGCGTGCACCTAATCTCCTTCCATTCCATCCGTTATTCTCCCACTCGGTATCTATTTTAATGTCTTTTCTCTTATCAACACTTTCCGTTGTCTTACCATAGACTGCATTATTTAATAGTTTGAAAAATTTTCGTTCAAATTCATTTTTCGCCAATGTCCGATGATGATTATTTAAATCAATATGCTTTTTCATCCAATCCGATTGATTAAATTTAAGTATTCTATGTATTTTAGTCAAAATCAACCCATGACTCAGACACTGTTGAAGATTCCTGTAATGTATAATATATTTTCTTTGTGTGTTAAATCGGTTACTAGTTTCGCGTGTTTCATATTTTCGTTTTTTTTTTTTCTGAGCAAAATGGAAAATCATTATGATAATTGTGTAGGCTTGTTGGATATTTTAAATCTACTTCTAATATATAACCAATTGGTGAATCATCTTGTACATTATTTAAATGGAAGTTTTCAATGTCCTCAACCCATTCAAAATTTGAATAACGTAAATATTGTGACATTGCGTAACCATATAAATTATTAACATCTAAATATACAAGATAATTTGATTCTTTATTACAATCAAAATCACCCAAATATTTATTATTTGCTATTGAATGTCATACCCGCTCGAATACCCTTCTTTATAAAATTGTGCATACTAAGGTCGGTTAACAACTCTAAATTAATGTTTGTTAATTTCAACATTGCATCCCACGATAAACCTGGAGTAGTATAATACTGACATGGATCTAAGTTGTGAATTGATTTACAAACTTTTCTAAAATTTTCAAATACATCACAAAGTAATAACACATCTACTTTTAAATATAATAACAGGTAATCTAATAAGCTATTACAGTTAAATTCCTACCAAGCTTTTTGAGCATGTTCATAGTAAACCTGTTTGCATGCTTCATCAGTTAATTTGTTATAGAAAAATTAAATATCTGGTAGTTGTGTTTCTTTTAATCGATCTACTGAGCTGATATAATCATATGGAAATACACCTTTACGTCTCATCAAATTAAATTCATTAATATTGGTAGAGAAAAATTTTATAGTAAACAAATTTGTTTCAGATAAATTACCCGGCAAACATTGAGGTTAGTCATCGATTAGAGAATGATTGGAGAACTAGCCACATTCTCCAATCTCAAACGTTAGAGAACGACTGGAAAAACTATCGAGAATCATAGCGATCTCAACAAAAATGGGACATAGTTCTCGACTAGAGAAAATATTAATTCCCTAATCGAATTCTAATGTTGATCTCTAATGGGATTCGAATGTGAATTTCAAACTACTGTTTTGCTTTATTGAATAAAACGCATTGTTTGGAAAATTTGTATTAAAAGTATTCGCAATAAAATAATAATGGATTATTTGAACTTAAAAATAATGTATAATTCATTCATTTGGAATATTGCTTATTTACATTTATATGAATTTGCGTTATTTCTCTAATCGTTCTCGAATCGGATTCTAATGTAGCTCCCTAAATTCGTCATCGACTCGAGAACGATTAGAGAATTACCCTAGTTATCTAATGTAGAAATCCAAATTTCTCTAACGATAGAGACTGTGTTTGCTGGGTATCTGCTAGATGTGTAAGCTCGATGGCATAAGCCTAAACGAATCTAAAAACCGAAGTTCAATTTTCTCTCTATCATTCATATAAATTTTCTTTGATATGGAAATATGTAGCTCTTTATTTAGCGGAATGATATTTATACCACCATCAACAGATGAAAGTTCCTTTATAAACAAATTACATCGTATGCGGAAAGATTATGAAAGAATATTGGTACAAATTTTGCGATTTGATATTATAAATTACACTCATTGTGTGCTGGTCCTCTATATTCACCAGTTAAATGACAATGAGCTACTCTATTATCAAAACTTAAAAATTCTTTACAAATATGACAACACTAGCCAATGCCCGCTTGCTTCGCGGTGCCTAATAAGATCTTTTGCGTTGGCCAATACAAAAATAGCGTTTAAAAGCAAAAGCGGTTGCAAAGCATTTTTAGTTTAAATTGAAACGAATAAAGAGCAGAATCCTCCTCACATATACATAGCAGCGCTGTGATTCCATATGGAATACTAATCCCTTTCGATGTCATGCGTTTTACCGATGGTCTTATTTCCACCTGTGAGATCTCTGCCAAGCACGAGTATTCTTTTTCTATGATCTTGCAACATTGGTCCGATGTACCATGTAAGCCAATAAAAGTCCTGATAAGGAAACTAAGGAGCAGAGATGAGCGTTTTCAGTTATAGGAGGGCCAAGAATCCTCGACCAACCATTCATACTTAAACGAGTCCTCCATTTAGCCATATGAAAAGTAAATTCGTCTAAGATGAATTGTAGCGCCTTCTTCTTCTTCTTTTTTGGCGCTGTAACCGCCTAAGCGATTTTGGCCGAGTTCAGCAAAGCACGCCAGTCGTTTCTCCTCTGTGCCAACTGACGCCAATTGGAAACGCCCAGTGAAGCCAAGTCCTTCTCCACCTGATCTTTCCATCGCAGTGGGGGCCTCCATCTTCCTCTGCTACCACAAGCGGGTTCCGAGTTGAATACTTTCAGAGCTGAAGCGTCGGTGTCCATTCGAACGACATGACCAAGCCAGCGGAGCCGCTGTATTTTAATTCGCTGCACTATGTCCATATCGTTGTAAAGCTCATACAGCTCATCGTTCCATCGTCTGCGGTACTCGCCGTCGCCAACGCGTAAAGGACCGTAAATCTTCCGCACAATCTTTCTCTCAAACACCCCAAGAGCCGCCTCATCGGATGTTGTCATTGTCCATGCTTCTGCGCCATATACCAGCACGGGCATGATGAGTGACTTATAGAGCGTGGTTTTCGTACGTCGAGAGAGGACTTTACTCCTGAATTGCCTACTCAGTCCAAAGTAGCACTTGTTGGCAAGAGTGATTCTACGTTGGATTTCAATGCTGACATTATTATCGGTGTTAATGCTGGTTCCCAAGTAAACGAAATTCTCTACTTTCTCGAAATTGTAACTGTAAACAGTGACGTGGGTGCCAAGGCGCGAATGTGCTGACTGTTTGTTTGATGACAGGAGATACTTCGTCTTGTCCTCGTTTACCACCAGACCCATGCGCTTTGCTTCCCTATCCAACTTGGAAAAGGCAGAACAGACTTCGCGGTTTTTGTTACCGATGATGTCGATGTCATCGGCATAAGCCAGCAATTGCACGCTCTTGTAGTAAATTGTTCCTGAGCGGTTCAGTTCTGCAGCTCTTATTATCTTCTCCAACATCAGATTAAAGAAGTCACATGAAAGGGAGTCGCCCTGTCTGAAACCCCGTTTTGTGGCGAACGGCTCGGAGAGGTCTTTTCCAATTCTGACGGAGCTGGTGGTATTGCTCAACGTCATTTTACACAGCCGTATGAGTTTTGAGGGGATGCCAAATTCAGACGTAGCGGCGTATAGGCAACTCCTTTTAGTGCTGTCAAAGCGGCTTTAAAGTCGACATATAAGTGGTGAGTGTCGATCCTTTTCTCGCGGGTCTTTTCCAAGATTTGGCGTATTGTGAATACCTGGTCTATGGTGGATTTGCCAGGTCTAAAGCCACACTGATAAGGCCCAATCAGTTCATTGACGGTGGGCTTCAGTCTTTCACACAATACGCTCGATAAGACCTTGTAACCTATGCTCAGAAGGCTGATCCCGCGGTAGTTGGCGCGAATGGCGGGGTCACCTTTCTTGTGGATTGGGCAGAGCACACTTAAATTCCAGTCGTCAGGCATGCGTTCATCTGACCATATTCTGCACAAGAGTTGATGCATGCACCTTATTAACTCCTCGCCGCCGTACTTGAATAGCTCAGCTGGCAGGCTGTCAGCTCCAGCGGCTTTGTTGTTTTTCAGTCGCGTTATTGCTATACGTACCTAGTCATAGTCAGGCGGTGGAACGTCGACTCCGTCATCATCGACTGCGGGCTCGGGTTCTTCTTCTCCACAACTTTCCGAGCTGCTACCATATAGTAGGGCGGAAAAGTGTTCCCTCCATAATTTAAGTACGCTCTGGACATCAGTTACTAGGTCGCCATTATTGTTCTTACAGGAGTGCGCCCCGGTCTTTAAACCTTCCGTAAGTCGCCTAACTCTCTGGTAAAATTTTCGGGCATTCCTCCTGTCGTCCAGCAGTTCAAGCTCTTCGCACTCACGTATTTCTGCCTCTCTCTTCTTGTTGCGGCAAATACGTCTCGCTTCCCTCTTCAGATCCCTATAGCGGTTCCACATAGCGCACGTTGCGCCCGATCGCAGCGTGGCCCTGTAGGCGGCATCTTTTTTCTCTGCAGCTTCCTGACACTCCTCATCGTACCAGTTGTTCTTTCGGGCTCTCTGAAATCCAACTACTTCTTCGGCGGCGGTACTTAATGAGCGGGAAATGTGGTTCCACTGCTCGCATATGTCGGTTTGTTGAAGAGTGCTTTCTGAGAGCAGGTATGAGAGTCGAGTAGCGAAAGCGCTGGCTGTCTGTTGTGATTGCAGCTTTTCGACGTTAAGCTTTCCTTGCATATTTGGGCGCACATTTTTTGCTGCACAGAGGCGGGTGCGTATCTTGGCTGCAACAAGATAGTGGTCCGAGTCGATGTTTGGGCCTCGGAGTGTGCGTACGTCTAAAACACTGGAAGCGTGCCTTCCGTCTATCACAACATGATCGATTTGGTTTCTCGTTTTTCGATTCGGAGACAGCCAGGTAGCTTGATGAATCTTTTTATGCTTGAACCTAGTACTGCATACTACCATGTTTCGGGCCCCGGCAAAGTCGATCAGCCTCAATCCGTTGTCGGACGTTTCGTCGTGGAGGCTGAATTTTCCGACGGTGGTTCCCAAGATCCCTTCTTTGCCCACCCTGGCATTGAAGTCGCCAAGCACGATTTTGATATCATGGCGGGGGCAGCGCTCGTACGTGCGCTCAAAGCGTTCATAGAAGAGATCCTTGGAAGCCTCATCCTTCTCTTCCGTCGGGGCATGGGCGCAGATGAGCGAGATGTTGAAGAATCTCGCTTTAATGCGGATTGTGGCTAGACGCTCGTCCACCGGGGTGAACGACAGTACTCGGCGACGGAGTCTCTCTCCCACCACAAATCCAACTCCGAATTTGCGCTCCTTTACATGGCAGCTGTAGTAGACGTCGCAAGGCCCCAGACATTTTTTGCCTTGCCCCGTCCAACGCATTTCTTGGATGGCGGTGATGTCAGCTTTTGTCCTTACGAGGACATCAACCAGCCGGGCAGAGGCACCTTCCCCATTAAGGGTCCGGACATTCCAGGTGCATGCCCTTAAATCGTAGTCCTTTAAACGTTTGCCGTGGTCGTCATCATAAGGGGGTGTCTCATCCGAGGCTTTGCCTTGCTTCTTCACTGGAAGTGGTTTTTACGTGGCGGGTCCCAAGCCCAGCGCACAATCCATTGCTGGGACGGGGGTGGTTTCGCAACCAAATACACGTTTATATAGCGAGCCGCTTGCTCCAAGCAGACACCCGCTTGTAGCCGCACCTACTGGTGAACAGACGCTGCAGACTTCAGTGAGCCCTTAAACCGAATAAGTCAGAGTGGCCCCACCGAAGCTCCCTCTCTTTCTGCCGTGACCCAAGGCTCCACTCGGATTGGTTACCGCATCTCGCACATGGGTTGCTCACGTTGCCCAGAGTGCGCGAACGAGGACGCAAGAGTCGGGATTGAGTATAGCCATGCAACTGTAACTGCATACCCAG
>NW_023458557.1:17235160-17236663 GCF_013731165.1 Rhagoletis pomonella | reverse complement strand
CTGATGAACTAGGTTCGCCACCTGTGGGCCTCGAACCCCCTGCTACCGCGTCACTGGGTGGCAAACTTTCCTCTACCCGTTCTCCTGTCTCTGGCATAGCTAATACCTCTTCAATCTTGCGTGAAAAGCTGATACTATTATCGGTGGTGCTCAATACAAATTCGTCGGTGACGCGTATATTTGGTGCTTGACGCACGTTTTGTTCCTGGATACCGAAAACTCTAGCGGTGCACCTATTTAGATAGTCGGTAGGCAAAAAATCTACTGGGTAAGGTATGCCAGTATCTATCTGCGTAAATATCGAGCCGACGACCTGATTTTCTAAAGCCCTGGCGGCACTCCGTGTGATCCTTCGGTTGGAATCGAAAATGCCTAGTCCTCCAATTACCCTCTCTTCACTCTCACTCTCCTCCATTCACTCTATCGCCAATAATTTACAATACAAGCAATACGCTTTTAAATAACAAAAAAAATTCAATATTAAAATACAACTCAACGCAATTCAATCAAGGTTTGTTTAGCTCTCCACGGTCTCAAATATATAATAAAAAAAATAGAAATTCGGTAAAAAAAAACTTTGCGCGTATGCAACTGCGCAACTCACAATTAGATTCAGAATCAATTCACGTAGATCCAAAAAAAACTTATAAAAGAATTATGTATATATAAGTATGTAATTATGGATACAAATTACAAAAATAAAAGGTTGAGTTGCACTTATATCCTTCTACAATCAACTACCAAGGTTATACTTTCGGCTCTTCGCATTCAATTGGGTAAGAACTTTACGAGGTATATGTATTTATAAATACTTATGCTCACATATTCACATATGTATAGGCGTAGGTGTGTATATTCATGGACACCTCTACATACCTAAACGTGTGCATAGGTTACACCAAAAATATTAAGACTAAGTATGTGGATAAACCAATTTTTAGTATAGAAGGTTATAATATATGTATATATGTATATGTAAATGAAAACGAGGGTTTTGCGGTATTTGTGTGAAATATATCTTTAAATAATTTCACTTTAATTTATGTTAATACATATGATTGGCTTTGGTGTGTAGGTGGTGTTGGCTAGGCGAGGTCATTGTGAGGGTATTCGTCCGTAAGTCCACAGTCCAATGTCAAGGTCAACTAATCCCCACTTATTTGCAACAAAGTGTGGCACATCTACGAAAAGAGTACTAACTCGAAGCGTGGTTGCCACACTTATCCCTTTACACTACTGAAATACTACCCCCTTTTAGACATGCTAGAAACCTCACATTTGCGCGGTGCTTGACCACACGCAGGGTAGCTTGAATAACACGCCTACTCAAAAAAATGGTATAACAAGGAAATATTCAGCATGTGCCAATGCAAACTTCAAAGTCACTTTCGGTTGTTTTGAACTTCCAAACGGCACTCTGAAGGTTCATTGTTCACCCCGCCCGCTTTGCTAATCCGGCACAAATAACCCTGGTTGCCCTAGATTATGCTGCCTTCTTAACCC
>NW_023458557.1:17229459-17235060 GCF_013731165.1 Rhagoletis pomonella | reverse complement strand
TATAACTTTAATTTTCTCCTCGGACACGTTAGGGTTAAGAAGGCAACATAATCTAGGACAACCAGGGTTATTTGTGTCGGATTAGCAAAGCGGGCGGGGTGAACAATGAATCTTCAGAGTGCCGTTTGGAAGTTCAAAACAACCAAAAGTGACTTTGAAGTTTGCACTGGCACATGATGAGTATTTCCTTGTTATACCATTTTTTTGTAGGCGTGTTATTCAAGCTACCCTGCGTGTGGTCAAGCACCGCGTAAATGTGAGGTTTCTAGCATGTCTAAAAGGGGGTAGTATTTCAGTAGGGTAAAGGGATAAGTGTGGCAACCACGCTTGGAGTTAGTACTCTTTTCGTAGTTGTGCCACACTTTGTTGCAAATAAGTGGGGATTAGTTGACCTTGACATTGGACTGTGGACTTACGGACGAATACCCTCACAATGACCTCGCCTAGCCAACACCACCAACACACCAAAGCCAATCATATGTATTAACATTAATTAAAGCGAAATAATTTAAACATATATTTCACACAAATACTGCGAAACTTTAAATAAAATTTCTGAATTACAAATTAGTACCCTCGTTTTCATTTACACATACAATATACATATATATTTTAACCTTCTATACTAAAAATTGGTTTATCCACATATTTAGTCTAAATATTTTTGGTGTAACCTATGCACACGTTTAGGTATGTAGAGGTGTCCATGAATATACACACCTACGCCTATACATATGTGAATATGTGAGCATAAGATTTATAAATACATATACCTCGTAAAGTTCTTACCCAATTGAATGCGAAGTGGCGAAAGTATAACCTTGGTAGTTGATTGTAGAAGGATATAATTGCAATTCAACCTTTTATTTTTGTAATTTGTATCCATAATTACATACATACTTATATATACATAATTCTTTTATAAGTTTTTTTTTGGATCTACGTTTCTTGAATTTTTTTGAATTACCTATTGAATTCCTAACTCGGTTTTGCTCATATAGTAAAAACTCGGTTCTTAAATTTTTGTATAAATTTACATAATTGACATTTATTCATTTGTTTTATCTTCTTTAGTAACCTGAATTGATTCTGAATCTAATTGTGAGTTGCGCAGTTGCATACGCGCAAAGTTTTTTTTACCGAATTTCTATTTTTTTATACCCGAGCGCACTTGTGCACAAGGGTATTATAACTTTGTTCACATAACGGTTGTTTGTAACAGGCAAAACGAATCGAGATAGATACAGACAAATGTATACATAAATGATCAGAATGAAAAGAGAAATCGATTAAGCGGTGACTGTCTGTCCGTCCGTCCGTCCGTCCGTCCGTCCGTCCGTCTGTGCACACGATAACTCGAGTAAAAACTGAGATATCCTAACGAAACTTGGTACGTGCACTTCTTTCGGGCGTAGGACGGATGGTATTGAAAATGGGCAAAATCGGACAATAACCACGCCTACCTCCCATATAACGGTAATTTTCCGAAATACGAAAACTGCGATATTTTAGTAACTACTGAAGATTATTCACTCAAAATTGATATTTACAATAATTTTTAGACGAAAAATAAGAATATTATACATTTTTGGAAAATGGGCGTAGCCACGCCCACTTATGGATACATGTGTATATCTTGGTAACCGCTGCACAAATTTCTTCCAAACTTGGCACAGTTGTTAGCCTTGCTACAGCATACCAAATGGCCGAAAATTTTTAAAAACGGACAATAACCACGCCTACCTCCCATATAACGGTAATTTGGAGAAATACGAAATCTTCGATAAATCAATAAATATTAAAGCTAATTTACTCAAAATTGATGCTTGCGACAATTCTTTACCAAGAAATACGTTTATGATAAAATTTTGGAAAATGGGTGTGGCACCGCCCACTTATGATCACGTATATGTATCTCGGTAACCGTTCTACCAATTTGAACCAAACTCGGTATGATTATTGTGCTTGCCCCATAGAAGCAAAACGTTGAAAATTATTGGAATCAGATTCAAATTACGACCACTTTTCATATAACGGCAAATTTCAGAAATGCTTGAAACTTTCGAAATTTAAGGACGCTAATTTACTAAAAATTTATACACAGCGGCTTACCATGTAGCGGTACCTGTGCCGGGTATTTAATGTTCGGCTCCGCCCGAACTTAGACTTTCTTACTTGTTTATTATATATTTGAGGCCGCGGAGAGCTAAACAAACCTTGATTGAATTGCGTTGAGTTGTATTTTAATATTGAATTTTTTTTGTTATTTGAAAGCGTATTGCTTGGATTGTAAATTATTGGCGATAGAGTGAATGGAGGAGAGTGAGAGTGAAGAGAGGGTAATTGGAGGACTAGGCCTTTTGATTCCAACCGAAGGATCACACGGAGTGCCGCCAGGGCTTTAGAAAATCAGGTCGTCGGCTCGATATTTACGCAGATAGATACTGGCATACCTTACCCAGTAGATTTTTTGCCTACCGACTATCTAAATAGGTGCACCGCTAGAGTTTTCGGTATCCAGGAACAAAACGTGCGTCAAGCACCAAATATACTCATCACCGACGAATTTGCATTGAGCACCACCGATAATAGTATCAGCTTTTCACGCAAGATTGAAGAGGTATTAGCTATGCCAGAGACAGGAGAACGGGTAGAGGAAAGTTTGCCACCCAGTGACGCGGTAGCAGGGGGTTCGAGGCCCACAGGTGGCGAACCTAGTTCATCAGCGACCAGCATAGAGCAGCTGAGCCGGTGATGGCGATGATGGCACAACAAAACGATATGTTGGCGCAATGTATGAACGAGGTGCGCCACATGCGAGCCAATGTAGCCAACCTTAGCAACCGCGTGACTGAGGTGGAAACATCTGCGGTTATTTTGAACTGAAGTCCGAGATGCTGAGCCACTTCAAGACCGCCGAGTCAGATTATGAAATAATCCGTGAGATAATGGGGCGGAAGCAGCAACCTCATGAAAACTTTGAGGAATTTTATGGTGAAATTCATAATCTCACATTCCGACTTCGAAAAAAAATCCCGAGAAGGAACTGGTTGGCATTATCAGGGGCAACCTCTAGCCATATTTGGCAAATTTGACATTCGCGTCTAAAATGGAGAGCCTGGCAGAACTTAAAGCTGAATGTAAAAGGGCAGAAAAGGTTATAAAAGAAAATAGGAACAGGCCCAAGGCTATAAATGAGATAGATCTGGAACCCCTAGATGTAAAAGCAGAAGCTAGCATAGAGGCCTTCAATAGGAATCAGCTGAAGAAACCTCAGCAGCCCACACCAGTTCTGTCTAGAGATAATCCGTCTTCGTCTGTTAGTCCTATCGTGTCAAAGTCCACTGTGAGCTCCTTTTGTCCTTCCCCATTCCACTTGATGTTATATTTCTCCTGCGGCATGCCGGTGGACCACTTTGTGAAGAACCCGGCGGAGGCCCAGAGAGAAACTAAGTGTAAGTCCTCCTTCCATAATATGATGTGTTTCGCGTGTGGTAGTGATTCGTCTTTTTGTGTTCATAAAAATGATAAGGGAAACCTCAAGCTGGCGGAGATCTCCTGGAGCTCTTGCCAGGACGAGAGAGACCCGGAAATGAAGCAGTGAAAATATTGAAGAATGATAAAATAAATGTAGTTAAGAGAGAGCTAGAAGTAGAAGTAAAACGAGAAATGAAAAGTTTACATCAGAGAAAGCTTGAATATGAAGAGGCTCGTAAGCGAATATTTTGCGAAGAGACAGTGGATAAAAAGTCTAGGAATTATAAGAAAATCCAAAAGATGAGGGAAAAGAGGAAAAACTTCAAAAGAATATACAACAAGATAATATCTACAATTGTGACGTTAAGTGGAGACAATAGGTTTTTTGCCAAAACGAAGATTGGCGGACATGAGGTTCTAGCGCTCCTAGATTCAGGCGCAGGCGCAAGCTGCTTGGGTAAGAATGCAAGCACGCTCCTATGTGGCAAGGAGGACCTGATAATGCCAATCAAGGGCCAATGTATTAAAACAGCAAATGGTGGTGAAGCCGCGGTAGAGGGGGTTATAAATTTGCCAGTTCTCTGGGACAATGCAACACGAGACCTGGAGTTTTTCATTGTTCCTCCAACAAGAAGTGTACTTGGGTGTCGACTTTTGGCAAGCGTTCGGTATGAGTATCGTTAGCAGGGGAGTGAGTGCGAGTGTGAGTAGTCCCACCTTAGCAGAGCTCGTACCTTCCGAAGGTGATCTATCAGTCGAGGCTGTGAAACACGACTTGACCAGTGATCAGACCCTAGCTTTAGAACGCGTCAAAGCACAATTTCCCTCTTTCGCAGTATTAGGACTAGGTAAAACAGATGCGGTAGGCCACTTTACCACTTTACAGTGATGCCATTCGGTTTGTGTAACGCGGCACAAGGAATGTGCAGACTTATGGACAAGGTTATACCCGCTTCGCTACGTGAGTCCGTGTTTGTGTACTTAGACGATTTGCTTGTGTGTTCTGTTGATTTTGCGTCTCATCTGTGTCTTCTTGAAAAGGTCGCTAAGTGTTTGCGTGATGCCAAACTGACAATAAATGTCGAGAAGAGTAAGTTTTGCTTTAAGGAATTTAGGTACCTCGGCTATGTAGTAGGCAATGGGTGCATACGAACAGATGCCAACAAGGTGGCAGCCGTGAGGGACTTCCCGGAACCGCGAAGACCGAAGCAACTCAGGCGGTTCTTAGGGATGTCAGGCTGGTACCGTAGGTTTATCCAGGACTATGCGACCATTGCAGCGCCGCTGCACGACTGTCTCTCCAAAGAAAAAATAAAGAAATTTACTTTGACGGAAGATGCTAAAGAGGCACTCGGGCAACTGAAGCAGAGCCTAATATCGGCTCCAGTGCTTACACACCCAGATTTTTCTCGACGATTTTATATTCAGTGCGATGCATCAACAGACGGAGTGGGGGGTGTGCTGTTCCAGCTGGACGACGACGGAAACGAGCGGCCGATTGCTTATATTTCGGCCAAATTGAACAAGGCACAGCGCAATTATAGCGTCACAGAACTGGAGTGTTACGCCGCCGTGGTTAGTATAAAACGCTTCAGGCCATATGTTGAAGGACTACCCTTCACGGTCATTACTGATCATGCGAGCCTCAAGTGGTTAATGGACCAAAAGGATCTGTCTGGCAGGCTCGCAAGATGGAGTCTGAAGTTGCAAGGGTACGACTTCGACATAGAGCACCGCAAAGGGGCACAAAATGTAGTGCCAGATACACTATCACGCGTGGACATGGACGCGATTGACGTGAACAGCCGACTACTGGACATTTGTATGGATTCAACTTATTTTCAGTCTGACGAGTACGAAGAAGACAGTGACCAATAACCAGGAAAGATTACCAGAACTTTGTGTTTCGGACGGATACGTATATAGACGTACGCAATTCAATAGGGGGACGCTCTTCAAGAAGACCAGACCTGGAAATTCTGGGTACCGACTGAGCTGCGGAGGGATTTAGTAGAAGCGTCTCACGGTTCGCCATCTACTGGACATGGTGGCGTACATAAAACCCTAGCGAGAATCTGCCAAAAATACTACTGGCCCGGTATGGTCACAGATGTGCAGGATTAT
>NW_023458557.1:17228312-17229359 GCF_013731165.1 Rhagoletis pomonella | reverse complement strand
CGGACGGATACGTATATAGACGTACGCAATTCAATAGGGGGGACGCTGTTCAAGAAGACCAGACCTGGAAACTCTGGGTACCGACTGAGCTGCGGAGGGATTTAGTAGAAGCGTCTCACGGTTCGCCATCTGCTGGACATGGTGGCGTACATAAAACCTTAGCGAGAATCCGCCAAAAATACTACTGGCCCGGTATGGTCACAGATGTGCAGGATTATATAAAAGAATGTGAAATTTGTAAAGGCTGCAAGACGCAAAACTACTTCCGTAAGCCACCAATGGGAAAACAGCATCTGACTGAGCGACCTTTTCAACGTTTATTTGTCGATTTTATGGGTCCGTATCCGCGTACGTCTGATGGTAATGTGTTTGTGTTTGTGTGTCTTGATCATTTCTCAAAGTTCGTATTTTGAAAACCAATGCGAAAAGCTACTTCAGCAGACGTCGTAAAGTTCCTTGAGAGAGAAGTTTTCCACATATTCGGGGTACCCGAATATGTCCATTCTGATAATGGAAAACAATTTGCATCCGAAATGTTTACCTCCTTTTTGGAAAAGTATGGGACGAGGCACATAAGAACTGCGTTTTACTCGCCACAAGGTAATGCCGCAGAAAGGGTGAACAGGTCGGTGCTGCAAATCGTGCGATCGTACGTGAAAGATAACCAGAAAAACTGGGACAAATACATCAGCGACGCGGCCTTCGCTTTGCGTAGCGTAGTGCACACAGCTATAGGCAGTTCCCCATATTTCGCTGCGTTCGGTATCCCGATGGTACAGCATGCTGCATCGTACGGGTTATATCGGAAACTTGGCGCAGTAAAAGACGTCGACTGTGAGGTACTAACTAAAAGTAACAAGATGCAAGTGATAAGAAATAAGATTATGAAGGAGCTGAAGTTAGCACACGATAGAAACGTAAGGGTGTACAATACCAGAGCTAGGGAAGTGCAATTTAACATCGGACAAATGGTATACCGCCGAAACTTTAAGCAAAGCTCCCAAGGTGATAATTATAATGCCAAATTAGCTCCAAAGCACGTGAAAT
>NW_023458557.1:17222620-17228212 GCF_013731165.1 Rhagoletis pomonella | reverse complement strand
TATCCAGGAACAAAACGTGCGTCAAGCACCAAATATACGCGTCACCGACGAATTTGTATTGAGCACCACCGATAATAGTATCAGCTTTTCACGCAAGATTGAAGAGGTATTAGCTATGCCAGAGACAGGAGAACGGGTAGAGGAAAGTTTGCCACCCAGTGACGCGGTAGCAGGGGGTTCGAGGCCCACAGGTGGCGAACCTAGTTCATCAGCGACCAGCATAGAGCAGCTGAGCCGGATGATGGCGATGATGGCACAACAAAACGATATGTTGGCGCAATGTATGAACGAGGTGCGCCACATGCGAGCCAATGTAGCCAACCTTAGCAACCGCGTGACTGAGGTGGAAACATCTGCGAAAGCAGGCGCTAGTCAACCAGCCATGGCATCCACCCCGGAGATAAGCAACATTAGATCGTCTGCAGCAGGGCAAGACAACGACGATGGAAGGCGAGGCTCAACTTCGTTGCAATCGAGCAACGATAAAAGATGGAAGAACATCGACTTAGAAAAATGGCATGTGAAATTCGATGGGTCTAATAAGGGCATGAGTATAGAAAGCTTCGTATTCCGTGTAGAGAAAATGCATGAACAGTACAACATATCGTTTTTCCAACTTTTCACGGGTTTTCATTGCCTCATGACCGGCGGGGCCTTGAAGTGGTATTGGCAGGTACTCGAGGACAATGCAGAGAATCCAGAATGCCGTTATTTTGAACTGAAGTCCGAGATGCTGAGCCACTTCAAGACCGCCGAGTCAGATTATGAAATAATCCGTGAGATAATGGAGCGGAAGCAGCAACCTCATGAAAACTTTGAGGAATTTTATGGTGAAATTGATAATCTCACATTGCGACTTCGAAAAAAAATCCCCGAGAAGGAACTGGTTGGCATTATCAGGGGCAACCTCAAGCCATATTTGGCAAATTTGACATTCGCATCTAAAATGGAGAGCCTGGCAGAACTTAAAGCTGAATGTAAAAGGGCTGAAAAGGTTATAAAAGAAAATAGGAACAGGCCCAAGGCTATAAATGAGATAGATCTGGAACCCCTAGAAGTAAAAGCAGAAGCTAGCATAGAGGCCTTCAATAGGAATCAGCTGAAGAAACCTCAGCAGCCCACACCAGTTCTGTCTAGAGATAATCCGTCTTCGTCTGTTAGTCCTATCGTATCAAAGTCCACTGTGAGCTCCTTTTGTCCTTCCCCATTCCACTTGATGTTATGTTCCTCCTGCGGCATGCCGGTGGACCACTTTGTGAAGAACCCGGCGGAGGCCCAGAGAGAAACTAAGTGTACGTCCTCGTTCCATAATATGGTGTGTTTCGCGTGTGGTAGTGATTCGTCTTTTTGTGTTTATAAAAATGATAAGGGAAACCTCAAGCTGGCGGAGATCTCCGAGAGCTCTTGCCAGGACGAGAGAGACCCGGAAATGAAGCAGTGAAAATATTGAAGAATGATAAAATCAATGTAGTTAAGAGAGAGCTAGAAGTAGAAGTAAAACGAGAAATGAAAAGTTTACATCAGAGAAAGCTTGAATATGACGAGGCTCGTAAGCGAATATTTTGCGAAGAGACAGTGGATAAAAAGTCTAGGAATTATAAGAAAATCCAAAAGATGAGGGAAAAGAGGAAAAACTTCAAAAGAATATACAACAAGATAATATCTACAATTGTGACGTTAAGTGAAGAAAATAGGTTTTTTGCTAAAACGAAGATTGGCGGGCATGAGGTTCTAGCGCTCCTAGATTCAGGCGCAGGCGCAAGCTGCTTGGGTAAGAATGCAAGCACGCTCCTATGTGGCAAGGAGGACCTGATAATGCCAATCAAGGGCCAATGTATTAAAACAGCAAATTGTGGTGAAGCCGCGGTAGAGGGGGTTATAAATTTGCCAGTTCTCTGGGACAATGCAACACGAGACCTGGAGTTTTTGATTGTTCCAGGCCTCCAACAAGAAGTGTACTTGGGTGTCGACTTTTGGCAAGCGTTCGGTATGAGTGTCGTTAGCAGGGGAGTCAGTGCGAGTGTGAGTAGTCCCACCTTAGCAGAGCTCGTACCTTCCGAAGGTGATCTATCATTCGAGGCTGTGAAACGCGACTTGACCAGTGATCAGACCAAAGCTTTAGAACGCGTCAAAGCACAATTTCCCTCTTTCGCAGTATTAGGACTAGGTAAAACAGATGCGGAGGAACACGTAATCGAGGTAAATGACGAGAATCTACCCGTTAAGCAGCGGTTCTACCCGATATCTCCAGCCATCCAAAAGCTGATATACGGCGAACTCGATAGAATGCTGGAAATGGGAGTAATAGAGGAGAGTAACAGCAGTTGGATTTCGCCGGTGTCATTAGTGGTAAAAGGCACCAAAAACCGATTATGCCTAGATGCTAGGAAGGTTAACGAACGAACTGTAAAAGACGCGTATCCACTTCCGCACATAGATGGGATATTGAGTCGACTGCAAAATATCAGGTATATATCTGCGATAGACTTGAAAGACGCATTTTGGCAGATTCCTCTCGAAAAGAAGTCTAGAGAGAAAACCGCGTTTACGGTACCTGGTAGGCCCCTTTACCACTTTACAGTGATGCCATTCGGTTTGTGTAACGCGGCACAAAGAATGTGCAGACTTATGGACAAGGTTATACCCGCTTCGCTACGTGAGTCCGTGTTTGTGTACTTAGACGATTTGCTTGTGTGTTCTGTTGATTTTGCGTCTCATTTGTGTCTTCTTGAAAAGGTCGCTAAGTGTTTGCGTGATGCCAAACTGACAATAAATGTCGAGAAGAGTAAGTTTTGCTCTAAGGAAGTTAGGTACCTCGGCTATGTAGTAGGCAATGGGTGCATACGAACAAATGCCAACAAGGTGGCAGCCGTGAGGGACTTCCCGGAACCGCGAAGCCCGAAGCAACTCAGGCGGTTCCTAGGGATGGCAGGCTGGTACCGTAGGTTTATCCAGACTATGCGACCATTGCAGCGCCGCTGTACGACTGTCTCTCCAAAGAAAAAATTAAGAAATTTACTTTGACGGAAGATGCTAAAGAGGCACTCGGGCAACTGAAGCAGAGCCTAATATCGGCTCCAGTGCTTACACACCCAGATTTTTCTCGACGATTTTATATTCAGTGCGATGCATCAACAGACGGAGTAGGGGGTGTGCTGTTCCAACTGGACGACGACGGAAACGAGCGGCCGATTGCTTATATTTCGGCCAAATTGAACAAGGCACAGCGCAATTATAGCGTCACAGAACTGGAGTGTTACGCCGCCGTGGTTAGTATAAAACGCTTCAGGCCATATGTTGAAGGACTACCCTTCACGGTAATTACTGATCATGCGAGCCTCAAGTGGTTAATGAACCAAAAGGATCTGTCTGGCAGGCTCGCAAGATGGAGTCTGAAGTTGCAAGGGTACGACTTCGACATAGAGCACCGCAAAGGGGCACAAAATGTAGTGCCAGATATACTATCACGCGTGGCCATGGACGCGATTGACGTGAACAGCCGACTACTGGACATTTGTATGGATTCAACTTATTTTCAGTCTGACGAGTACGAAGAACTGAAGAAGACAGTGACCAATAACCAGGACAGATTACCAGAACTTTGTGTTTCGGACGGATACGTATATAGACGTACGCAATTCAATAGGGGGGACGCTCTTCAAGAAGACCAGACCTGGAAACTCTGGGTACCGACTGAGCTGCGGAGGGATTTAGTAGAAGCGTCACACGGTTCGGCATCTGCTGGACATGGTGGCGTACATAAAACCCTAGCGAGAATCCGCCAAAAATACTACTGGCCCGGTATGGTCACAGATGTGCAGGATTATATAAAAGAATGTGAAATTTGTAAAGGCTGCAAGACGCAAAACTACTTCCGTAAGCCACCAATGGGAAAACAGCATCTGACTGAGCGACCTTTTAAACGTTTATTTGTCGATTTTATGGGTCCGTATCCGCGTACGTCTGATGGTAATGTCTTTGTGTTTGTGTGTCTTGATCATTTCTCAAAGTTCGTGTTTTTAAAACCAATGCGAAAAGCTACTTCAGCAGACGTCGTAAAGTTCCTTGAGAGAGAAGTTTTGCACATATTCGGGGTACCCGAATATGTCCATTTTGATAATGGAAAACAATTTGCATCCGAAATGTTTACCTCCTTTTTGGAAAAGTATGGGACGAGGCACATAAGAACTGCGTTTTACTCGCCACAAGGTAATGCCGCAGAAAGGGTGAACAGGTCGGTGCTGCAAATCGTGCGATCGTACGTGAAAGATAACCAGAAAAACTGGGACAAATACATCAGCGACGCGGCCTTCGCTCTGCGTAGCGTAGTGCACACAGCTATAGGCAGTTCCCCATATTTCGCTGCGTTCGGTATCCCGATGGTACAGCATGCTGCATCGTACGGGTTATATCGGAAACTTGGCGCAGTAAAAGACGTCGACTGTGAGGTACTAACTAAAAGTGACAAGATGCAAGTGATAAGAAATAAGATTATGAAGGAGCTGAAGTTAGCACACGATAGAAACGTAAGGGTGTACAATACCAGAGCTAGGGAAGTGCAATTTAACATCGGACAAATGGTATACCGCCGAAACTTTAAGCAAAGCTTCCAAGGTGATAATTATAATGCCAAATTAGCTCCAAAGCACGTGAAATGCATTGTTCTAAAAGCTATAGGTAATTCTATGTATGAGCTTGGAGATATCAATGGGAAAAGAATCGGGGTATACCATGCTAAGGACATTTTTGTAGGATAATGTGGCTGTTAGACTTGACCTTTATGTTGAATGTTTTATGTTATGTGGTAATGACGAATGTTGTAGGTGTTTGTAGTTGAGTAATTGACCTTTTATGAATGCGTATTTATTTAGTCAATCATTTATTCATTTCATTTTTATGACCCTCCCCCTCTGTGATAATTAGATTTACATACATCGTATGTATTTATTTTTATTTTATTTATTTATTTAGTTATATATACTTTTATTAATTCATTTATACACCTTAGCTTTCTGTGATATTTTATTGTTTTTATATAATAGTTTATCGAGTTATCCCTTTTTATTTCTTTATTTTATCTATATATTTACGTAGCTATTAATTTATATTACTTCCTAACTACATGTTTATGCATTCTGTGATATTCTATTTATTTAGTGTAGTAGTGATCGGTGATATAGATACTTACTAGAGGTGCACTTTTACGTATACACACATACATACTCGTACGTATACACACCCCCAGTGACAACTGCGAAAGGGGGATGAAAAATTCAGAAGCCCGGCTTAGGGTCGTGGGTTGAGACCACACATTGACCAATAACAAGCTTGAAAGGCAGGCCGCGTTGGAATTTCTTTACGCACACGCTCCATGATGTGGACACCATCGGCGGGTGCGAGCCTGTAGCGCCTGCTTTGGCATAAGGTGAGTGTGTATATGTATATGCGTTTGCCAAAAGTAAAAGCAAAACCATTGCCCGTACCTAAATCCCAGTATTCGTATGTAGTGCGGTGCGAAACTCTGCTAACCCGGCGAACGGTAAGGTAGTTTTGAGTATGTGTGTATGAATGTGTGATCCTTCGAAAGTAGAG